>NC_134198.1:6198088-6513527 GCF_964188355.1 Buteo buteo | reverse complement strand
GAGTGAGCGAGCGGCTGCGTGGGGCTCAGCTGCAGGCTGGGGTTAAACCAGGACACTTCTTTCGAACCATCTGATCATGCTGATAGCACTTTTCTTTCCAGAAATACAGCATGCTGGGATTCTCTGTTGTTATACAAAAATATATCTATTTTTTCCTACTCTCATATTGCAAGATTATGTAAAACAAAATCAGAAATAATTCCTATGTAGCAGTTTGTGACTCAAAAAAGAAATACAAAATTTCCCCTACTTGCCAAGTATTTCTTAACAATACAAGCATCAGTGAAGTGGTCAGCATACTTGTGTTCCTGCTGACATACAAGGCAGTGACAAGGAAGTGCTGCTGTGACCAGACACAGGACTAGCTTCTCTGCTGGTGTTTAAAATGGTCAAACAATAATTCTGAAGGCTTTTTTAAGAATTAATATTGAAGGAACATTTTCTTGGTTTAGTAACATTAAATGGCAAAACATACTTGGGGATAAGGAGAATGGGAGAAATACACCAGTTTAATGAGACATCAATTGACTCAGTGCTGTGAGGTTATTGAATGCTGTGGAAGTATTAATGAGGACAATGGCCTTTCCTTTTGTAGGTGATTCAGATTATTTCTTTGAGGATCTTTGGTTTGAAATTTTTACTGCTTTGCAGGGTTTTCCTGTTAACAAAGCAATATGAAATTCCTGTGTTGTGAGAAAAAAAGAAGCTATTATTAACATCTACTCCTAAGAGCAAAGATCAGCTTTCTAAATCATTTTAGGCTCCATGAAGCACTTCTTTACTATTGTCCAATACTGGACTGTGTGTAATTGAGCTCCTTTAGAAAAAATGTTAAAAAACGGGTGCTTGTGGCAAATAGTAGGCTGCTCTGAAAAGTATTAGACTATTCCTAAATTAAGCATTTCTGTTTATTAGGTTTCCACTGTTGATCTAAACTGTAATACCAGAGCTGAAAAACTAACAAAATATTCAGCAAATATAGGTCTGCCTTAACAGGCTAGGAATATAAACCCCCTAAAGGATACTGTCAGTTCTTGCTTCTTGAGACTTGATTTTAAAGATGGACACAGAGAGAGGTTAAAGAGAAAAAACAACAAAAACAATGTTGATGGAGCAGTTGCCTGACATTGGCAGCTGAAAACATGAGAAATCTTCAGTTTGCAGAGGCTGAGGGGAGAAATACCTAAGGTTTACAAAACTGTGAAAGCAGTGCATCAGCTGAATTGTTCACCAAATCCCACAATAGAGAAGCTGGGGGCACTTGACAAGACTGGTGGGAGATTGGTCTATAACAGACAAAAGAAAATACTTCTTTATACAGCAGATAGTGAACTTCTGGAATTTGTTGCCTCAGGAGACTGTGAAGGCAGACAGTATTAGAAGGTTCAAAAATGGGTTAGAGAAATTCATGGATAACAGATCAATACATGGATGCGAAAAGAAGTAGACAACAATGTACGATCAAACATCTCTGGTACCATAAATCTCGATGCTCATGGAGAGTTCCCAGGCTAACATGCTTTTCCTCGGCACAGTCTGCTTTTGCAATTGTTTGGAGACGGACTATAGGGCTATGTGGACTGCTGCTCAGACCCAGAAATAAAGCATTTCTTATACTCTTCATAAAAGATTAATGATGAGTATGCTTTTTGGATATACTGTAATGTTATCTGAAACTTAAACAGCAAGAAATATTAGTATCTATTTTAGATATGAATCGAATATCAAGAAAATAGTTTGCATGATGCTTACTTCAAATTATAATCGTTTATTTCAGTAATAATAATTCTTAGTAGAAACCTCCTAGAAAATGTCTCCTTTTAAGAACAAAAATACTTGAATATTTGTTTCATTCATGCTTATCACTGACTTTTTTCACTTAAAGTAATCATCCATAAGGGACAGATATCACCAGTCACTCTGGCTGATTACTCACTTGCTTTACAGGATTGTAGTGCAAGACAAAAATTTTCTTCAGTGGAAGGAAATATTAGAAAAATTCAGCACATCGATTGCTCAAGGTGGCTATGCTAGCCCTCTGAATAAACATGTATATGTTCAGATGGTCATGCGCACACCTGTATTTATAATATCTTGAACTATGAAAGAGTTTTTTCTCTCATTTTTCTTTCAGCTAAGATTAAAAATAGGAGGAAGAACCTGAATCTTGCATTAATGTTTAGACAGTTGGCTAGAAATTAAAACCAGCTGTTGTGTGCTATGATCTCTACATTCTTTATTCATACTAACTGTCAGGCATGAAGGCACTAACATCATTTATTTAATGAGTTTAATTAGAATTGTGAAGAAATCATGGAATTAGGCACCTGTGACTTTAGTTACAAAAAAGTGCTTAGAGGGACCCTTTTTAAAATTTGAAGACTGAAGTCACTGGTATTATTTCAGTCTTTTTATTCAGTAATTTATGTCTACTACTTGAAATTGTTTCAGGGGTCTCTTTGGAGCCTTGTATATCAGCCACAAGTAAATTGACAGACTTTCATTTCAAGCAAAACTCCTCTTTTCTCCACCTTGCCTTGCTTGAAGTTTTGAACAAAATGTTTTGAATAGACACACTTTGAATTCAACTTGGATAATCCCTGAATACATGAATCCTTCAATGCTTCAATTTGTGGAAGGTCATAGGTTTTTATTCTAGACCAAAATTACCTGGGGTGCGACACTGCAACGAGGTCTGCGGACGATAAGGAAAGAAAATACGACGCCTCGCTGCTCCCCAGGTGGACCCAGGTACCGTGAGCAAGGTGGACATTTAGAAGGACCCAGGTAGTTGTTACTACCCAGCTTTGGCTTATTGCCATGTGGTAGTAGAAGCCTTCTTGGGAGATTTGGAGGCTCCATACCCAAGGGAAGGTAAGATGTCCAGGCAATCGAGGTTAGTCTGCCATGTGCTTTGTGGGCATTTTCAGGGAGAACCTGAGGCACCATCGGGTGTCCATAGGGACACAGAGAGTCATGTCAGAGAGCATGGTGAGCTCAAGACAGGTTGGATGTAGCCAGTGAATGAGAATTGAGCATGTTGTTATATAGTATTTTGTCCAGCAACAATTACATATTATCAGTGCAGGTTTATTATGGACAGGCAGTAATCCATTCCTGGTTGCTTAAATTTTCTCGTAACATGCAGTTTGGGATTTTTTTATTAAATTTGGTTAATGTAGCTGTGATGGGGAAGATGCTAAACACTCTTCATTTTTTATAAAATTGACCTGTAACTTTCACTGAGTGTTTCCCAATAAAAATAAAAATGAAACCTCTCTCCAGTCACATGATTTTGTAGGGCTGGTCAGGAAAAAAGTAGCTGAAATATTTTACAAACTAAAATACAGTTTTTGTAAAGACTTCCATGATAAAGGCTCCTGAAAGTGACATATTTTTTCACTTGAAAGTTTGTTTTGGAATTATTTAAATGCTGCTTCAGAGAAGTCTGTATTACAACTGTCTTATTATATTTTGGGTTTTATTTGCATATTGATTGGCACTACTTTCACCATGTTTCAAGGCATTTCAGTAGTAGTAATTTATACTATGTTACACACTGGTAATGCTGAAAAAAAGTCACGCTTGGAAATTTCTTTAAAAAAATATTTGTTGGCAATTGCAGATTGTATTATAGGTCACTTCAACTTTCCATGAATACAAATATCCTTTAAAATAAGGTTGATATATAAACAGAGGTTGAATTTCATTGTGTCTATACAAAAGATGGGAAACCTCAAAGGATGAAGAGTCTTGCAGTACTGTAATTTGAAAGTTCAGTCTGAAAGAGCATCACCAGTTCCAAAGTAGGTGTCTTCTGCAGTCTGATCTACATAGATGTGCTCATATCTTTTAATAGACGCCATATGAAACCTGTTGTTTCTTAGATCTTTTGAAGCAAGTTTTTCAGGTTAAAATTAGGCAAGTCTAATCCAAACCAAGCTTTTATGACAACAACTATTGTTGCAGGAGGCAAAGATTGAAATTAAATGAATAAATGAATAACTAAACAAATAAACCCCCTTCTTTCTTGCATTTAGTCTATTTTTGAAATTTCAGGAAAGCTTGTGATGAATGTTACGTGAAATTTCATATTGTTCTTAGCTTCCACTATATTTCCCAAATTAGGACCAGTGTCACATTACATTTATAAAGTCTATTCACACTGTGTAACTCTTTTTCCTTGATTTTCCATCAGATATTTTGGATTTTTTCTCAGCAGAAAGTATCATACTGATTTCTAACACATCTTCATTACTATTCAATAAGTTTTCTTACATATTTGAGTTTTAAAAATTGACATATTTGGGAGTTTTAAAACTTATAATCTTAATTTGTATCAAAAATATACATTCATTTAATAATACAGAGTTAATATCTTTTATGGCTTACTTGCAAGATTCTCAATTATCTTTGATAGTAGTGTCCTTTAAAAAAGAAAATGCACTTTTAAAGGAAAAGCAATAAAAGGCATCTTTTCATATTTTTTCTAACAAACGTTAATAGAAGGAAACATGCAAAGTTTCAGGCTTGCATTGTACAGAGAATAACAACTCTCCCCTTTCCATAAATTAAAAAAAAATACATCCTGAAAGTGCTTATTAAGTTAAGGTTCCACATTTTGTATATGCTGCCTAAAGCAGATTAGGAAATTTTAATACCTTTAGTTAGTGCTAAGCAATAAAGAAGGTATAACAATTAGCTTCTGTGTGAGAGGTGTGTGGGTGGGGAATTATTTCTTACAGTTGGAGCTAGGCAGAGATATTGCCAGACTCTTTTAGCAGTCACAAGTCTACAAGAATCTGATTTTAACTGAGACAGCTATTCACAGTGCTGATCTTCTTACAAGGTTCCAAAAAGCCCCCAGATGGGGTATTGTTCTTTGTGATGTGTTAAAACTTCTTCTAGCAGTTGCAAATGCCATTCTGACATGAGAAACTGCAAAATCTCTCTTCACTATTTATTAAATAAGCTCTACAGAGTAGTGGATCTTAGTTTTTTCTCAGTCCTGAGGAAGTTGTTCTAGAGTGTTTGTAGAGTAGATAACTTATAAAAAGTATTTTGAAAAGCCCTTTTACATGAGCGAGCAAGTATGTTGTCAGTCTTAGGAGGACTGGTTAGGTTGTGCTGAACGTTAACATATCTATCTGGTGCTTCAATAGTACTTTCGTTTGTACAGCACGGTGCCCTGTTTCAGGCTCCGTGGGCTCAGTAAAATCCAAACCATCTGAATCTCAGCTAAGTGCAGACTTGTTGCTATCAGTCCCGCTTCTGTCCCAGCCAGAGGTCTGGTACTCCAACAGTTCTTTGCTACTTTATTATAAGCAGCTACATGTGGACAAAAGTGCCAGGTAGTTTAGCAGACAATGCCTAGACACCAAAATAGATGCAATCAAGAACACCACTAACGTCTTGTAAAGTCCGAGTGGGGGTTTGACCCCACTCTTCCTTATTGCTGGAGAATGCCATAACCATAATCATCAAGCTGTAAGTGCTCATGGTGACTTTGTGTCCCCGTGCTCACCTCCAGGGGGTGAGGCAAGGATTGAAAGAGCTGGTTGAAATTTAATTGGAAGAGATTCAGAAGGAGAGCAGGCAACAAAGAGAGAGCGGTTCTAGTCTAGTTGTTAGCACACCTTGATGGAGGGGGGAAAAGGCCTGGTTGGTGATCAACCCATTGACAGGGTTTGTCTCTGTTTTGATGCAGTAATATCGTATTATTAAATGGTTACCTACATTAGAAGTCTAGAATGACACCTCTATGCAAGCAAGTCTTTTTGTCCTTGATTGCATAGTTTTCCCTGGCTGTGCAACTATCTAGCCTCAACTGTTGGGCTTGACTTTTCTCTTCATCCTCTGCCCATGTCTAGTGGCTGGGATTCAAACAACCTTAAGCTGAGGAGGATCCAGGAGTCAGAATACAGGAGTTTTAACCTCTAGCCCAGTAACCTCTAGCAGTGATGAAGAGGCACTGCTGCTGTGACTGCCTCTATCACCACTTTTTGAAAAAAGAGAGCTACTCCCCATTCAGCATTTCCTCAGAAGAGGAACAGGCCAACGGGGTTCTCCAAGGCAGTAGATGCCGTGATTTTCCCCTCTGGGATACAAAGAATTTTAAAAACTTTTTTCTCTCCTCCCCTCCTCCTCCTCTTACCTTTACAATCACAGAACACATTTTTTGGAAGGCTGGCATGGCGGGCAACCTCCACCCTGAGGCTGACAAAACACACAGGACAGGGAACCAAAGGTCAGGCTACAGCCTCTCCCTCGACAGTTTCTGTGGCGGAAGAACTGCTAAGGGAGAGGAGTTGAGTGAGGAGAAAAAGTGAGTTCAAGCAAGAAGAGCTTTATAGAGAGCTTTATTTGATACTTGCAGATTCTGCAGGCTGGAGTTTAACTGCTGAGTCAACTTCTAAGTTCCACAACTTTTCATCTAGAAAAAAGTTGGACCATCTCTTTTCTTAGGTTAGCGTAAGTGTTACTGAGAGGAAAATTTCTACATCGGTTACTGAAACAGGGAAAAAGGAAAGTATTGCTGCAGTATGTCATTAAGACTGAACCATCAAGTATGTATATCAGGTGAAATCTTGGTCTTGTTTACAATACTGTAAGTCTCAACTGTTCACTTCAAAACAATTGTCTTCCATTCCTTCAAACACGTCTAAAGCTAAAATTTTATCCAGAGATTTTCCCAGCTGATTCGATATTAATAAAAAGAGGATGTGGGGTGCAAGAATTAATCTTTCTGATAGCAATAGTTTTTGGTCTCTATTTATCCTCCCCTTCTTACAGGTACGAAATTTCCAATTTGACAAAGATGGTAGGGTTTGGTAATTTTACTTAGATGACCTAGAATAACTAGTAAGTTTTTACCTTGCTAAAATTACAAAGCTAATGATAATGAATCTAACAAATGATTCCCATCTAATATATGATGTGATATTGTTAATAGCTCTTAATGATATTAGCAAAAACCTGTCATGTTAATTATCAATATAATTTAGTAGAGAAATGTGAGGAGGTAATGAAATGATACACTCATTTGGTTAATGGGACTTTTATCAAAAGAAGCAAACTGAATAATTTTCATAATCTTAACTTGAAAGGGCACAGTGTTGGCAGTTGGAATTAGACAGATTCGCAAGTGAAATACTGCAGTAGAGAAAAATAAGATATCGTATGTTTTCTTTTTGCTGAATCAGTAAGCTAGTTAGCCATTTAAATGAAGTGAATGCAACAGATGAGATGTTGCTCTTTTTTTCAACACAAAATTACTGTTTTGTTTTTGTTTTAATTTACCCTGAAAATAATTATGGTTCTTCTGATTAAGAGAATGTGTGGAGCAAAAGAATGCAGTAGTTTCAGTATCTCAAATGGGAGTGACAGATTTGTGTAAAAGCATGTAAGAATATTTATATTCACATACATATTGTATATGCAGTTGTCTTTAGATAATATCCAATGTTGAACAAATTGCAAAATATATATTGATATCAAATTTAGAATTTTCTAATACTTGTTTTAAATAAAAATACTCTTAATACAGTTAGAGGCAGTAATACAAGTTTTATATGGAGACAAACTTTTTAGTAGGGCCTGTTGCAATAGGAGAAGGGGCAATGGTTTTAAACTGAAAGAGGGTAGATTTAGACTAGATATAAGGAAGAAATTTTTTATGACAAGGGTGGTGAAACACTGGAACAGGTTGCTGGGAGGGGTGGTAGATGCCCCATCCCTGGACACACTCAAGGTTAGGTTGGACGGGGCTCTGAGCAACCTGGTCTAGTTGAAGATGTCCCTGCTTATTGCAGAAGGGGTTGGACTAGATGAGCTTTAAAGGTCCCTTCCAACCCAAACTATTCCATGATGCGGACCTTCAAAGGAATATAGTCCTTGAACAGGTATTCCACAGTATCACCTCTGCAGTATTTTGCTATAGGTTTGATTAATTTGGAAAAAAAAAGGAAGACCAGATTCTGAACTTATCTGTGTGATTTCAAACACAGGTTAGCAGAAATCATCCATAGTTTCATTAAAAAATCACCAAAATGACATTTTCCTAAAAGGGTTAAGGAGAGCTGCTGTGGAAAGGATCATAAAATGAGAATGCTGTTAGTACTAGAACAGATGAAACACATGCAGGGAAAATAAAGTGGCACACAATATGAAGAGAATAGTGTAGAATACCCAAGAACAGAAGCACGCACAAATGTTACAGGAAGAAGGGATAATGTCATCTGTGGGAGCGAAGCTACTGCTAGTTGATCGTTCTTAGCAGTAGGAGCAAAATTAGTTCTGCTTTGCAGGAACAAGCAATATTAAATGCTTGAGGTGGCCCCATGGCTCCTGACTATGTAAGCAAAACTCTCAGGAACAGAGGGAAATTCCTGCACTAAGTGTTATTTGCATAGTGATCTGCAGTGGTCTTTTCCGTACTTTCTGAAGGGACATGGGACAAGTTGAAAAAAATACGGAAAGGCAACGTGAGGCTGGAAATGGGAATCATAAAAATTGACTGCAAATGAATACAAAGAAATTCTACTTTAGGAGAAATTATTTCCTCAAAATCCAGATCGCCTGGCATTGCTGGTCGATACTGCTGCTGCAGCTCTACTACTCACAAGACCTAGAAAATAACTTCTGGTAGCTGTAGCTTTTTCAACTCAACTCACAGAATGCTTGCCTGTGTAACAGACCTTTGTGGTCATGGACTCATTTAGGTTGGAAAAGACCTTTAAGATCATCGAGTCCAGATGTGTATATTCACACCCAGTGATGTGAATATATACGTATAGGTGGAAGTATCAAATGGGGAGCAAAACCCAGGCCCTCGATATGCAACATATCTTTAAAGCACAGAGTAGAATATGTAAAGAAGGTAAAATACGATCTAGAAATGTTATCGCCTCATATAGTTATTGTCATGATTAAATGAAATTATAGCCTTGGGAAAAATTCTTAGTGAATTGTGGAAATAATGAAAAACTTCTCCAGAAAGAGATATATGGAGGAGAAGCACATTGAGATAAAGAGCATATTGTATCATATACATTGATCGTATAAAGCAATAGCAGCTCCATAGCTGCTTACTCATTAAAAAACTTGAGTGTTTTCAGGATATTTTGAAAATGCAGGAAAGGAAGGAAGAAACAGAACATAAAAATGAATTGTGTTTAAATTAGCCTTGAACAGAAATTTGAGCAATTATCTGCAAAATTATGTGATATTAAAGCAGTTAGAAGCAATGATTCCACCTTCCTTTTGCAGTCTAAGTCTTTGGTGTGTTTTCATCAAATATATCTGGATTCAAAGGTATGATTAACATCTTTTGCTGGGAAACTGATCTGTCAAGGATACCTTTGCTCATAGCAATGATCCCATAAATTCTGTGATTCTCATAAGCAATGATCTCTCATCTTTTCTGTCTTATAATTATTTCTAGTCTCTTCTCTGTTACAGTGCTCTGTCTGGTACAAAATGGGGTGTAATCAAGAGAACTTCAGGCTTGAAATGAGGCTAATATCTCTAGTGGATGAGCTGCCTTGTTCTTTGTCCTTTCAATCATTTTATCATTTTAGATAAATATGCACCGTAGTGGCACGTACATTTATTTCATTAGACGGCTAGAATAAGTGGAAGAAGTTTTGCAGAAAGGCCTTTAACACTGTGTTTTGGTTTGTGTGGCGGGGTTTTGGTAGCAGGGGAAGGGGCTGCAGGGCCGGCTCCTGTGAGAAGCTGCCAGAAGCTTCCCCGGCTCCGAGTGGGACCCGCCGCTGGCCTAAGGCTGAGTCCATCAGCGATGGTGGTAGCGCCTCTGGGAGAACAGATTTCAGAAGGGGAACCTGCAGTGAGTAGTGGGATTGGAATGTGAGAGGAACCCCCCTGCAGATCCCGAGGTCAGTGAAGGAGGGAGAGGAGGTGTGCCGGAGGAGGGGACGCTCCTGCAGCCGGTGGGGAGGCGGCAGGCTGTCCCCCCCCAGCCCACGGAGGGGAGCAGGGGAGCAGAGGCCCACCTGCAGCCCGGGGAGAGAGGAGCCCACGCCGGAGCAGGGGGATGGATGCCCCCCAAGATGGCCGCCGCTCCATGGGAAAGCCCGCCCTGGAGCAGTCTGTGCCTGAAGGACTGCAGCCCGGGGAAGGGACCCACGCTGGAGCAGTTCGTGAAGAACTGCAGCCCGTGGGAAGGACCCACGCTGGAGAAGTTCATGGAGGACTGTCTCCCGTGGGAGGGACCCCACGCTGGAGCAGGGGAGGAGTGAGGAGTCCTGCCCCTGAGGAGGAAGGAGCGGCAGAGACAAGGTATGATGGGCTGACCCCAACCCCCATTCCCCGTTCCCCTGCGCCGCTGGAGAGGACGAGGGAGAGAATTCGGGAACAAAGCTAAGCCCAGGAAGAATGGAGGGGTGGGGCGAAGGTGTTTTAGGGTTTGGTTTTACTTCTCATTATCCTGTTTTGATTTGATTGGTAGTAAATTAAATTGATTTTGTTTCTTCCCCAAGTTGAGTCTGTCTCATGCCTGTGACCGTAAGTGGTGCGTGATCCCTCCCTGTCCTTGTCTCGATCCATGAGTTTTCCTTGTATTTTCTCCTCCCCATCCCACCAGGGCCAGCAGTGGAGGAGCAAGCGAGCGGCTTCGTGGTGCTTTGTTGCCGGCTGGGCTTAAACCACTACACACTGTTGGCATATTTTCATTTACAGATTTAGCAATAACAAAAGACCGGTTATTTTACAAAAGAAAAAAACTCAGTTACTGAAACACTTGAAGGCAAAATCTGATGAATCTCATTAATAAAATGGAAAGTTTGGTAGGCAATCTTGTATATTAATCTGTATTATTTGCAGTACTTTCATCCAAATATGGTAACAATAATGGTGCCATATACTGCGAAATGAAACAAGTATAAGTAATATGTTGTCTGGACTTGATTAACTGTAAATAGTGTTGACTTAAAAATCTTGTTATACAAACTATCAGATATATTTTATAAAGTGTTTAAAAGTTTTTCTAATTCAATTTTTGTTTCTATAGCTAGCTGGTATGCAGACAAACATGTTTAATCTAATTGATGTAGTTTAATTAGGTGGTAGTTTGGTGTGCCTTAAGAAAAAGTGAGATGATATAATGAGACCCATCTTAAAGGTAGCAGAGGACTGCATTGAGGAAGAATATATGGGGTCAGAAGTTAGTCATATAGTTTAAGAAACCTGATTTTATTTTAATGTATATGTGATGTGGGTGATGTGTATTTTCATATATCTATTTAACTGTATATATATAAAATAGACGAAAAAATACATAGATCGGAATGAAGCTTGCAGAGAATAAGTGGTTCATGAAGTCATATGTAAAAAAAAAAAGCTATTAATATACAAGTGGATGTACAGAATAGATTTCCATACTTTCCTAACTTTCCCTTTTGGTGGGGGGAGATAAGTCTTTGACAAGATAAATTTATCATGCTAAACTTTGAAGAGTAGCTTCTCTACCTGTTTGTAATGTGGCACTATAAATAATTTCTCCCTATCACTGACATGGGCGCATCAAAGTTATCTTCATTCCCATTTTTATAAAAGCAGAGTGCTTTTTGGATGGCAGCGTTTTAGAACACTTAACTTAGGATTATGTGTTTACTCACATGAAATTCTTTTCGCCTAGTCATATGTCTGTGAAACTAGCAGTATGTAGTAATTATAATACATAATAAAAATATCAAATATTTTGTAATGCAAGTATAATTTATAAAGCAAATCTTGACATAAAATAATGGAAACTCTAAATTAACTTAACAGTGCATGCTTCAGATGTCCATTAATAGTGAATTATTCAATAATCACTGCATTAATTACTGCTTGAAAGCCTAAAGGTTGTACTTCCCCGTATTTCAAACTGGGTCATCACATTGGTATCTTCTGGCCTTAGAATTAATATTCTCAGTTCTCATTGCTCTGCCAATGTAGTATAAAGAAAGCCCTACTGAAAGTGAGATCTAGGTTCTATCAACTCGTATAAAGGACAGCTGCATTAGTAATACAAAATTTTGCATGACTACATTTCTTCTGTTTTCAAAATGTTATGGCGTAATTGGCCGCATTGCGCTGTCCTACAAAACAGTGATATAATCATATTTGTGTACCTCACTCAGTGTGATATAGCCATCTGGTAGAAATATAGTTTAAAAGCTACCTGATGCAATACATGATGCATGCTTTTTAAAATTTAACTAACTTTCACACAGCAGGTAATTGGCAAAAAGTATAAATATCAGTATCTGATTAGACTGCTTTTTAATTTAAGTTGAAAGCCAGTAACTTTCCTGAATATTGTATGTTTTAAAAGTGATTAACTGCTATTTTGAAGAAGCTGGTGAAGCAAGTAATGGCTAAATAATTATTTTGTTTAGAATGACATGCTTTATGAGAAATTATCTAATTAATAAAACAGTGTTACAACCATCTCCCATACTTTCCATATCAGACTTCTACTTATTCTTAGGACTCCTGAGTCATAGGAACCTGCACTGGTGCATCAGTTTGGTAGGAATGCTTTAGCTGGGAAAAAAGAGATCCCATTTGCAGTTTGGCATCTTGCTTGCTGTAACTGCTTATCTTATTTATTACAAAAGGTCGTGGTTTTTTCATATTTCTGTTCAAATGAGGACACCAGTAAATTACTCTTCATTTTCCCTGAAACTTCAAAATCTTTCCTTGCAAAAGGTGAAACCAACAAGGTTAAGATGCTCAAAAATTCGCCCAAGTACAGGCAAAGGAAATCTCTGCCTCTGTAACGGCTGCTCCTAATCTCGCTGAGTCAGTCTCTGGTTTCAGATTCTGTCATTCCTGTCATTCCGGTGTGTCTTCTTTTTGGGGTTCCCTTCTCAATATTTCAGATCTGGCAGTGCTCCAGAAGCAGCATCCCAAGCACGAGGTCCGCTCCAGCACTTTCCCGGTACTCAGCTCGGATACATGTTTTAAAGTTGGGCCTCTCAATAATTGACTGATCTGCAGCTTTTAGGGAAAACATGTTTCAGCTCTGAGGCAAAAGCTAATAGCTGCACACAACCGGGGAACATTCCCTAACCTATTGACATACTCTTATGCATAGTCTGTTAACCTGCCCTTCAGAAAAAAAAAAAATTTAGTTGCTTCACATACATAACCCTGTCTTCTAAAAGTAACTGATTTAAATGACAGCTTGTGGTCAAAGGAGTACAGTGTATGTAAGGGAAGGATTGAAGTAAAAAGACACAGATGGCTGTATGTGTGTGTTGGAAGAGAAAAAGGAGATTTCTTAGGGGCTGGAAGGTGTTTAGTGTCACGTGGAGGATTCCCTGTGGTGATACTAATACAATTTACGTGATATATTACAATAAGGTTCATGTCTTGGGATCTGGGTGTCACCTGAAATTGAATATCTTACTATTTTTTCATTCTGTGAATTTGATGAAGATGTATGTATGTGGAAAACTTACATGTACAGCAATTTATGTTGTGTGGAAAAAGTTGCTCTTGAAGTATGATGGAGACTACCTATTTTACAAGAGCATTTGTATTTGTTTATTCTCTCCTGTGCAAAGAGACGAAATTATCTACAGTGTCTGTTTCCTGATGACACCAAAAGGTATGCAGATTGCTGACACCTTCTGATTTCTCAAGGTCAAATCAAACTGAAGGCAATCATTGCTCATCCAACTTAGCTGAGCCAAGTTGCTTGCTTTGGCACTGGTACCACATCCTACAAAAGCAGATTTTTCTTGCTTGTGGGCAGGTGGTTAGAGTACCATATAGAGCTCATTTTTGACTGTCAAGATTGAAATTATTTCTTAGCCAAGGATAGATATAAGTACATCTGTTAATTATTAAATCATGGAGAAAAAAAACCTTGCAAAGGTTCAAAATGTACCTCAGATGTAAGAAAAAAAAAAATCAGAATTTCAGACCAATTTCTGTAAAAATTACTAAAAATATAAATATAATTCCATTACGTTCTGATCAAGAAAATTATTGCAACTCTCATAGACTCTGCTCTTAAGCTAGTGAGAGTTTAACTATGGTTCGAGCAACAGTAGCATGGGTGGTTATTACTAACCTGTCAAAGACTTCAGTAAAACCTGAAATAATTTTTTGCACACACCAGTATGGTTTTTATCAGAATACTATGTATTGAAACCTGGGTATTTTAATGTCTTTGCCTGTGCTATTCCTAAAGTGAACCTTTAAAATGGGAAGGGTATGAGATGTTAAACAGTATTTATTTATATTTACTTCAAAGGTAGTAGGTTTCAGAAAGTGAAAGACTACTCTTTAAGACTACTCTTGAAATTTAGAAGATTGTTCAGTAATTATAACTCATGCTAATGAACTAGATATGAAATTAACAAATACTAAGTTAATTATTACTTGCACCAATTGTTCTCCTAAGAATTCATTCAGACATCTTCTAATTTTAATTAAATACTTCATGTGTGGGAGCTAACAAAGAGGTCAAGATTACAGGCAAAGTCAGAGAAGTGAGACTAAGAAAGAAAAATATTTTTTTCCATTACTTTCAAAATATACAGTACATTATTAACTGCATTTCTTTTGTAGCAAAAGCCTCTCAGAAGGAGTTGATGTAAAATTCCTGATGAGCTAATTGTGCTTTTAATTGATATTTGGCTTGAGGATTTTAGGGTTTGTTGTTGTCATTGTTGAAGAGTGCTAGTAGCATTCCAATGTCATTTTTCATTTTATATTGTATTAATTTTTCACAGAAGTATCAATCATTATACTTAAAACTGTTAAATATTTACATGGTCCTAAATCTAAAAAGTGGATGGCAGTTGCTTGCAAAGCTATCCTTAAGAAAAAGGATTGAGTCAACACTTCTCTTTCTTATCAGAAATGATGTTGTATAATTTGTGTTAGTAATTTGGCCTTGTAGGATTGCACAAAAAGAGGGGTAATAGCTTTCTTTCAGCATGTCTAGCTAAAATGGTTAGCTGGTGAAATGAATGAATGGTACTTTGTACATTTAGAGCAAGAGCCATATTGCCAATGTAGCACACACACGTGGTCTCCTCCTTGCAATTTAAGTCAGAGATTAAACTGTTTAATTTCTGCAAGATTCATGTGAGAGAGGAGCAGTGTTAGTGACTAATTTTGGTTATGAGACAATTTGTGCCCTCTTCATAGGAGAGGAAACTACAAGCCTGGCTTTTTTTTGTTCTTAAAAAAAGTCAACATAGTCTTTGTAACAGTAATTAAAAATAACCTACTGTCATTAACTGCATATGGCTTTCTGAAGCCTGTAGCCTGGTTTGCTTGCATGAATGGTTTATTGATCTGTTGTGAAGTAATTCAACAATGAAATTATTTTGACAATTAAAAACAATATTAAGTAATGGATGATCCAATTTACTGTAACATGAGCTTATTGCTGCAGTTTGTTACTGATTCATGCAGGTAAAACCTCAAGTAAAACTCTGTTTTTAAATTTCACTTGCATTCCACAGGACAGTTTTTTGCAGGAGGATTGCTAAAGTGAATGCAGAGTCCCTAGATAACTGTCCTATGCAAATACTAGAGTAATATTTTGAAGGCATTGTCTTAGAAAAATAGATTTTCTTGCCTCTCTTTTCTTCATGGGTATACAGGTACTGATTGTTTATGATATATCTTGACTTTTTTTCTATTGGACCTACATGTGGGAAAAATCTGATGATTTATATACCCTATACATGAAATGGCAGAAGGTTTTACATTTATCTGCTGAGCTTACAGAGGGATTTATCCATGCAGTATCAGTTCTATCTATTAAAGTAGGTAATTAGAACTGCTGCTTCTGTTTCTTTTCCATTTCTTTTTTTCTCCCCTATTCCCTTAATACATTTATTAACATCATCAATTTTAATTCTATTTCCTCTAAGTCAAACCTTCTTGTGTACAATCATCTGCTTTTTCAATATGAGAATTTGTACATAATTCCTCTTTAATCACTGTAAGAGACTTTATTTTTGCATAATTGTAGAAATTTTTCTGGTTTATGACGGTTATTTCAAGAGTAGTAAAGAAATATGTTTTTTCCTATGTTGTAGAAATAATAAAAAGAACCACTGATAATTACTGCATTCTGTAATCTTTTTCTTTTTGCCTTAGGCCTTAAAGAACACACTATACACCTGTGTTAAACCTTTCTATTTTCACAGGGTCTCTGCAAACCTCTGCAAGACCTGTCCGTGCAGACCAATTTTTTTCCATTTTTGTTTCCAAGTACTTATTGCAAAAGCTTTTTCTTTTCTTTTCTTTTCTTTTCTTTTCTTTTCTTTTCTTTTCTTTTCTTTTCTTTTCTTTTCTTTTCTCTTTTTTTCTTTTCTTTTCTTTCCTTTTCTTTTCTTTCCTTTTCTTTTCTTTTCTTTTCTTTTCTTTTCTTTTCTTTTCTTTTCTTTTCTTTTCTTTTCTTTTCTTTTCTTTTCTTTTCTTTTCTTTTTTCTTTTCTTTTCTTTTTTCTTTCCTTTTCTTTTCTTTTCTTTTCTTTTCTTTTTTCTTTTCTTTTCTTTTCTTTTCTCTTTTCTTTTCTCTTCTCTTCTCTTCTCTTCTCTTCTCTTCTCTTCTCTTCTCTTCTCTTTTCTTTTCTTTTCTTTTTTTCTCTTTTCTTTTTTTGCCTTCCTGTTAGTGATTTCCTAATCATGATAAAGGAAGAGATTATTTGGGGGTAGGAGATTGTGTCTGGTCTGAGATGGAGTCGCTGACTGGCATTTACCATATTATTTTCCTGACATTTATGAAGTAAACATGTCAGCAGAATTAACTTTCAAATCTTTTCAGCCTTCTGGGTGAAATTCAGTCTTGTGCTTGAAGTCTGTAAAGGTAGAAAACTTTATCACAATCTACTCTTCTATATTCAGGAAGATGAATGGAAGAGAAAATTAAAGATTTTTGGAGCTATTGTTTGCCTTTATCACTGATGGAAGATACTAATTTAATAATTTTCAGAGTGTCAAATCAGACAGAACAGAATTAATGGCCAGCTTCTCTCAACCTATATCTTAAAACATGTTTCTAGTAAAATATAGTCTCATATGGTACGTTATAAAAGAAATTATCAGTAGGACAAAGCATTATGGAATCTCAAAACATAAATAATTTCACTCTCCAGACTGTATACCATATTTCTTGGGGGAAAAAAAGAGGAAGTAATTGCATAATTAAATTATTACAGAACTACTCTTTGTGTTTACGAAATCACATATTTACTAACTCAGGAAAGTTTTGCTTTTTTTTTTTTTTAATAGTTTAGGAACTCAGTCTTGAATACTGTGTAATACGAAACCGTTCTAAAGAAAGATGAAAACTTTTCAACTTCCAATGAAAGTACAGGTAGAATTTCCATTAGACTATAGTTCTGGCATGCTCATACTTTTAGCTGCCAGAAAAAGCTGTTTGAAAAAGCACTGGTTGGATTTTGTGTCTTGCAAAGTAAATAATTATTTTTATTTGTCTAATAAAGTTAATAAATTGCACTTTTGAGGATTCCTTATTCATCTATTATTTCATGGTCTCCAGATTATTAATTAGCTTGTCTATATAACATCCTCACACACACCCCCCCAAGCCAAAAAACCCTCACCGAAACCAGTTTTCCCCTATTGACTTGTGAACATCCCTGTTCAGTGCTGTTGCACAGTTCAGCTGAATCTCCTGGTGAAGGCGATTTTCTCTCTTCAGTTGATTTTCATTAGTTCTGGAGTGCGCTCCTTCTGCTTGCTGCTTTAGGGGCATATCTTCCAGACAGTGAAAAGTGATGAGCAGCTGGAGGCAACAAGCTAGATCAAAAGTCTGTTTCTGTCTATGGACAGACTTGGTTATCCAAAATGAAATAAGAGGTATCACTATCCATAGTCCTGTCTGTAAATGCTTCATCATGGTAATAATTCAGTGTGCATGATAAAATCACTTCTCTGCATGAATAATTGCACAATAACAGATGCCATCTGAAAGAAAGCAAAAGTGTATGGTAGAAGGCAGACTGGAATTGTGAAAATGACAGCTACTGGGGAACTAAATACAGGAATTTTGCATACTCTGCACCTCAGCTTTAGGACTTATCTGTAGTTTGTCATTTTTTGTAATATCAGGACATGCTGAGGCACTGCTTCAGTGTGAATTTCTGTGCAGAATGGCTTGAATCATCAATGTCATTTTTTTTGCAGCACTTGGCCTTCTCTTAGAGGTTTCCTTTAAGTCTATCCTGTTTAGCTTGTTACAGCTGAAGAAATCCTACCCCCAGGTCGTAAGCTTTACAGGAATCCAAGCTCTGAATCTGAGACCAGTTCAGATATGCCAGACTATTTCTGATGAGTACCTAATGCTACCCCAGAAGAAAAGCATTCTCAATACAATATCTTTATGTGACTGCAACATGTGTCCACTGGCATTTGCCTGAGATAAAATCTGATGGTTCAAAGAATTGTTACTACAGAGATGGAAATAAGAATCCCTTAATTATATTTAACTGAAAAGCCTCTCATTCCCTGTTGTGATGTGATTTCTGCCAAAACAACGTAGTAAACAGGCCCTGATAGTGCAACTAGCTCATACAAAATTGTTATATATTTTGACTTCGAGTAGCTCTGTTGAAGTCTAAAAGACTTCAGCACAGATTTTTTTAAGCAAGTGTTGGATGGTATGCAAGGTCAAATTCCAAAACCATAAATATGTGAATTTTCCTAACAAAACACTGTAAATTTTTCTTTTTAACTGATGAGCCATTTTTGCAATTCTTTTTAGAACCATTGGTTACAAAAAGAAGTATGTGAAAGTTCCACATGGGCATATTTGGGTGGAAGGTGATCACCATGGACACAGCTTTGACAGCAATGCTTTTGGCCCGGTAAGTCAATTCTCTGTATATCATTTACACTTTGCAACTGAAAGGCAGTGCGTGTCTCTTGGGTCATTTGTGCAACACAGCAAGTATGAATTGATTGTGATTGTACTTTTATTATTTTTGTGAGCATTGTTGGACTTTATAAAGTGTCTTGGTCAGCAGAGGTTGAGTTTGCTCTTAACTATTATAAAAAGAATAAAGACTCCTTTTCATTCCCCCACATGGAGGAGAAGTGGTAGAGATTTTAAATTTGGAGGGATGTACTGGAGGAGTAGCCAGAGGGTGAGCCAGCTCCCCATAGCTGGCAGATGCTCCCCGAGGACATGTTGCCAGCTGATGTAATTTGGAATGGTTCCCTCCTGGGAGCTCGGTCTTGCTTTAGTGCCAGTGCTGGGATAAAGAATTAGGAAACTGTAACTGTGCTTATTAAGGGCTAACTGTTAAATTGGTCTGTGGTTGATGGTAGAGATATTTCAAAACTCTCCCAAAAATAAATATTTAAGTTTTCTTTGTATAGGGCCATTTTCATATTGAATAAAGACAAAATGTGACCTGAAAAGTCTGTTTCTTGACTAGTAAAAATGTGCATCTGTTGATCAGGAAGACAGTAAATGCTTTCTCTGCACTCCAGTTTTGGTTTGATTTTGGTTTTGTTACACTTTGTGTAGATTCCTGTTCTTGTTTTAACTTAATCTAGCATATAGGAAATAGCTGCATGAACTGTTCATCGTGCTGTGGAAATAGAGGTCCTTTCTGCCCTATTCCATATGCAGGTTTTTGACATGTGCCTTTCAGAGAGAATGCTCTTCTAATATTATTAAAAAAACCTCTGGTTGTCACAAGGGAGTTGTCAAGGCTGGGTTTTTTCCACTCTTATGCATTTCACACCTATTTCACACAGAAGTCACCCCACTGACTCTGAGAAGTTTAGCCCAATTATTAACGTGAAGTAATTTGTTCTCAGGAAAAAATGCAAAAAAGGCCTACTGTCTGGTTTGGAGTATGGGATGCCATGGCCTGTCTTTTGGTTTGTCTCACTTTTTTTGTGCTTGTATTTCTTGCTGTTTTTCATTACTATTTTCCTGCCAGTATCTTCTAAGATTTCTAACATCTAGTTTTAGAGGTTCTTTCCTGCAGGATTTAATTCAGTCTACCTTGTGCAGGTCTCTCTCTCTTCCCCTAGTAGGCTTTTCCTTTTCTGTCTCACTCTCTGTTCCCAAGATAAATCTTAGTCATAAGGGCACTGATCTTCTTTTCACTTACAAATACATTGCTAGTGTAGACTCAGAGCATAGGGAAACTTTAGCAGTTGGGCATTGGTTTCAGATTTGCAACAACTCACAGAGAAATTAATACAGGGTAAAATCCTCAAGGTAGGCACCATGCAGCTTTCATGCAAGACGGCATGTTGGGGTAAATCTAAATACCCTCATATTTTTACTCAATTCACTGATGCTTATAAATATTAGAAAGTCCCCTTCACTAGGCTTTGACCTCACATTAGTCATCAGCTGCTAGCTAACGTTGGATAGTAGGTCACTTTTTTTATAGCAGTGGCACCTTTCCAGAGCTAGTAAGGTAGTTTTTCACAGTGATTTCTTTAGCTTTCTGCAGGAAGAATGACCTTTGTATTGTGTTGATGAATACATTATGGGCAAGTCAGCTGTAAATAGGTATTTTCCTCTGAAATTAAATTAGAGCAGCAATCATTGAATGCAGGTAAAAGGGGGCAGAAGAGATCACAGGGCTGGAAACTAGCTTGAGAATAAGAAACTGTAGAAAATTTTCATCTAAAGAAAAAAATGGAAGTGTATTTAGAAGGACACACTGGACTCCAGGTTCTTTTCCATTCTACACACAAATTAGATTTTAGGTTACTGGGACATTTTCTACCCCTCTTTCTGCTGCACTCTGCAGATCATTTGCACAAGTGAATTAAAATATTAAAATCATTCTCTTCAAGCCATTCAGAAGGTATGTTCTTCTTAAACACATTTCTCTCATAAGACTGCAGCAGTCATAAGGAACAAGCTGCACAATGGTAAGACATGAACCCATTTTGCTCAGTTTATTGTAATATGTCACTAAGAGATTAGGTTAAATGTTATGTGTGTCACAATTCTGACTTGCAATACCAGGTATATTTTCTTGGATCAAAAGATTCAGTAAAAATAGTGTATTTTTAAAGTGGATTATGATGGAGGCTACCATTTTTTTCAATTTTCCTGCAGTCTTATAGTAGAAAGGCGTATATAGTGTAGACAGACACAGTAATGTTTTGTAGATGAGCTTAATGAGTTACATGGGGCATAAAAGGAAATTATGGAAAAACAGATTGAGAACAGATGTTAGAATAATTTTTTCTCTTGGAGAATACCAATATGTGTAATGGCCTAATGGGTTAGGTTGATAAAGCAAAAACCCTGGTACCAATCAAGTTCTAAATTAGATGCACCTTTGGAGAGATATGAATTTCTAAAATGTAAAACCTTGGCAGATTAAATTATCTTTACTTAGTTCATTAAAGTATTATAAAATAAATTATATTATCTCTTGTTATTGCATGGTTTTTATAGGACTGAAATTGGAATGTTAAGGCATATAGAGACATTTTCCTGAAGTGTGTAGATAAAAGCAAAGTGTTTTAACTAAGGTTTGTAAAGGTTTAATATTTTCTTTCTGTTTAGTCGAGTCTTTGAATAAAATTAATACCTTAACTGATATTACAAAAATAACAGGACCTCTGTGTGTAGGGCTGAACTAGAAATGCTGTTAACTCTCTATATGATCAAAACTTAAATATTAATTATCTTTCCAGAATATTGGACTAAAGTAAGTAGTGCATGCTTATTTTACGTTGTCTTTTTTTAAAAAAAAGGCTTTGTGTAATACAGAATGGCAGGTGTTATATAATACTATTGCTTTGATACTGTGGTGTTTCAGGTTTGGAAATATGTCCTGTCAGCCATTCATAATGCTGAAAATAGCTGTTTTGAATAGCAGCCAATAAATAGTCAGAGAACTTGCATCTTTCTACTGTTATTTAAGGGGATAAAAATATTACATATCGCTGGAAATTTATTTCAACTACCTGGAATAGAGTAGAGATTTCTACTCGAGTGGCTGTTACTGTTTTCAAATTATTCTAGGATGAAGTCAAGCTTTTATGATATTAGCTTAGCATTCCTTGATTGGCATACTATGGGAATGTAATAATTATGATACCACTTATTTAAGTTCCTCTAAAGTTTTTGGGTTTAGTTCTGGTAATTTTCCTGTTTTGGGGGGCCTTTTTACTATGAGGTTGTAGTTTGACAGCATAGGAAATATAACAGTACTGTTCCTGGCAATGCTTCTGCTTTCTTAGATCAGAAATGTAGGAGACGCATTATAAAGAATTGATCAAGTATTAAACTCCTCTGCTGCTTCAAATTTCTTAAAGATTTTAAAAGGTTAACTTTATGCTAGATCAGTTATTGTCTTTGCTTGCACAGCCAGGATAATACCAGCATAAAAACAAAGTGACAATTTATATTCTGGATCTGACATTCTGGCTAAATCACGGGAAAAGTCATTATAAACTGCACTTTGTTCAGATTGAATGTGTAGAGTTGGCATCCAGCAGTGCAGAAATGGTAATGCAACCAACATGTAAGGGTATCTGAGAAACAGTTATTAATAAATGCGTACAATAACCGGTGTGTGTATATATTTACTCCTGGATGTACACACATGCAGTAGTGAATAGTGTTCTCAGAATTGAAAAAAAAAAAAAAAAAAGTTCAATTTTATCTTATGGGTATTTCTTTGGTAAATATAATACTCTCATTACTACATTTCAATGTTTCCAAATGCCTCCAAGCTAAGGATATGAAAGAGCTTTATAAAATTAGGGCTTGAAGGCAATGGCAGTCTTTCAGCTGTCTTGTAAAGGACCTGAACAAAAGCTCATTGAAGTCAATGAGAGATTTCTATTGGCTTTAATGGCTTTGGATAAGGCTCTTTATGAGTTAAGCTTCACAATCCTGTGTAAGGGCAAAAAGGCTATTATCCTCCTTATCTTCCTGGGAAACCTGAGACACAGGTAGGTTGAGTACCTTGTCATAAAACATCTTTTTGGCTCAGCCAGGTCCCTATCCTAGTCCTTTTACTAAAAATACATCTGTTTTAATGTGTTTGCTCTCAAAACTAAATCCCGTTGAACCTGAGCCTGGCTTTTTGTTTAACAGAAGTTTTACATTCATAAGCTTCAAATGAGTAAATTGCTTTTAGTCAGCATTACTGTAGAGGCTGTTTTTATGATTGTCCATATAAGCAATTCTGTCCTGTAAGTTCATGCAATAAACTACCTGAAAACCACTCCTTTCTGTTTAACTATTTTTTCTTTCAGCAGCACAAGCCTGTAGACTGTGACTAGAAAACTCTATAGACTAGAATGACATTTAAAATAAGTGAATATGCTGAGTTCATTAGTTATTTTAATTCACTTTTCAAAGGCTATCATCATCTCTTTCAGACATGAGACAGAAATGGTTTAACTGTTAACCCTCAATGGGCAAGTTCAATTAATAACAGTAATGGAGTGTGGCCTGTTATAATTATTTTCTTAAACTGATCCAGTATTTCTCTCTGTAACTACTGTTAGTGAATATGAGTAGTCAAAACCAGAAAATATGAGAAGTTCACTGGAGAGTAAGGCACTTTTAGTGAAGTGCAGGGCGTGACTGCTGGTGAAGGACATCCTTGAACGGAGAGATGTGCAGCCTGTAAGAATTGCTCTGCTTCGTATGCTCTGTCTTCTTCTAAGAGAGGTTCAGCAGACAGCTGAAGGAAGAAGCAGACGTCTTTCCGCAGTTCGGGATTACTTACGTAATAGCAAACAAAGAATGCCACGTGTCCTAAAAGTGCACATCATCTTGGTGATGATCTTGCCATCTGCTGAAGCTTTTCATTTCTGAGCTATAAACTAGTGCAAGAATCGCATATCGCCCTGAAATCGAGCAGCCTCTAAGGCAAAAGGTGGGAAGAGTTTAACAGTTCGCAGTAGTGCGCTCAACAGCACCATGTTAAAATTGCGCAGTAGGGTACGTAGGCAGGGCACGCTCTTCCCACAGAGAATTCTGCCAGGTCTTGAAATACCTGGTGACCCCATTTGTGTCCCCATACTCCAACCAGCCATTCGGAGAGGCTTAAGACAAATAGTTTCAATAGCAGGGTCCCAAACCCTATGTTTCTTAGTTTAGACCGAAGTCAAGAGGAGATAGTAAAGCATTGTGAAACAAAAATGTGATTTTAGCAAGAAAACACCTGTGTTTATACTCATAATGTTAATGTAGGTGAGGATAACGGTGATGGCAAAGTAGTTGGTGAAGGCTGGGAACGACGTGCTGGGGACTTGTCTGCATCAGTTTGCTAGCTGATGTTGCAGCTGCTTCTGCTTTCTTTTTGCTACCACTGTGACCAGTTGTCCTGGTTTCATCTGGGACAGAGTTAAATGTCTTCCTAATAGCTGGTATAGTGCTGTGGTTTTGAATTAGGTATGAGCAGAATGTTGATAACACACTGACGTTTTCAGTTGTTGCTCAGCAAGTCAAGGATTTTTCAGCTTCTCCTGCCCAGCCAGCAAGAAGGCTGGAGGGGCACAAGGAGTTGGGAGGGGACACAGCCACGGCAGCTGACCCAAACTGGCCAGAGGGGTATTCCAGACCATGTGACGTCATGCCCAGTATAGAAACTGGGGAGGGAGTGGGGGTGGAGGGATCGCCGCTCCGTGACAAACTGGGCATCAGTTGGCAGGTGGTGAGCAATTGCATTGTGCATCACTTGCATATTCCAATCCTCTTATTACTACTATTGTAATTTTATTAGTGTTACCATTACCATTATTAGTTTCTTCTTTTCTGTTCTATTAAACCGTTCTTATCTCAACCCATGAGTTTTACTTCTTTTTCCCAATTCTCTCCCCCATCCCACTGGGTGGGGGGGGAAGTGAGTGAGCGGCTGCGTGGGGCTTAGTTGCTGGCTGGGGTTAAATCTTCACTTTGCTGTATAAATGTAGCCTTGGAGAGTAGCATGACTGTTATGGGGTTGGTGACATATCTACTTTTTCTCTTGGGTATTAAAGAAGAAATGAAGCTGTGTTTGTACAGGATGTGTAATGCAAATATGCAATCAATGACATTCCATAATATTTATCCCTGGCCACTGGCAAAAACGAAATAGGTAAAAGAGTTTACAATCAGAACAAAGATTTTGCATATGGAGCATGAAGTTACCAGTAGTAAATAACGTGCATGCACAGCTTGAACTTGTAAAAGTCTATGATGAATAAAATGGATGGGACATTATGTGTTATGACTGATGATAAATACACCTCGAAGGGTAAATATGCTTGTCCCTTTTGAGAGAATATTTTATGTGAGATGCAAATTGGGATGGTGGCTTGTCTATTGAGAATGACAATTCACTCCAGGAGTTGCTGAAGGGGAGTCTTGATAATAAGATTGTGTGGCCTCACTGTCCATTAAATTATCATGACTAACTAAATTTGCAGTGTAGGGAATAAAAAAGTCCTATATGGCTGTCCTAATTCTCTTGGAAAGTAAAATATTTAGCCTGATTGTAGTCTAAACCAATGCATAAAAATTAATCTTTCAAGCAGCCCAGCTATCAGGAATCCAGACAGGACTTTCTCTCTGTACCATATCTACCTACCTGAAGCGTTCCTGACAATATGCTCGGAAAGCTTTTCCTTCTTTTTGTTACTCAATTAATGTAAATGGGATGCTAAATACAATATATTCTCTAAGCACATCCAGAATAGAAAGTTTTTTGAATGTTTGTCTCAGTTAAGTCTACTCTATTTCTTAGCAATGGAATGCTAATAAGGACTTGTAAAATAGTAGAAAGTTTGGTTTTTTGTCTTAGTCATGTCAGATCTTAAACATTTTACGCATTCCAGCTAATTTTCTTTATTACTGTACTTGGAAGTGTTACTGTTATTTAGCATTGTACTATTCAAAAAGCTTTTATGGAAGAAGATTTATGTAATAACCCCAAGCACAATGAATTATTAATCCAAATAGTTGGAGAATATTTCTGAATGCAAGTACCTTTAAAGGATTTTCCAACCACATTGGAAACAATGGTAGGCTGAAGAGTCTACACCTCTTTTTGACATTGCTTACCTTGAAATAAGCAAGGAAAAAAATGCTGAAACAATTTTAGATTGGTTTAATGAAATATTAGAAGAGATCAGAGAGCTGTCAGATTCATACCATCATTCGTAATTAACTAATTTGAACAGCTCTGCATTCAAATATAACCATTTGTTGAAGCCTGTATACCTCTTCATCAGTTTCCTTACAATTCTATTTCTCTCAAGTTACAGCCTGAAATATCCTTGTATTTGGTAAGCACTCTGCAGAATTTATAGCATTATATTCTCTATATAGGTTGTCATAAATCACGTGTTTTAATGGAATTGAGGCACAAAGGAATCTTTGCTGACTTTACTATGGTTTAACTGTATAGGGAATTTTGATTCATGCTGTCATTCATATTAACATTTGCCAGGACGTCATTTAAAAATCCATTGAATGTTTTTGTTTCTATTTTTACTTCCTTGGACATGAACATTGTCAAAGCTCAGTCACTGATTACTAAAATAAAGTTCTAAATTTTAGTTTGCAGAATTATAGGAAATTATTATCTATGTGATTCCATTTTTGGATAAGATATAAATGCTTTGGTGTAACAAGTACTCATCTCATTAAATCTCCCAATCCTAAAATAAGACTGTTTGACTGTAGCACCCTGTTTACAGGATTCCACATCATATTGGGAGGTTAGAAATGTGTATTTATATGGCAGTGAATGTGCAAACCAATGCATATTTATTTATTTACAAGTGTATGTTTATTTATTTTAGGAGCAAAAGATTATTGAAATATGATGAGTAATATTAATAGAACTACCAATACTCCTATAAATTATTTGAGGGAAGTGATTTTTTTCCACCCACTTGGTGCCTGTGTGGTCAGGGGTGCTGTGCTTTGGGGATTCGCCGCACAAGAGTTGCAGTGACGTAGGGAAATGAGAGCAGCGAAGGGCCCCCGCCATGGAGCTGTAGCACATCGATGTGGAGGGAAGGCTTCGAGAGCGGGGCTGGTTCGGCCCTGAGCAGAGAAGAGGAGAGCTGACGGCTGTCCTCAGCTACTGCACAGCGTACAGGGAAGGTTGGGCCAGGCTCTTCTCACAGTTGCAGAGTAGTAGGACAAGAGACAATAGGCACAAGTCACAACGGGGGAAATTCTGAAGAGATATTAGTATATTTTTAATTTTTTTTTTTTTTCATTATGGGAGAAGACATGCATTGATTACCCAGAATGTTTGTTAGATCTCCATTCTTGGAGATAGTAAAAAAAAATCTGACTGGACAAGGCCTTGAGCAACCTGCGTTGGCCCAGCTCTGAGTAGGAGGTTGGACTGGATGACCTCCAGATGTCCCTTCCTACCTATATGATTCTGAGTGTCTATGAAAGCATTTTTTGTTTTGCTAGTAAACTGTCCTATTTAGGACATACGACAGCAAATTTTTGTCAGTTTACCATCCTATGTGTTAGCACTGATGGAGCCACATTTATCAAGAGTGGAAAAATGGTAAATATATCTGCTGTAGTACTACTTTTCCATTGTTGCATTCTCTCAGAGGATTAGAAAGCATATCAAATTTCATTTCAGATTGTGCAAATGTTTTTTGCAAACGTTTACCTGTATTCTCTCTGTTCTAAAAGGAAGAGTTTGGAAAGTGTACTAGGTAGCATGAACCTCCCTAAATTTGCCATGATTAAAGTTCAGCCTGGGCAGAGAAGAAAAATTTTTCTCAAATACTATATTAATATATTACCAGCACACACTTTTTTTTTGAAGCAGCACTTCAAATTCTATAGGTGTGTTATTGAACAAATAGATATATTTAATTAGAGCTAAACCACTAGGATCCTGATCTTGCAATCATGTACATATATATAGTTTTATGTCTACAAGTACTTCTTAATAAAGTCAAGGGACTGCATGATTCAGACTGTCCCTTTTTGTTTCCTTTGTCTCTTTTCTCTTTCTCTTATTTTGAAAGACTTAATGAATAAAGTACCCCACTTTAAAATGAATCGTTTTCCTGATTTTAGTGGTTCATTAGGATGACAGCAATTTCAGTAATATCTTAAATTTTTAAATAGTCATAACTTTTTAAAAAATAATTGTATTCCTGATTGTTATCAAAGCATTTTCCAAACTATGTTTTTTTTATAAAAATAGCATAGAATGGACAGATTTATTTATGATTTTTTAAAGAATTCAAGCTATAAAAGTATAGTTTTCTGATGAACATAATCATGGTGTTGCCAGAGGAACTTTCAGATTGATAGCAGAATTTTAAAGTTATTTGTTCTCCCTTTCACCGCAGAAGACAAGTAAGAATAATTCTTGAGAGGTAAATTCCATAGAATGGTACATTTACAGAGAGTAATAATGCCAACTAACGGAGGAGTAAATATGTTTACAAAACAATTTCCCTTGATTGTTATTTGAGACAATGTCACTTAATTAAAATTGGGTATAGTTGTTTTAATTTACTTGCTCTGAGGATTTAGGCACTGCAGATTAGCTTTTATTAGGGTTTGAAATTTTATGTAGGTTTCAGTTAAGAGCTACTGCAACTCAATGTCAGATACAGGAACCAGTACAATTGTTTTAATTCTTCTCTTGTAAATCTTGAAATTTAGAAAATAGTGGTATATAATATGAAAACTGGTATTAGTAGCAATGAAATAGCAATAACTCCATGGTACTTCCTGTGTAGTTACTTAATATATACTGCTTCCTCTTCCACTTATACTTATGTACCATTTATGTAACTATAATATTTGCTCTCGTGTAATTATTGAAAATATGTTTAACTGCATTTGATGCAGAACAGAAATCTCCCGTCAGGTGACTAACAGCTCTCTGTGGTCACGAGGACAAGTCCTGTATAAACCTTTGAACACCACTGAAACATAACAATGCCTGCAAGCTTTAAGATCTGTAACTCAATATTGCATTTTCTAATTGCAAATTTTTTCCCCTGGTGCATCTGTCCCAATATGATTTTGATGAATGCTGTTCTGAAATATATATGTATTAGAGCTTATACCAATGGTGTCTCTTCTTCCTTGCAATATATCTTCTTGAAGCTGGGAGACCAGATTACAAGTTTTAGGAAATGTTAACTTGTAAGCCCCAAATTTGTGAGGTATCATTGCTGATATGAGGTTGGAAGGGAACCGAACCAAGGTAGTAGTTAATATGATGTGATAGTAAGGTCTGATATTTCTTTCCTACCAAAGCTAGAAATCTGAAGATGGTGAATAATTTGCACTTTACAAGCATGGATCTTGGATCAATAATGGATCAATAATCAGGAAGAAAGAGGAAGAAAGAAAAAAATCTACTGTAGATGTTATTTTGCAGAACAGAATAACACTTCCACTTCTGGCGGAAGTCCTGCAATTTTAATAATGGAAATCTGTGCAGCATCAGTCAAAAAATAAGGAAAAAAAAGCCTTTCAGTATTTTGTGATGGTAAAATGAGTTATCAGGTATTTTCTTAATGAGTCACTGCATTGTGTTTCTTAAGAGCATAGTAAATGGTCCCTGCAATCACTGCTTTACAGACGTTGGATTAATGTATGTAAAATGGTACTTATGCAATATCGCACATTGTTAGAGCTTATTAAAACCTTTGGTCAATGTTGCCAGAGTTATTGTTTGTACAATATATCTTTGACTTGGTACACAGCCGAGAGAGGAAACTGAAGAGCTACAAGCCTGCCCAATTCTACTTTTGGATCACCTTAGTGGGACTCAGGTCTTTTTGTGGTTAAGCCAGTCAGAAGTTTTATAGCCAAAACCTCAGTTTCCTCCCACTAAAAATGCACAAAAGAAATAACAAAGTCTAAAAATCCTAACTTGCCAGCAGTTTAATATTTTTAATTCTCTATTATGCCTGATCATATTCACATATTTTCCCATTATACAAATTAAAATTCAGGTTTTTATTTGCAACTTATTAAAAAGCAGGATTTGTATAATTTAGATGCCAAAATAACAGACTCTTGGACTACTCCGCAACAGATGTGAAACTGGTATCCAGCATTGGATTTTGGCCATATACACGCTATATCTAATGAAAGCCAGGGGAAGCCTATGACCAAAACAAGGTGTAATACACTGAAAAAGGAGAGGGATCAGAAGAAGTAACTGCCTACAAAATTCTCAATGACTGCTCCTTGGCAGGTTATGGCCCCACCTATTGTAATAGCTAGCTTCACATTTGAGAGACCTGGGCAGGAAGACAGAACACACCAGAGGGCAATTTCTACAATTTTAGTGATTAGATAGAAGTGTTCCAAGTGTTGGTGGTTTTTTTTTTAGACTCTTATAACAGTGTCGCAACCATGGGCCACTAATTCAATCCGTTCTTCAAAACGTTGCTAATGAGGTTTCCACATAATAAACCAGAAATGCCTGTATTACTCTTCCAGTCTGAATCGTAACAAAATGGGCATGAGCTTTGGAGCAGAAGTATACATGTTCCCCAAAAGGTTCCTGATATTGCTGCAGCCGCTGTGTTCTCTCTATCCTCAGGCTGCAAACAGGTAAAACACTCCCCTTTGCCACACTCAATATATTGTTTTCACTTGGGTGTGTATTGTTTTCTGATAAGCCCTCTATACAGGACTTAAGAAACTGCTTCATATACATGAGATCTGTACTGAAATAAGAAACTGCTTCATATACATGAGATCTGTACTGAAATATGCTGTATATGCTTTTACACATTGTCAGCTGTTACTTATTGTCAGAGTAATTTTGGAGGCCCTCACACTTTTACTTGTTTCAATGAAGGCATAAGTTCACAACTCAAAACACTCCCTAATTAACTTAAGAACTGATTATACTTAGTGAATGAAGTAATGTAGAGAGTGTCTCTACTCTTCCTAGTTACTGATAGCTATTAAAATCTTCGTAATATCGGAGTGAATTTTTGATCTGTTTCCTTATGTAATATTCAGTCTTCCCTTGAAAATTTGTTCAAACGTAAGCTTTGTCTACTTTCCACTGTGCATAGACCAAAGCAGACGGTGCTGTATCAGTATGCTTTTAGGTCGTTCTCTTTGAGAGATGCTGCTGCCCATGGCCTGCCAGTGTATTTCTGTATATCCTCCTCTAGGGAGTGTCTTTAACTCTGTGCGGGGCCTTATGACCTCTAAGGCTGTTTTGAGGGGAGAAAACTATCACCTGGGAAATGTTCTGTTCGTGTCCCAAACGTCTTTACTAAGCATTTGAGGTTAAGTTCACTCTCCTGGATTGTTCTCATTATCACAGTGGTGGTCTCTGTTTTCTGCTGTTTGAGTCAGGACAAAGAAGTTATCCAGGTACTGAACTGATAAACTGAAGTTCTCACATACCCATAAATACAGAATGAATTATAATTCCTTTCCTGGTTGTACCAAAGAAAGGTTTTATTCGTGTCGATAGGAAGGGATTGCTGTGGCTAAGAAAACCAGGCGCTAATTTCAAGGAAGTTTCTAACATTATTCTTTATGCCAAATCAAAACCTATTTTTAAGATAAATTCATTGAGTAGCGTGAGGTATGGTTCACATAATAGCAGAAGCAAGTCTTGCATTGCTGTTGTAGCATTCATCTCATGTTTGAACTTAAAAATGAAAATAGTAAAGATATTGTCTTGATCTTTTATATTTGCATTTACATACAGCGTGGGTTGTATGGAAGGCCTTATTTCACATCTGTGTTTTAGTTTGAAGTTTTAGGAAATCCAGCAGCCTGAAGTAAGTCATGCACTAAAAAAGAAGAAAATATAATAGGATATCTATATTCTCTGGTTTGCTTTCAGAGTTCTCTCCTGGCACATTTTACACAAATTAATTTGACAGTAACAAAAACTAAAAAGGTATTTGGATTATTTCAGCAGTAAACTAGCAACAGAACCATGTCATTTCAATTTATCACTTGTTGTCTTTAAGTGTGTGAAATCTTAGTTCTTCATCACATTGCAGTAGATTGCTTATATATAGAAAAAAGCTGCAGACTTCACAGAGAGAAAAAAGAAAAAGGCTGCCAGCTGAGCCTTCACATTCTTCTTGACTTGCAAATTTTTTAGTGAATCTCACACTACCTGAACTAGAACAACACAATAACCTTAGCTTTACCCTTGTTGCTATGTCTCAAGTTATTAGGGTTTTATCCATCAAAAAGAGCTCTGGCCCAAACAGCATATTGGGCCTTTGAAATCATAACCTGAGAGACAAATCCGGTGAAACTGAACTTAACCTCTCAGCTAGCTTTTATCCTACTAACATAAATCTGTGCTTCTTAAGAGGTTGTCTTCTTGATACTCTGAAGAAATCTAACATATTAGCAGGGTTTTTTTTACACAGGAAAAGAGCACATCCACTTACCTTATTCAATGACTCTTTGCACAAAGATTTGGGGGGAAAAAAAAAAAGAATTAAAACTTAAACAAAAAAACCCAAGAAAATAATTGGCATTTTGAATCTTTTCCTGTGATAGGTTCTATAGAGACAGAAAAGCTGAGATAAGCTAGACAAATGATAAGTTATAAAGTAACTGCTAAACAAATGGCAAATTTTCCTTGAGTACTGTTACCTCCAGGTAAGTCCAGTTATAAAGTATCTCTTGTTTATAAACTCAGAAAGAAAGAAGTACAATCTCTTCTAGTTTTGCAAACCTGAATCTTTGCCTTTCTTGTCAAATTATGTGAGGTCGTTGCAGACATAGTATTTTAACAGAATCCAAGATTTAAAGGGGATGATTGATCTGTTGAAAATCTGACTTGACTTTATTATACATAATTAAAGAACTGGTACACTTACCATCTAGAAAAAACAGTGAACAAATTCTTCCAACTCAATGACAAATATATGAGTAGAATAAGCTTAGTAAACATCAACATTATAAATCTGTATGTTATTCAAATGATAGTCCTTTTTCGACAAGACTTAATAATATGCTGCCTTCTGTAGCACATGATGGTTTCATTACTGATTATGATGATCTTGTGCTCTCGATAGTGTCTTGCTGCAGAAACAAACACTAATGCTACAAAACTAACAATAGTATAACACCTTTAGGTGAAACAAAGAACTGATACATTTGATAAAAATGGGTTTTGCTTATTATTCAGAGACTATTTTTGTCAGAAGAGCTTGATGCTTTTTCTGAAAAGAAAACTATATAATCTAAGGAGAAATAGTTCTGTCTACCAGTAGAGACAGTAGCAGACACCAGTGATATCTGGAAAGATTCAGTTATCTTGGGAATAAGAAAAAAATTAAGTTTATCCTTCTGTCAGAGTTCCACTTTAAAGCCTTTCTTCCTAGCTCTTTAGAGAAAGTCCCAATCGGCATTTAAATGCATGTATTTTCAAATGAGATTCATAAGGCACTAAAACTATCAAAGTTTCATATGAAAAAAGAATACAGAGATGCTCCTTATAGGTTTAGAAATAAAAAATTAAATTATGTCTTTAAAATCAAATGGTGCCAGCTTTCTGAAGACTAATTTAAACTTTTCATAGAATAAGTGTTACATAGCATTAATGACTGGTAGCTTTAGATTTCATGCCTTATCTGCAACCAAAGGAAAACTCAGGATTTGTTTTCCGTTACATTTGGAACTGGACAAAAGGTACCTCTTTTTCACATTATTCTCATCATCTTGAAATTCCAGTAAAAGTGCAAGTTTATCTCCAGTGGAATTTCAGTGGCAGTGTACTAATGACATTGAGCAAACCCTTAGAGAATTTTGCATTGCATTTTTCTATCCTATATAGATATAAAGGTATATTCCCCTTTAAAACATAATTTATTACCTCTGTTGAGGTCTGGGACATTTACAATAGCTTTATTACCTAAGTCAGGGAAAAAAAAGATAATAATCCTTTTTTAAGCTAGAATGGGTTGATCTTGTGTCTGGTTTGTACCGTATGTTAAAATAGTAAAAACTTGGGAGAAACCTTGTCCCTGTGGGCCTAACTGGGAGTTTGGTGAGAGAGTTTGGTGAGGTCAGGACGTCATCCCCCCCCAGCAGGCGTTTCCTGCCGCGCTCCATCGGCCCAGGGCTGGCAGAGTCTTCGAGAAGGAGAGCCCGTCTCTGTCGCGCAGTCATGCACCAGAAGAATCTTGTTCTTGCTTGGGATTTAAAGGTTTCCTTTGGTATTCTGATGTTGATTTGCAGCACGTAAATGCTAAATACGTAGAGGAAGGACTAATCTTCCTGTTTGTATGGTAAGCACCTGGCCTTCAAACTGCCGTAGTCGGAGGTAGCCTTTTGCCGGTGAGGAGCATCTCCCAGTACTTAGGGCTAATTCTAAACCTCACAGTTGATTGCACATGTGTTTACAGTAAGAAAAAAGATTACATACCACAAGTGGAATACATTCCCTAGCGTCCTTTCGGTTGTGTACGTCACAAATGCTTGTAGTTTCTGAACTGTTATAATTCACAGCCTTTTGTGCATCGCAAGCTGAAAATGAAAACAGCTGGCAAGTTACAAATGCATTTGCAGTTGTTTTGGTTGATTATAACTACAATATCAAGCATGAAACAGTAAACCGAAAGTCCCGTAGGGTTCTGGGTAATTAACCAGAAATACACTCAGTGTGGCATTGCTAATCCAGTTACATAAAGGGAAAAAAACCATATTTGCTAATAGTAACTTCTATTAGGCTACCTGAATGAAACTCACAGAGACCCTCTTAGTATAAATGCTTCTTCTTATTTATTTTTGAAAATTTATTTGTAATTATTAATTTTTTTTTCAGTTTGATTATGGCTTTTTGTTACATTTTCCCTCTTAATTCAGTTCTATCAGTATATCCTCTTTCATGCTTAGTCACAGACTGAGGTAAGGATTACAGAGTTGTTTGATATTAAGTACAAAAGTGTCTTTCAGGCCATGTGCAATCTCATCTAGTTTGATGTCTTACTCATCCTAACTTTCTTCTTTTTTTGAAATAAGCTGTATGAATACTCATGGCCACTTTTTTCCTGAGCATCTGAGCAACCCTAGATACATTTGAAAGGGTTCATTCTCATGATAGGTCTCCTGAAAGGCATTTCATCTGTCACACCCAGCAGCCTTTGTTAGTTCACAGCAGAAGACACTATAGATTTCTGTTTACATGGATGAAATAGAAAAGAGTTTGCTTTCTATAATACCTTCTCTGTTTCAAGGTATTTCAAAGCACTTGAAAAAACATCCCGACTGAGTTCAGTGCTACCGCAGCGTGTGAGTAAGCAGTTGCAGCAGCCCTTCAGGACTGCATATTTAGTAACAGCACAAAGCCATTTCAGCTAGTATAAAGATAGAAGGTATGTTGAAAGGATTGTGAAAATGTGTGCAAGGGATTTCACTGTGGGAAAACAAGAAAACAGACAAAACCATCAAAAACTATGTGAGAGGCATAGCATGTTTTAAAACACTTTCCTCATGTATAAAAGATGTAAAAGATTATATGATTGCAAGATGTTTCACGCTGAAGATATTTTCTTGTTTAAATAACCCCTGCTCTCTCAACTTAGTTCATATAAAACTTTCAAGATCACCAAAAATACAAAACTAGCATCGTGTTGCTCTGTTAGCCATCTCAGCAGAGAAGGCAAAGAAGTAAAGCACTGCAGATACTGAATTAATTTTCATTACTGAATGTGGCAATTTCTGTATGCTCTAAAGAGTATTAAGTCCATATAGACTTGGCATTGCTAATGTATATTCTCTACCTTTTTGTGGAGCTGACACTTGACAACTGTCAAATTAGCACCTTTCCTCCACATTAGTCTGGCATTAAATATACGGATATCTATATATTTAACGATTTCACTGTTGGTTTTTCTGACACATTTGTCAAATTCCTAGTGTTCACTTCCAAATGCAAGCTAATAGACTGTCCCAAGGCAAGCACTGTGGTCAGCCGTGCATCTGAAATTTATATGTACTATTTTTGTAGTAGGAATGGAAATCATGATACAGTAAAAATGCTTGAGAATGCTTACCCAAAAGCTCAAAAATGCCATTTCAAAAAAATGTTGTACAAAAAGATTTTATAAATAATGGAGCGGTAAGGTAAAGTGTGCATTTAAATTAGTATTTGTAAGAAGGCACTTAATAAGAGGTCTAACTTTCAGTAATGCTGCATACCTGATTCTTTCCATTGATGAGTCTTCCAAAGAAAATCAGGGCATTTAATGAAGTCTGAACCTAACCCACTCACTCTTAAATCCTGCATTTATAAAAAAACCTAACCCACATTTTACTTTTTTCCCTGTGTTTCTGTCTCCTTCCCTTCACTTTTTCCTCCCTTCCTTTTTTTCCAGCATGAAAAGAAAATACATTTTTTTTTTACAATGAACTTCATGTATTTCTTGTCTTCTTAACAGGGATCAATGTCAGGTTTTTTGTTAAATTGTATGAATTGCATTAGTTGACTTTTTTATTAGTAAGCAGCTTTCTGAATCCACCAGCCATTTTTTCCTTTTTTTTTTTTTTTTTTTCTTTTCCATGCTTTGAATTGCTGAAATGGAAGCACAGCCAGTTTTCAGTCACATGTTTTGAACCACAGGAAGAAAGGGAACTCGGTTGTCTAACCGTCCCTTGAGGAACACTTCTCATTCTTCCTAATGGAAGTAGCAGTTCTCAGACCTGGAGATTAAGAATTCAGTTTGGGCTGTTAGAGGTTCAGGGGGCTTGTGGACTAACTTTCAAATATTGCCTATTGTTCTCAGTTTGTTCCACTAAATTCTCTCTGAAGAGTCACTTTTTTGGCTTTATATCGTGACTTTACATTACAGATATTTATACTACTTTTTAATTCCACCTTTTCTGTATCACTTACATTTGACTCCCCGAGTGTTATATTCTCCCATGTGAGTCAGTCTGTGAGATATTCAGAACAAGGAGTGTATGTTCACACATCTGCTAAAGCTTCATACACCTTGGGCACTCTGTAGGAATTAAGAAAATACATTTTCTAAAATGATGAAACATGACATTAATAGAGAAAATGTCAGTCACTAGTTATATTTTGTCAGATAAATATTATTTGCCATGGCAGAGTTCAATGCTTAATAATACATTGTTCTTGTCAGTACTGTTTAAAGTGCACATGATTCATACTAAACCTTTATCTTAGCTGATAGTGAAAGTAGGCACTTAGCATTTTCCTAAACCAAATCTCAGTTCAGAAGTTTAATACACTCCCATATTTACAGCAATAGAAAAGAATATTCTGCCTTCTCCAGAGATTTATTTATCTCAGTTGTATGGAAGAGGATTATGCTGCCATTGCTGCAGTTTTACAAGATCTACTGAAACATTATTTAACAATGCACACTGTGATAATGCTGGATTTGCATATATTGGAAAATGTTTCCTATTTAAATTGAGTTTAGAATTAAAAAGTATGTTCCTAGCCGAATGAAAACATAAGAGAGGCAATGTTGCTTGATATAAATATTAAGAAGCTTTGCAAAAATTCTGTTACTTGGAGATATGTAGTAGTAACATTTTAGTAAAATATCAAATATTAAATTTCCAACTTTTTGCTTTTTGTTTGTCTTCTAAAAGTTTTAAAAGGAATATCTTATAAAACAATGTTTTAAATTCTATTATGATTTGTTAATTTACATATATTTTAGCTATAAATTTAAAAGTAAGTAAATTCTGATAGAAAAGGCATTTTCTCTAGGACTGTCTGAATGCCTTCTGAGATTTTTTTTGAGATTTGTCCAAACTCAGTTAAGTTTGCAGATGTTTGCAGATGGCCAATTTTGTCCAGATTTGCTTACGCCTTTGAGTAAAATGAGGTTTCAAAGGAGAAGTATAACTTACAATCATTTTCTCCATTCTGTTTAGCAAGCTTCCAAACATTCCTCCTCTTACACAAATAAAAAGACTCAATAGCATGCTTTGGAAAAAGTGGCTATGGGAGATACAGTCTTGTAAAAGTTATCTACCTTTAGGAATAATTTTTGGTCATGTTTTTCAAATGTTAACATTTTCTTATATTTGCAAATTCACGTCAATGTTAATTTACACAGCATTGGTAGAGCATCACCTCGAGTACTGTGTGCAGTTTGGGGCTCCACAACATAAGAAGCATACAAAAATATTAGAATGTGTCCAAAGGAGGGCAAGAAAGATGATTAAAGGACTAGAGGACATGACTTAGGAGGAGCAGTTGAGGATACGTGGTTTGTTCAGCTTCGAGAAGAGGAGACTGAAGGGTGACCTCATTGCTGTCTACAACTTCTTCATGATGAGGAGTGGAGGGAGGTGCTGATCTCTCTCTGGTGTTCAGTGATAGGATGTGAGGGAATGGCTTAAAGCTGCATCAGGTGCAGTTCAGATTGGGTCTTAGGAGAAGGTTCTTCACTAGGAGGGTGGTCAAGCACTGGAACACTCCCAAAGAAAGTGGTCATGGCCCCAAGCCTGTCAGTGTTCAAGAAGCATTTGGGCAATGCTCTTAGATACATGGTTTAACTTTGAGGTTGCCCCATGTGGAGTCAGGAGTTGGACTTAGTGATCCTTATGGGTCCCTTCCAACTGAGAATGTTCTATGATTCTATGGTTACTTTTGGCATAGAGTGAAATTTTATACACGAATCTAATCGGACTGCTACCACTCCTACTGTATAAAAATGATGAAGGTAAGGAAGTGTGATATCTTAGACTGTGAGTTTGAAAGTGTTTTGAATACTTACACTGATATATTGATATTTAAAAAAATTATCAAGTCCTTCAGTAAGGTAAGCTTGTATGCAACTTTTGCTGTTAAGAACTTGAGCATTTAATTTAGTTAGTCATCTAGCATAATGCACATTACTGCTCCAACTGAATACAAGTCCAGATTCAAGTAAATGTATGTATGTCCATATTTTTCAGGGAATTAGGAATTGCTGTGATGTGAATATTTTTAAGACTGACACATCAGGCCAGTTTTAAACATCAAAACAAAACTTTACTTAACTCATTCATTAACAGCACACTTCATGCTAATGGTTCATTTTTACACATTATTGATCATCAGCTCTAAGTATACAAAACTATTAGTATTCATACTTACTTAGTTGGCTTGTCTTCCTTCTTCTCCATCTTTCCTCCTTGTGCTTGATGGTTTTGTGCTATTTTGGGGCTACATCTGGCTGGTGACTGGTGACCAGCAGTGTTCCTCAGGCTTCAATTTTGGTGCCAGTTCTGTTCAATATATTTATCAGCGATCAGGGTGCAGGAATTGAATGCACCATTAGCAAGTCTGCTGATGATATCAAACTGGGAGGTGCTGTTGACTCTCTTGAGGGGCAAGATGCCTTGCAGAGGGATCTAGATAGATTGGAGCATTGTGCTACGATTAATGGGATGAAATTTAACAAGTTGAAATGCTGATTCTGCACCGAGGACGGAGTAACGCCGGGCACAAGTATAAACTGGGAGAGGAGCGGCTGGCGAGCAGCCCTGCAGAAAGGGATCTGGGGGTGCTGGTGGGCAGCAGGCTCAGTATGAGCCAGCAGTGTGTGCCCGGGGAGCCAAGAGGGCAAACCCCATCCTGGGGGGATATCAAACACAGGATAACCAGCCAGTCAAAAGACTTTGGGTTTGTGTAGTTTGGAGAAAAGGAGGCTGAGGGGCAACCTCATGGCTCTCTACAGCTTCCTGAGGAGGAGAAGTGGAGAGGGAGATGCTGATCCCTGGGATCCAGTGATAGGATGTGTGGGAATGGTTCAAAGCTGCGCCAGGGGAGGTTTAGACTGGACATTAGGAAGCATTTCTTTACCGAGAGGGTGGTCGGACACTGGAACAGGTTTCCTAGAGAGGTGGTCGATGCCCCAAGCCTGTCAGTGTTTAAGAGGCATTTGGAAAATGCCCTTAACAACATGCTTTAGCTTTTGGTCGGCCCCAAAGTGGTCAGGCAGTTGGACTAGATGATCACTGTACATCCCTTCCAACTGAAATAGTCCTATTCTATTCTATTCTATTTACAATCTTGATTTTAATTCAGGTGATGTTGCACAACATTCTGTTAGTCCAAGTAAATATTAACACTAGTTTTAATAATTTTTTTTGTCTTCCTCCCTGCCTGAAACATTTGTCCTGCTCCCAAAAGGGAGATTCCATCATGCTTGTCTTATTTTTGATTTTGCCATTCATCTTTCTTGTGTATTCAGCAGGTTGCCTGTTTGCAGTCCATTGCTCTTACTTTGTCCTGTCTAGCATCACTTGGGTATCTCCTATGTCCACTGTTTGCCCCTTTGGTAGTCACATTGCTCACATACGTATGTGAAATGCATGCACATTGCGTCTGGCTATACATTCACAGAGTCGCAAAAGACTTATATACTGTTGCTGGTTACACTATTTTAGTTGGACTACTTTTGGGTTCAGGGCAAAGGATATTAATTATATCCTGATTTATTTTTTATATTTTATAATTTATAGGTGTCACAGGCTTCTGCTTTGGCTACATTACATTATTTTGGCTGTTTAGAGATTGAACACTAAGTTCAACTAGTCATCTAGGATCCCCTTTTCACCTATGACACCTCAAGGAAGTGATTCATCCCATCAAAAAATGGATTTTAGGTGAATGGGTGAATCATCCTCCAGAAGTGCCATGAATACAGGACACTCAGTGACTAATACAGGTTAGACAGCTCCCGTCAGATGAGAGGAATCCTGTCTCTATGGCACTGTCAGCCTTTCCACTGGCAAGCTGCTTACACCTGCAGCCAGTTTTCTAGCAGTTCTTATACTAAAGCTAAGTAGGGAAGATGCCCCCCCCGTTAAGTGCTGCAGAGGTGGATATTTATGCACACACAAAATTGAAAACTTGTATTGGCATTGTTGCATTTTAGGTGAACTCAATATAATTTGCTAACAGAAACAAATTCTAGATTCCTTTCTATATTATCACTTTCCTGGTTATTCTCTGGAAGTATTTATTTCTGTTTTTCAGAGGAAATGTAATGCACTTTTAAGGTTGGATCCACATTTTCTTGTATTTGGCCAATTTTCCTAGATTATGCAGGGCTCTGAACTAGCCGTTTGCCCTTGCAAAACTTAACTGAACTCATTCAGTTAATACTGTTTGCAGTCTCAGTCACGGTTAACCTTTTCTATAATTGCAAACATCAAAGGTCAGGAACAAATATCTTATCCTGAGTCTGGTTAAACCACTGCTGCGGTTTAACAAATATTACAAAATAATAACTGAAGCCTACATCATATGGAATGAATACGCTTGATCTCCACTTGTCTGTGTTTTCTTCCTTCATCAAGTCAGAGCTTCTCATCTTTCAGTGCGAAATACTCTGTACCATTTCTGCTCTTGCTGCATGCTGCATGCTGCTGAGCTTTAGCTACCTCTGTTTTTCACAGTTGTGCAGCTCCAGTGTTTGATTTCATTCCTTCCTCTGTACTGCTATGCCTTCTTTTCTGCCTTGGGATCTCTTTTCATTCAGGCAAAATCTTTGCCTTGTCTGTTCAGACTCCTAATCAAATTATGTTGTTTTATGCTCAGCCTTACAAAAACACCATCTGTTTTTTTAACTAGGAAAGAATGAAACAGAAAACAAAAAATTAAGATGATGGCATCGTTTATAAACTCTACACATCTTCTATGCTTTATAAAACTTAAAACTACTGATATTAGGCATAAATTCTAATACCAGTGTGTGGTTTGGAACACAAAACTTTGGTTCAAGGCCTCTGCCGTCTTTTATAAGCAGCAACCACACTTGGGAATTCTTTATAATCAATAAAGCACAAAGTAGTTTGAGAGCTGATTTTAAACATGACTCTTCATGCTTTCAGATGTGCTGTGGCCTGAGGTTGGAGCTGGAATTTGGGGCATTTCAGTACTCCTAGTCTCCCGATCATCCAGTGTGGGAAGTGTTGCTGTTTCCTTGAGGTCTATATACCCATAGCCATAAGAATGGGCTTTTGCGTATCTTAGACGTGCCTTGAGATAGTAGGTTGGAAAGTGCCCAGATCTCCCAGCTGAGACATAAGACTCAAAATTATCTTTCAGTCCCTTGAGTTGACCCCTGTCATTTGGCATGGGATTGATAGTAGTGTGGGGACACAGAAGCAGCTTTTTCTTAACTAATTAGGATTTATTAGTAACAATTTGTCAGTTTTTACTCTTAGCGCCACAGCAGCCAAAATACAGAGACGTGCATGAATCCTGCTCTTACTGTGCTTAGGATTTCCCAGTGATTTTTAAGTGCTCTCCATTTCTCCACTGTATGCAGACGCTTTTTTCAGCCTGTGCCTGCCAGTTGCAGCTGACAACTTCCCCTTTCTCTTTGAAGGGCAGACCTTTTAAAAGATCAGATGTCCCTTGATCTCAGGTTTGATAATCTTCCATATTCTCAGCAGTCAGCTGAGGGGCTCCTTCTTGGTTAGAATCTTAGCTGATATTCTGGAGGAATATTCTGATCTGTAACATGATTTATTTTTGCTGAATAATTATTGTTATTATTTATTAAGGAATAATTATAAAAATACATAAATTATATACAAACAAGCAATTAGAGAAGTCGTTATTACAAAGGAAGGATTGTAAATGTAAATAGAATGGCAGTCAGTGGTTCTACAAGGCAGAGGTCCTCAGTTCTCCACAAGAATTTCACCGAGGTTCCCAGCAGCAGAAGCTGGAGGACCATTGTGCGGAAGCCTCTCCTGTCTCCATTAGCACTCTCCCCTACTGGGATGTGCTGACATCCAGTAATACAGTTTGTCTGTGATTTTTCAGACAGCTTTCAAGTCATGTTTTCAAGACAATTTGAAATAGTTTTAGTGTGATGCTGTTCTCATGCTTTACAAACATCTTAGAGCTAGCTCTTTCACTTTATCCATACACTTTTAATTCTGTCAGATTACGTTTATGTCATTGCTGGACTATGTGCTGTCAAAATACAAAGAAAATCATTGTCCTCTTCAAGAAACTTTCTGTTTAATTGATTATGAAAGAAATACACTTCTGTATCATATACTGGGATAAATTTATCCAAATCTCCATAAATAGCTATCCAGAATCCCAGAAAACTTAACGTCATTGATGCATTCCTCTGAAGAGTGTTCAAATACTCTACATGCTGTGGTCACCGAAAATGATCCTTATTCTTTAGAAATAAGTACATTCATACCCATTACACATTAAAAATATACTAACTTGCGGCCATCTATTCTTTACCTTCTATTCCCCACAGCGGACTTTTTTCAAATATGTCTGTGCCAGTCTCTTTCCTGCTGGGAAACCTTTTATTCTGATTACAATTCCTTGAAAATTGCTTGAAGAAGCTGACCTCTCTGTTTGGAAGGAGAAATGCTGTCATAGTCTCATTAGTCCTCATAAGAAATATGAACAACGTATTAGCAACGATTATTTAACAGGAAATGGGACTTTCATATTTTCTGTATAATACATTTTGAAAAGTTTATGTTTGGGGGAGGAGGATGGATAGACAGTCAGCAGATTAATTGTGTAAGTAGCTTTTTTAGAAATAAGCAATCACCAAAGAACAGAAAAATATCAGCTGCAAGATAATCTTGAAAAAGCAGTGAGTATGTACTGAGTAGAATGCTTTTAAAAATAATTTGAAGGGGATTTGTATTCATTTAGGAGCAGAATTTTACAACCCTTGCTGGTGTAGCACTGTCCTGGTTTTGGCCGAGATAGAGTTAATTTTCTTTCTAGTAGCTGGTATAGTGCTGTGTTTTGGATTCAGTATGAGAAGAATGTTGATAACACACTGATGTTTTCAGCTGTTGCTAAGCAGTGTTTAGACTAAGTCAAGGATTTTTCAGCTTCTCATGCCCAGCCAGCAAGAAGGCTGGAGGGGCACAAGGAGTTGGGAGGGGACACAGCTGGGAGACCTGACCCCAACTGGCCAAAGGGGCCAGTATTCCATACCATGTGACGTCATGTCCAGTATATAAACTGGGGGGGAGCTGGCTGGAGGGGGCAGATCGCTGCTCAGGAGCTAACTGGGCATCGGTCGGCGAGTGGTGAGCAATTGCATTGTGCATCACCTGTTCCGTATATTCCAATCCTTTTACTATTATTGTTATTATTAGTTTCTTCCTTTCTGTTCTATAAACCTGTTCTTATCTCGACCCACTAGTTTTACCTATTTCCTTCTGATTCTCTCTGCCATCCCACAGGGTGCGGGGGGATTGAGTGAGCGGCTGCGTGGGGCTTAGTTGCTGGCTGGGGTTAAACCACGACAAGGACTGTCAGTAATTTTTTACACTTTCCCTTACTGATTTCTGAAGTGTAGCTGGGGATAAAGTTGTATGGGTTGGAAGACTGCATGTTTGTTGAATAGCCATCTGTTACAGTATCCCTTGGGGATAGTACGTCAAAAGGAGATTTCAAAATGGAAATGCTATTTGACCATTGAAGTGATGTCTTAGTTCACAGAAAGACTGAAATCATGACATGAGAAAATGTGAATTGTTCCTCCTCTTCTCTGAGCTGTTAGTTTTGTAGCCCAATGCTCACAGATTAAATGTCAACAGTGTAAACTATGATCCTGCCTATCCAGGTAGCCAGAATTTCCAAAATGTGCATAGCCCAAAATGCCAAGCAGTCTTCTTTGCCAGATCCCAAAATGCGCTCTGCTCGGCTCTAAAATCATCAACTTCTCTTCCATTTTTCTTACAGTGCCCTACTGTGTCTTTGATATGAAAACCTTAGCACCCTGGAAACTGAGCTAGAGTCAAATTAATTTAATAAAATAAATAATGTACATAGTACAGAACTGATTGCATTAGCTAGTTTCATATTTAATTCATAAAACTTGCCATGTTTTAATTTACTTGCTGCTGCTACTGCTGCTGCGGAATTTACATTCTTCTTCACCACAGGTTTGCTGGAGAAAAAACATTTTCAGTGATAGAATACAAAATAGTAGGAAAAGATAAAGGATTAAATGTGGAAGTGAGTTAAATGGTGTCACTGTGTGGAAAACAGATGAAGTACTGCTGTCTACTAGCAAAATGTAGTGCTCTAGCAAGAGTTTTGGGAGTTTTATGATAGATAAAATTAAGATTGGTCTTGTCCAAAACCATGTTGTTATTATTATTATTATTGTTATTGTTACTGTCCTTACAATAATAGCACCACAGGTGTAAGAAGCCCTTCACGTAGTAAGGCCGTGATCTGCGCCAGGTTTATGACAGGTGCCCCTTCATTATAGCGGTGGGCAGTGGACCCATGGGCAAGGATGCAAATGTGCATCTGCGTGCACTGCGGTGCAGACCTGGACTTCATCAGCTCGTAGGGGACACCAGAATTAGGCCTGGGCCAGGAGCCACGCTGACTCTCTGCTCAGAATTTTGGCAGCTCATTGCACCGCATGTTTTTCTGAATTTATTTTTTCAGATTAAGTTGGTAAAATGAACCCCTTTGAGATCTCTTTTCCTAGTTGTCTTAGAGGACTTGCAATGACTTGGAACAATATGTTTGCTGGTTTCCATCTGTGATTAAAGTTATGTTTAAATGAGGCAGCATATGTAGGTCTTATGCTGGCTTTTGTATTTTGGGGTTTGCCAGTTCCCTGAGTGCACTTGCTGGCCCAGAGCACCCTCACCAGGACCCCCCACCCACGGCGCTGCCTTCCTTGGCTTCCAGCTCGCCTGCCCTTTGGAAGCAGCCAGCCTCTCCGTTCCCTCATGGAGCTGTCTCACCTTTCTTAAAGAAGCAGTTTTATTCCTACCTGCCTTAAAAAATAACATGCAACTTACAGAAACAGAAAATACCGGTAGAAGGATTTTCAGAGAAAGTTTCAATCTGACTCAGCCCTCCTGATTTAGATTTTCTAATTTCTGGCTGCAGAATCCAATTAAGACATCTTAAGCTCAGTGTCCTGCTTTGGTGAGGAGTTTTAGTTTGCAGGACAAACATAATGATTTTCAGTTGTCGTTTTGTTCCCCCACCTGCCTCAGTTAAAGCTGCCTTCCCTTAAGCACTGCACAGAACCTCAGCTACGGGGCTGCATGACAATGAAATGGCTCACAGAAAGTTTTTCCTTTGTTTAAAAAACAGAGTTCAAAATTGTAAATGAATGAATATGCAATGCAATATATTCTCTCCTGTTGATCTCTCCCAGTTTAGCAGAAATTTTGTGTGTCTTTCTATTTTTTCGTGTTTTGTTTGTGTACATCTAGGCGAACAGTTCTTCATGTAGTGGTTCTACTCTTGGTTGTCCGTAGTAGCACCAGAGAGGTAGGCTGGGCAGAGGATGGGGGGGAGCAAAGGGAGGGAGGCAAGAGTGGGGAAAAGGAAAAAGGCAAGAGTAAGCAACCTGTGATAGTCACCTCTGTGAGCTGAGTACAGTTTGACCTGACCCTCTTCTTTTGCTGGATGCCTTTGCTTGAGTCTCCTATCCGACTGCATTCCTCATGTTGTTATAACTCTTTACTGTGAGGGAGGAAAGAACTGTATGTCTCATTTAGCGAAAGCCATCTAACTGGCAGTCTTCGCTCCCTGCCCTGGGGGCCCTCCTGTATCCTCTCCGTCATACACGGCCATTGCTGTCCCGTGGCCTGTGAACCTGAGCTCCGATTTCCCAGTTGGTGAGATCATGCTGTTCCTCACCATCTGGCAAGCCAGTATTTTCATCCAAAAAGGTTTGGATTAGTAGTGTAAAGGAGCTAATTATGGTCAGTGAGTGTTTCATGACATGCTATTATACCCAAACAAACAAGAAATTAATTGTGGAAATGTTTTCTCCAGCAAGTCCCTATTCAACTGATTCAAAGATGTAGGAGAATGTGCATAAAGAGTGGTTTGAAAAGCATTGAAAAGACTGTTTAGCACATACAGCATAACTGATTTCTCCGTATGTCCTGAATTACAATCCTTTTGAGTTTATAGATGGACAAGTACTCATAATGTCTTGGGTACGGTTCATTTACAGAGGTTTTCACAGCAAGTCCTTTAACATAGTCCTGTAGCAGCAGAGTTTCAGTTTTGGCTGTGAGGTTTCATAGTGAGTTTCCCAGGCAAAACAGTTCATTTGCTATTTTTGTAAATATGCAAACGCTTGTTTGCTCTATAAATTTTTATTTTTCTTTCTTTACAAACACAACTACACAAAGATAATGTGTTCTTTTAGAAAATACCACAGATAAAATTGCATACTGCAAAACAGAATTTATATTTGTGAGTCAAAGTTTATTACTTCTTTGAGCTGAAGTTACTGTTTGTGTAACTGTTTATACTATTTTGTTTCTGATAAGTTCCTTTTTTTTTCTTCCCAACCAATATGTAGTTCTCTTTAAAAAGTTGAGATGTAGGTACATATTTCTGCTTTGAATTCGTGATATCAAAGAAGCACAGAAATGCAGGACTGTTTGAAAGCTCAGTGACAACCTAGGCCGCTGCCTGCACAGAAACAGGACCAAGTATACCCAGACCTCCTTGAACGCCTGTCTAACCTGCTTTGTGAAGGAGATCTGACAATTTCCTTGTCTTTTCAAGTCCTTCACTATTTTTAGAGTTAGCTTGTCTGCACAAACCAAGATCATCTTCGTTGCAGTCATCTGATTTCTTCTAGTCCTTCCTCTAGTGGAGATGGCGAAGAATTAGTCATTGCCTTTTTGTGTGTGATTTTACTTACTAAAATACAGTTGCTATATTTCCCTCAGATTTCTTTCTTCTAAATTTAAAAACCACAATTCCTTCAAGACTTTTTCATAAGTCCTGAAGAAATTATCATTTGTGGTCATCTAGTCTATACTTCCTTCCCAACTAATGTGCTTCTTTCTTAGCGTCACACGAAACAGTGCACATTTCTCCAGGGGAAGCCTCATGAGCGCTGCACAGAGAAAAATTACTGGCTTCTGTGTGTCACACACAATTCCATTTTTAAAACAGACAAGAATTGAGGTGTGCTGTTTTGCAAGTGTTACAGTGTTAACTTGTCATTGACTGCCACCCTCAGACCCTTTCTTGGGGATTTTGATGATTTTCTCTTGCATAGTCAACTTTAATGTGCATGTCCTGTGTACATTAAAGACTTGTCTATCATTTAATTTCAGACTATGCAGGAAAGGTTTCTGATGAATATGGAGGAAATACTTGTATTGCAGATGAAAATACAGGGGTTTCCTACTTTACCTGATATTTTCATGGGCTACATCTGAAACATGAATGAGAGGGCTGCACTCCAATTATATTAGAACTTTATTGTATTCATTTATTTATTCTAAATTAGCAAAGCGCAAGAAAAAATGAAATGTTCTGTAGCTTTTGTATTTAATTTTAAACACAGGTTAACTGTTTATTTAAGATAAACCTGATAACTTAGTGTTAAACCTTGTGCTTCTCAAACTTGTTTCCACTGTCAGAGCACTTTCATGTGCCGTTATTGCTCACCTGTTTTCAAATGACTGTGGGAGAAGCTAATGCACCCTGTGTTTGTTTAAATGTGGTGAGAAAGATTAGTATACAAATAGTAAACAATATTAATTATTTAATTAAGATTGTTGAAATAAACAGATGACAGCTGTGACCAACTGATATTTAAGCCAAGCCTTCTACCCTCTTTCTTCTGGCATCTAAGCAATACTCACGCAGGGATTCCACATCGAAGGGTGTGGAAGGGTTCTTTGCTTTGGGCTCTTGATGGAGGAGATAACAGGGCTGGCAGGAGTCTGGCCATGACTACATGAGACCATGCCCAGTTCTGCATAAGCTGAAGTGGCTGAAGAGTTACTTCAAAGTAGAGTCCTAATTGTAAATGACCTTTCGGTGTTCAGTAGCAAAGTAAATACCTGATTAGTGCAGGAAGAACTATAACAGAATGGGGAGTTATGAGAACATAACTGTATTTTTTGTAGTCTGACCTTCAGACAATAGTTTATAGCTGTAATAGAAGAGATAGTCAGCACTGTACTCTCTGCAGTCTGGCAAGGTATTCCACACAAATAACAGATGCTAATGGTTATATTGGAACTTTGTATTTAGAAAGATGACACTGGAATTTACAATCAGCTTGAATAACGTCTAATGGGAGAGAGTACTGCTTCTACTCCTAAATAGCAGCAAAACAAAATGAGGATCTTAAGGTCTTCCTGACTTACGAAGCCAACTGGGGTATGAAATGCATACTTTTTCTCCCACTGCAGGACCTACCTGTAGTTTTCACCAGAAGACTGCACCAGAGTAGAAAGAAAGCAGCAACAATGCACTGAAGCTGGGGCATATGTCTTGTGATAGCATATTCCCTGACAGCCTCAAATGCCATAAGCCCTCTTCTGTCATACAGTTTGGCATAACTGGGGCACATTGCCACACATTCCAATGTGCAGATGTGTCTGTCATGGGCCCATATTTGTAAAGCATCTAATTCTGTGAGTCTAATGACTTGTGAGGCCTGAGCAAAACAAAACCAAGACAGAAGAAACCATAACCAAATTGCGACCCACCTTACTGCACTAATTAGTACCATGTAGCAAGTTCTAACACTCAGTTTCTCAGACTGCCAAACCACAGTGGTGTCTTAAACAGAATAACAGAACAGTGACAGCTAGCAAACCCAGAATATCTGTGAGTTTCTGTTGCTATGCAAAGAAGTATAAAAAGACAAAGAATTCATGAATCAATTACAGTTTAGGTTCCTAAGTGTGTTACAGGCATATATGACTGTTTGGAAATCTAGCACTGTAAGATAAAATAGGTTATCTTTTTTTTTTTTTCTCTTCTTATCCTAAAAGTACCTTTTACTGCAAGAATATCTGTTATTCACTTTTGTGAACAAGAAGTCAGTGCTATATGTTCTTTAAAACAGGAGGTTTTATGTATCAAATCAGCTTGGAAATATATTTTAAAATCCACAGAAGTAGTATCTCTAGCACAGACTTCACAGTTTAAAAAGGTTGAGGAAGAGGTGAAATACTATATAGTGGTAGTATAATACTTGGTCTCAAAAGTACTATCAGAAACTTCTTTGCTGACAAATCTCCACAGCCCTATTGAGGTCTGTGCTTCACATTTATCTTGTCATTACCTCTACCTGAAGTAAGAATTTGGGTTGAATGACAGAAAAATATCCAGGTTTTATAGAATATTGCAACTTAACAAAAGGAGCAAAGTATATAACACAGGAGAGAAGAAACCAAGTCTTGGAATTTACTAGATTTGTTGGTGTGCTTCCAAAGGGAGCAAGAGGTTGCCCAGGGAAGTTGTGGAGACTTCATCCCTGAAGATACCCAAAAACTGCCTTGACAGAGTCCTGGGCAACCGGCTCTAGGTGGCCCAGCTTGAGCAGGGGGGTTGGCCCAGATGACCTCCAGAGGTGCCTTCCAACCTCAACCCTTCTGTGATTCTGTGATCACATCCCTTGACATGCTGGCAATACTTTGTTTAATGCAGCCCAGGTTACCAATGAGCAAATGGAATGAACAGAACCCAATATGGTTTAATGAAGTGAACCCAATAAAAACTGAAAGAGCTACTAAGTGAAAAAAGTATTGAGAAATTCTCTGAAGGTTATTATCAGAAATATTAACTTTCCATGATAGAAATGCAAAATTCATGCCCCTACAGTTCAATTTTGCCTTCATTAAGCTTAAGAGATTTTGGCTGGGTGTCCAAATTGATTTGGAGTGCAAAGTCTTCGTTGGCCAGTAGCTTTTTCAATTTGCTTTGTTTTTATATGATGACATACCTGCACTTTATTATCAATGAATTCCATGAAATAAATGTGATCATGTCACAGGAAGTGAGTGAATCGCTCAGTCCTGTTGAATTCTAGTCTTGTCAACACTCCCAGTAGCATTCACTGGCCGGACTGCTGTTGCCTGCAGCCAGTCTCAAAAAATAGTTCTTCATATTTTTTCTGGTAAATACTGTACAGTGCTCTTTTTATGGATCTGTCAATTGAAGTAAAGAAAGTTATGGCACAAATGTTTACAGTAGGCAATGGAAAACAGATTTCTTCTTTGTTTTAGATTGAAAATTTATCAGAGGAGTAGGCTGGATACAATCTTAGTTTTGTTCTCTGCTTTTGGCATGCCATTGGCTATGTCCATAAACATTCCAGTGTTTAGAAAGAACTTAAAATAAATAATTAAAAAGGATGCAAAATATAGAATATGAAAGCCTTTGGTTCTTTAAACAGAATTTATTATGTTCAAAGTTACATCTCAATAAAAGACAAGCATAACTTGAATTAAAATATTAATCCATCCATGCCATTTAGTTCTTTGAAATATTCATAGCCTTTTTTAGTGGTCATGGTTTGTGGTGGGGGGGCAGTAAAGTGGTGGATGCTTTGATGAAAAAAGCTTTCATCGAGACCAACACAGTCAATCTGACAGGAATGTTCTTCACAAATTTAGAAAATTGGCCCAGCTGGGAGTTATATTATTGTAGAAAATCCTCTTTAAACTTCATAGTCCAGACTCATAAAACACTTAGAACATCGTCAATCTCTTCCTGCAAAATCCACTTCCTTCTCTCTCTTTCCAGTGCAGACTTCCAGCTCGGTCTTATTTACTCCCCCATTTGTTCTCGTTTCAAAGTACTATCAGTACTATTCAGCTGCCACTGAAATGTGTCTTATATTTTCCCTGTGTGTTTAATGCATGTTTTGCCTTCTCTTCCCCCTCATCTTGCTTTCATTTCTGTTCTTTTCTATTCCTCACTGTATAATCTTCAAGGCAGAAGTCCTATCTTTTTAATTGTTTGTATTTATACAGCACTAGATACAGTCATTGGGCACTTCTTAGACAAAAAAGGGACAGCTGACAGTCTGATTTTACTTGTGACAGTGTAAGCTCATGCAGGGTGGGTAGGAGAATGAAATGTGCAACAATAGTGCCTTGCAATTATACGGTTTGGCTATCTCAAATTTTGTAATAATTCTACTTTTTTAAAGTCTGCCTGTAAAAATATAGCTTGTATCCTGTTTTCAGGTCCTTTGTTTGTACTATGTGGGTACATTTTTGAAGTGGAAATTCATAGACAGAAAAAAGAAATGTGAGCAGAAGATGTCAGAAGGAGAAAAATAGATAACAGAAGAGTGTACTACTGGGCACCTGAAAAGCAAGGCACAGGCAGGAAGACTAAATAGGTGAATACAGGAGGGAAAGATAAGTAATGGAGGATGACATAAAGTTAATTGATAATATTTGAACAAATGAATTAATCCACTGGCCAAAGAGAAGCAATCAGTTGTTGCAGTGACCAGAAGAATGATAATGTTGGGCTGCATCAGGAGCTTGTTGTATTCTTGCAGTAGCACAAGTGGAGTGTCCCAGGGTTCTGCTTGCCCTTTTATACCATACCCTAATTATTATATACGCAAACATGACAGGCTTGAAAAGTGCCTGGATATAGAGTTCAAGACAAGCTATTTCAAAACAACTAGGACTTCCATTTACTAGTGCTTTTTATGAGAAACAATGGCAATTGCAAATACATTCAACGCTAATATTCTGAAAGACTTCAGAGTTTGAGATTTTATACAAGGTGATGATGTCATTGCTGTGGCCTTTGTTTGAAAGTAGGGGACATAAAGTCCTGAAAATTTCTTTCAGTCACAGTAAATGGTGAAGCCCTGGACTACTTTCCAGTTCTCAGGTCAAGGAGTATACCTTGGCTGTACCGTGGCAATATATGAAGGTGAGGTTCAGATTCCTTCCCCCCATGTCTTCTATAGAAAAAAAACCCTAAAGCATACACACAAAACAGGATTTGCGCTGCTCTCCAAGAGTTAATTACAGATCCGAATGATTGGAGTATCCAATCAGTCCACAGCTTATCTGTACAGGTAGACATGTGAATTGCTAACGCAATGCAAACAGTCCTGATCATGTTGGCAAGGACTCATTTTTCAGAAGCTGCTTCAGCTTCTGCATAAGTCTGTCTCTACCCCAACTGGTCTTCCATTATATATTTCTCTTGTAGTGTGGTTGCCTCAAAATCACGGACAGATGTGAAATATTAGGAGAAATTTGAAATAATTTACTTCATGGAAAACTCCTCAATTTTTTTTTATTCTGTTAGAGCTGGTAAGAGATTTGTTAAGCTGAATAGAGAGAGAAAAAAGTGACGTAATTTTATGTGCATGTTTGGAATTTGAAAACCTCAGGGACAACTTGCAGGTTTCACTTGTGTTTTGGGCATAGAGAGAAAATGATTTCTCAATGTGGGTGCCTTCAGTCCAGGTCTAGTGTAATGCAACTCATAATAGCTAGCAAGGATGCAGCATACTTACTGTGCTTCTTTATATTTTCTTGGATCTTTATGGAGGAGAAAGGGCCTTTTGAGGATCTTATCTGAATTATTGTATAGGCTTTGCTTAAAGTCTCCTTAATTATTCTAAAAAGTGAAATAGTGAAAAAAATTAAATATACAGATTAGTTTTTAATTCCGTAACTTTTAGATCTCCTTTCTGTCTTTAAATAACAACTTCTAGGAGATGGTGAATGAGTCTTCTGTGTTTGAAGTTTTCTTTTTGTAAATAAAGGGTAATGTAAAGAAATTCTTCAACTGTTTTGCGTCTGAGTATGTGAAGGACCATTTACAGCATTCAGCCACTTTGCAGGGCTGCAAAGTAATGCCAATGCTAAGACTACTCTCAAAGCATGTTAGAATGCTCAAATGGCTTATATGTAAACTGTATTCTTGTAAATTTTTAAAAGTAGTAAGAGCAAGTAAAAATACCACAGCAAATAGAAAGCTACATATATTGCAGTTACACACAAGTAAGCAAACAAGGTCAAGCGTTGTAGTAAACAGTGAAAACTCCGCTTAAAACTTTCTATTCATGCCAGGACTCTGTTGAAATTGCAAAAAGCTGTTTCTTATAATTTGTTACCTCTTAGTTTAATTTATGACTATATTACCCTTTACCACATTTCTCGCAAAAATAATACCTTGCAATAAACCACTGTAGATTCAAGTTCCGTGTTTTTCTGTGACACTTTCTTTATTAGCCATTAAAGCCATGCCAATATTTGCAAAATGACAACTGGTGTTTATAGAGCCTTACTGCACTTGTAGAAAGTCCAGGAAGAATTTCTAGTATTTTCCTCTGTATTTTAGAAAGACTGTGCAATTCACATATCTGAAGTGAGTAATTTTAGTTATTATGTCATGCTGTGAAGCTCATTTTTTCCCCTCCTCCTAGTTGTTAACATTATATAAGGATGCTCCATATTCAAGAAAAGAAAAGTATTGTTTGAACAGAAATGTGAAAGGGAGATATGTAGATAGAATGTAAAGGTCTGGATAATTTAAAATAATTTAGGGATTGGAAAAAGAACAACTGCGGATATTGTTTCTCTTTTTATTACATTATTATTTCCTAGGTCATATTTCCTTGTTGTTTATACAGTATGAATGGAAGTGATAGGAGTAAAAGGGCTGCATGTATTATTATCAGATGGAATATACATCATGAGCACATCTGAGGTCTGCCAGAGCGCTGCTTTTCGAAAGATGTTTCAGACAGAAAGGCCTCTGCAACATCACCCATGACCTTGGGCACATTTGAAGGCCATTTTCTGCCTGTACGGGAAAGGCAGTGTTGATTGGGGCCTTTTAACTTTGCTGTACAGGATGCTTCATTCATAGTCTGTGGTAGTTCAGGAGTCCCTCTGGTATCAGGTAATCTTCTTGTGCAGAGGTGTAGAGCGTGTGTGAACCTGGTTTAGCCTTGTGCAGGGCAGCCGTGAGTATAACCGCGGTAGAACAGAGAGGGAAATAAATTCTGTTTACTATAGGGTTGAGGTAGGTTAAATCTGCCTTGGTGCTGGGGGTAAGAGACGTTAAAGGGTTTCCCTTTGTCAATGTTTGATTCCTAATCTGCTCTGGGACAGAGTGCCTGCACGCTCCCTCTTACTCGAGGCTTTTCATTTCTACTTAGGCTGGCTCCCTGTCCTTAGATTCTTCTGTATTTTATCAATATGGCTCAAAATAAACATTTTTCAGAACAGAAAACATTTATCTGAAAACAAATTTTACATTTTTCTTTTCCTTGTAAATTTATATGCATGGAAAAATCTTCTGCCCTGCTCTGCGGGCTCAAAAACTTTGAAGAAAACAGCAAAGGCACTGTGAGTTTTCTAGCAGTCATTTACATAATATGGAACAGGGATGTGATAATAATCTTTAGACATCCCTGTGCCCCAAACACTCGCTGCAAGTGAAAGGCTGTTAGTTGTGCAAAGCCTTTAAGAACAAGGAGCAGCAAAAAGCAATCTGTCTTCTTTCAAAGCACCAGCAAAATGCCAGCACTGTTTAAGAATGAGATGGTCGTTATTTCCCCTGACAAGAAATTATCCCTTTTCAACTTGCTCTGAAGTTGTAACTCCTTGTGAGAGTTAGAATCCCCAAAGAAATTAAAGCTTCCTTACGTCAGTGGCTAAAAGACTCTATATGCTTTAAGATAAGAGGGCAGATTTAGATTAGATGTAAGGAAGAAGTTCTTCCCTGTGAGAGTGGTGAGGCACTGAAGGAACAGGTTGCCCAGAGAGGTTGTGGATGCCCCATCCCTGGAAGTGTTCAAGGCCAGGTTGGATGGGGCTTTGAGCAACCTGGTCTGGTGGAAGGGGGGTTGGAACTAAATGTTCTTTAAGGTCCCTTCCAACCCAAACCACTCTATGATTCTATGATAATCCATGTGCATAAGATGCCTAATTTCTCTGGCAAAAGAAGGAAGAATACACCAGAAGACTGTTCAAAAATACAGTAATTACAAGTATTACTTGAAGAAATTATACCAAGGGAGCATTAAGGAAGAACAAAACTATTTACAGCAATAACTAACGATCCACTAATTTACTGAGAGAAAATGTTTTTCCTTCAAGAGAAATCATTTACATGTGTATAGTAAAATACTATATGATTTGATTGATTCTGAACATTGAAAAGTAAAGTTCAAGAAAGAGTTAAATTTGAAATGTTGAAAAGCGTTGCAAGATAACTAATGGTCATGCCTGAGCTACCATGTGTAACGTTGTGGATGCTCGTATGCCAGAAGCATAGAACCACATTTGTTTGTACACACTTTGTTGCTGAGTTTCTGTCATTTCGAATGAGAAATTTTGAGTAACTTGTAGTTCCATAGTCCATTCTTTCTGACAGCCACAGTGGGCCGAGCGGACTTTGGATCAGGTTTTTGTTATAAGTGAATGCTTATAACTTGATATCGTTTACTTAAAAAGCTTTAAAAGGTCGTGAGAAGCCAAAAGAACATGGGGCACCCCATTGCACCTTCGGATGCCTCCATGTGCTGCCTTTGAGTGACAGTATCGTACCACGCTAAAACTCTGTGACTAAGTCTGATGCAGCGCCTAACTGTTGTCAAACGATAGGCCACTTAAATTGCAAACTTTCCATTTCTATTTTGGAAGCATTCACGCTAACTGGAAGAAGGAGATACCACAGTCCTAGCTCAACATGACTATTCACAAAAGTTAAATCTGTTCATTCTGGTGTGAATTTCAATGGAAGTTCTTTTCTTTCTGACCTATTAGTAAATACAAGTCTTGCACATTTTTAAAGGTAGGATCCCAGTTTCATTTTCTTTTGCAGTCTAGGAAACGCTTTTACTAGGACACACAAGATTGTGCTCATTCCATTTTTCTCCCCCAGTGGTTTCTGTCAGTCTCTTGCCTTTTTTATTAATCATACAAAGAATGTAAATATGTAATTATGTGTAATGTCAAAATCATTATTTTCAGTGTTTTCCTGAATATAGCTTTATTGTTTTTTCATCTTTTAAAATCTGGTAGGTATCCAGATATTCTGAATGTGTCTATTTGATAAATGCAGAGGGCTTTTAGACTTAGTTGTGTGCTTACCATACTTTCAAACATTTTGAGTATCTGTTTAGTATTCAGTGAAATAGTGTAAGAAAAAACATCTGTACTGCAGCTGCAATGACACAACCTTTACATTTGCTCTTCAGCAGAAAATCCCATGTATCTGTGTATTTTTCTTTTTTCTTGTTTTGTAATGGTTTAGGGTTTGAAGAGTGCTAAGAAAAGCAGAAATTACAAAATTTGCACTTTATTTAAGTGAAACAGCTCAAGAACGTAAGTGCTGTGCTGGCTTTAATCCTCTCTTAATCTTCTGCCTTCTTGAGTGCATCTCTGCTAGTAATTGAAAGATCAGTTACACATTACAAAAGTACTGAAGAGTGTTTATCAGCCCCAAATATTATAAATATACTTCATTTTATGCTATGTTAATGCTAATGGAGTATTATAAGCAAGATTTATCAGAACAGTCTGAGTTGTGAGAAAGCACGTGATGGGGGGGGGGTGTTGGTTTTTTGTTTGGGGTTTTTTTTCCCTATAAGTAGTAATCTACGGGACAAGTACTGAAATTATCTCAGGTGTTTCCACTGTCTTTAGTGAGGGTTCTCAAAGTAGAAAATATCTTCAGGAATGAACTGTTGATTAAGAATTGCCAATTCAGAGAGGCTCTTCATCACGTTAAGTGAACAAAATAGACAGAACATCGCATGATCTTCTCGATCCTGTTTTAAGAAAGTATTTATTTATATGTACTATATAAGTTATTATGACCTTTTTCCCACAAAGCTTCAACCTCTCGTTTATGTTCAGATAGGAGAAGCATCCTAGTTCATCAAAATATTTTCTAAGGAGTATCTAGAGAAATGCAAAAGCAAAAATTACTCATGTAAAAATTTCTTCTGTTAAAAGTTTCATCATAATCACTGGAGTTAGGCCAGGAACACATGTAGTCTCTTGAGCTTAAAGTTCTAAAAGTGAATTTGCCCACACTGCTTCAGAAGAAAATGAAATTATTTTTTTAATTGATATAAGAAAATTAAAACACATTGGAGCTGCCATTTTAATATTTTGACATTTATGTTTGCAAACTTTTTTTTTCTTGAACGAGGTTTCGTATAAAACCTTTTTTGTCTGCCCTTGTTCTTTGAAGATGTTGATTAGCAGACATGGACTGAAGTATAATTATTACATGGAAAGTTTTGTGGGTTTTTTTTTTCCCTTAGCACAAAGTACATGTTTTTTATGTAGTTCAAGTCTGAGGACGAAACCTGAATGTTAATATTCGCATGCACAAACTCTGATTGATATTGAATTTGATGAGGCTGTTTTTAGCACTAGTGGCTGCTGGATTCACAGTGTTCTGCAACTGCCTGTGAAAAAATCCTGAGACATCTACCATGTAAGAGCTATCTAGGGCAAGCCTTGAAGTGCAAAAGTAGAGGAGGTTTTCCAGTAAAACAATGTATTTTAAAAGGTTGCTTTTTTCTTAATTCTGGTCTTGATAAAGGGCTCTAAATATTCCACCCCAAAGCAACCATACCCATTTTAGTTCAGAAGGTCCCCAGTGAAATTCAGGAACATCAAAAGGAACCTTCGAGGAAGTTTCTTACTTCTCTCCATTTAGAATGGCTTAGAATGACAGGAGGCCAAAAGAGAATGAAAATGCTAGTTGTTGCAGATGTAGCTATATCAATTCTACCTTGTTTTGTTGGAAAGGAGGCATTTTCAAAGAGGAGGTCTGATGATGAAACCAGCGTATAAGCTATTCTTGATAGGCAGACTATATGAAGAAAGCTGAGGCTGCTGATACCTCAGTATATTATAAGCATACACAGAAGTGGAATTGAGTACATCACATATTGCATTTCATTGGGTGCTTTCATGTATAATTCCCATCACATCTGTATTTTCAATTTCCTATTCTCTGTGCAACTCACTGAGTGAACAGTAAATAAAATCTCAGTTGGCATTTCTGCACTGATCTCTTTCTTGGGACTGTATTTTGATATGAGTACCTCATCCATCTGCTTGCTCTCAAATTCCCTCTTGGGCTTAGAACACAGGTGCTATTGTAAGAGAATTTGTTGAATATTTGATAGAGTTTGCCTTATGTTTACAAGTAACGAAAGGTCACCACCCTTGTTTATTGAGATTTCAGCTATCCTGTGCTGACTGTGTGAAACTATTTATATAAAAGATATCAAGCAAACAGGTGAGCATAACCTTTAAGGTAAAAGCCAATAGTTTAGAAAGACATCATTTACTGCAATATAACTTTACTAATATAGAAACACATGCATTTATTGCTTTTGAAAGGAACAAGAACTGTACTGGAGTGACTGGTTTCTTGATGAGTGAGAGCATTCCCAGTGTGAACCTGATCTTCTAAGGTGTCTGAATAGGCTCTGTGTCACAAAACATTTCAGAATATCAATACACCTTATTTGCTTCCTCTCCCAAGGAGAAGATGCCTGTGTGTTTTCAATATTGTAACTAGTTAACACTTTTAAGACAGACCTGCTGAGTAATATAGAGCAGGATTCCCTTTCCATCAGCCCCTTTATGTGTCTTGCCCAGTTTCACTGAATTTATGAAGACCTTTTGAATCCGCGTCAAAGCAGTGCAGCATATTGAAGATCCAGACAAATAGAAGGCTCTGCTGAATATCATACTAATTGAATGAGGGTAGTATTACTTGATATTTAACTGAAATAGAACATTTTAGACTGCCTTTGGTTTAACCTCCAAAAGGCTTTAAAGTGTTGAAGTAAAAATGTACAGCTGCATCTTACCAAATGACAAATTGAAAATTAGACTTTTAGACAGCTATGGGTAGCACAGGGAGGGTCGCTTGCATTTTAGAAAACAAATCTTACAGATGGAATAGGTGCCTCTGTTAAAATAATCATTTTATAGTTAATATAGTTAAATATCTATAGGAATATAGTTAAATATCTACTAACTGCACTTCTTTTGAATGTTTTAAAATCTGTCATGTGTTTCTTCCAGGATTTATTGCATTGTAATTTTATGGTCAGATCCTGCAACTTTTATTGAAAAGTAAAAACTTCAAAAGAAGTCTCATTAAAATGATTTTGATTTCAAGAAAACTAAAGTTTTAACTTGGTCTGACAGCTGGTGTTAAGATCTTCTAAAACTGGATCCATTTATTGGTACAGTAATGGAAACATTAGTTTCTTATTTGTGTATGTGGCAGTGTAATGTTAATTGCCCTGCACACGTGGAGAATGGTCATTCAAGCTTAGCCTTACTGCATCAAAGAAAAAAAAATAATCACAACTTCTTTTTTTGTATGTCAGTCACAATCAAATGTTCCAGCTCTTTGAAATTAATGCTTTTAGTTAAAAGTCCTCTTTCAATATGGATCTTACTGCTGTGTTCTGCATGTTTTAAGCTCTGTCCATCTAGCAATGGGCCAGTCCTCCAGACCTTCATCATATCGAAGCTTGTAACACCTTTTCTTGAGCAAGTAGAGCTTAAGAGGCTTTACTGAGGAAATGAAATAGGGGTCAAAGGAGGGGTCAATCAGTTCTTAGATGGAATAGCCGAAGTTATGTATGGCAGCAACTCAGCTATACTTTTTATCTCACAACATCTAACATCATCTTTGTTTTCATGAAAGCCTTTTAAAGATGTGAACGTTGTTTTTACTTTAGGTTTGATAGAAGAGATTTTATTAAACTTCAGGGGAAGAGTTTCTTTATTCTCAGCGATTTCTTTATTCTTAAGACAAAGGGGAGCCCTGAAAGAGTCTTTCTTAAGATCTGTTTCAGATACAAAATGATGGCGATTTTCTTCAATGTTGCATCTGTCAACAACCTTCTCAAGAGTTTTACAGCTCCGGAGTTGCAGGACTTGCATTCTACCCTAAAGTTATTCAGCCAATTTACAGAAGAAGCCAGCTGATAGGTACCTATGGATGGTGGCACGGCACTTTTGTCACCACTTTTGATAAATGAAGGAATCTATGCCTACCTGAATCAGATCTAGGTCTTGAAAGAAGACCGAGATAGCTTCACGTTGCATTCTTTCTATTACCTCAGTGACAATTACAAGGACACATATGAAGTACATAAAATACTTTCCCCAGCAGGGCAGATGCTTAACTGGAGGTATGATCAATACCCCGCTGGCAGGAGCCTGCCTGCTAAAAAACAGCTTCTCTCCAGTTTTTGGCAAGTGACCTAAGATCAGATGCCAGCAGAGTGAGGTAAATGCACCTGGGACTACTGGCTTTATCTGAGATGTAAACAAATGTGCTTGAAATCTGTGTGCTTCTTACAGCATGTGTTCTCTCTGAGGAACTGATCCCGGTGTATCCATCCCAGTTAGAACACTGAAAGAGATTATCTTCTCAACCAGCACGTCAGTAAGGCTATTTTTTATAGGTATTTCTGAAACAAGCCAAGTGTGCCTGAATTAGCCGCAGATGCCAGGAGGATAGTCTAATTCAAGATGATACGCAGCCATATACACACATCTTGCAAGTGCCAGGTGTCCAGCCCGTGTTGTAATCCTGGTGCTTTTGCTGAACCCCACATTGTAGGTCCTGCAAATACTTCTCATAAACTTGCAAGGGGGCAATCAATCATCTACTCCCTGTAGGTAGGGACTTATTAAGACAACTAATATGGCGTATCAAAGAAATTTTATACTTCTCACTCTGTGTTACTGAAGAGTACATAGCAACCCAGAACATATCTATTTAAATGTTAGCAACAACCTGTGATTTATTATTGGCAAAGTAATTTCATATAGAGCCAGCAGAGTCTATGTTGGTAAGTGATAAAACTCATTTACCACAAAAGAAAATACTGAAGGCCTGAATTTTGTATTCCAAAGAGGGTCGGGTGTCATTGCCTAGATGTGTTCCATCTCATCTTTTAATGATTTTTTTTCTTAGTGCCATTGGCCAGGAAGGATATTCTTTAATCTAGGATATTCTTAGTCATCCACTGGGGATTGACATCAGCACATTTCTTAAAGATAGCATGCTATATTAATCTAGGCTAACTGTAATTCTTTCTCATGGTGTAGCCTGGACCAGTGTCCCCTCTTTGTTACTGCTTTTCATTCTCTCAGCACTGCGGGGTTCAAAATATGTAGCCACCTCCCCTGTTATGTCCTTCTAGAGGATGATGATGGTAGCATAAAGCCAATATTTACCCTTCGCATTCTTAAGCTTTTGTTTTCCCCATTGTTCTGCTTTCATTTGTCATTGGTATTAGTCTACCAAAAATTAAAAGAGTTTTAAAAGAAAAAATACTTATTCTGAGGATAGATTAGGAAATTAAAAATTCAAGTTGTTTTAAACATTTCAGTTCAGTGAAGCTCTTCTACATCCCACCCGACCTGGTGATAGACGTTTTATCCTGACAATGATAGTTCTGTTTATGCCCAGAAAAGTGCATACATTTTAAAGGAAAAGTCTGTCCAAGGGTAGTAATATAAGTTTCCCAAGATGCAAATTGTCCAAGATATTCTCAGTGAAAAAAGTGGCTATTTTTAAACAAAATTTTTATTTCACTTTGCTTTGATGGCTAATTAATGTATACTTCATTAATTGCAGTCTTGACACAAAAGTTTACTAATGATCATGAGTTAATATTCGTAATCCACCAGTGTTATTTATGGTATAGTCAGAGCTGATTTTTGTAAACATGTGATTCATGAAGTTGCCATCTTCTCCAAGCCTAGCACAGACCAAAGAATTGACTATTATTTTTCCCTGTGCATTCGAAAAACAGGTTGGTTCAGACATCCTTTAATGAGTCATTTTCTGCATATCTATTTTCCACCCTCTGGGATGCTATCTGCTTCTGCACTGTTACTGTTTCTTTTGTCTGTCTGCAAGCCAAGCTATTCAAGGTACTTGTATCTTAAACTGTATGAGTAACATTAGCAGGCTAAGATAGGGGGATAGTGGTGTGCCGTACAATCATCCAAACATCAGGTTTTGGTCTGCTGGGCACTTTACTTCTATTTCATTCCTTATAACTCAATTTTTACAATAATGGAGACATTTCTTCAGATTTGGGAGCAAAATCTACAACTTTCCTACTAGCCATACCTATGAGACAAGCTTTAGCATCTGACTAGTCATGATCCTGGGTTTCATTGTTCATCTGAATCAGCATATGGACCATTCGCATATTTCTAACTTTGAGCAGGTTAATTCCTAAGGAAATATCTAGGGAGAGGGGAGTTCAGAGATGTAGAACAGCTATTAAGAATACTGTGCTCCCATTCTCTTACAAGCTTCATTGCTGAGTCATTGAATCCCACTGTGACACAACTTCTCATGTTCCGGATATTTTATTCCCATCAATTTTTGATAGTTACCTCAAAGTATTAGCTGACAGAATATAGTGAATTATATCAACAAATGGGAAAAAAAAGTCAGTGTCATAAAGGGAAATTTCGTAAAGAAATATGATTCACAGATAATAACTTTCAAAAAGCATGAGCAATGTAACAATTCTGATTTTTAACAGTAGGCTTACACATTAAAATTAATACATGTTAATTAATTTTAACATTTTCATTTAATTTGTTTCCATGGGAATAAGAACTGACCTTTGAAGTGCTTGCTAAAGAGACCTGTACTTGAATATAATAACAGGCACATCCTGAGAATGCATTGCAATTTAAAACTGGAAATAGTTCATAGTTACAGGGCATTTAGAAAGATTCATTGAAGTGGTCTGCGTCACTGATACCACTGTACTATATAGAATCCACATAAAACTATTAAATGAATGGTAATGGATTAAACAGAAATTGAAAGGGAAAAATAAGTTTCCATGAATTCGGTTTCATTTGCAAATAATTCAAATGTGCTTATATAGAGATAATGAAAATGTAGGGTCTCAATCATGAGTGTGTTACTTCTGTTATCTGCCCATAAATGCAACTCTGTTAATGTTCACTGTGGAGAAGTGTTTTGGTAAATCTTGGTTATGACTGAGGTTGATTCACATTCAGATTCACTTAAGAAGGAAGGAAATAGTATGTATTATATATGTTTATCAAGAGGACAAGTTTAAGAACTGGTTTTGATTCTATCACATATTTCTTTATTGCATTTCTAAAAGGTAATAAGACTTGGCGAAAAAAAGCCCCACAAACTATTTCTGTTTTCTTCATTAATTGTGTGAGAGAGAAATTATAGAGTGTATCAGTTACACTGCAGATGATACTTCATTCCCCAAAGTTGCGTCACCAAAGACAAACTGCAAAGGTAGATGAAGAACAGTCAGAAAATAAAAAAAAAATTAAACTCAGCTTTAAAATGGAAGTAGAAGAGGATATATAACCATTGAGTAAATATACATTGTTAGAGAGAAATATGTCAAATAGAAGTTATAGGAAAAGAATTAGAAGTGAAGCTGATAAAATACGTCTGCATTTTTGGTTGAATATAGTATCCAATTTATGACTGCAGAATAATTTTCATTTTGAGGCTACATATACTATATGCAACTTCATAGAACTTCATCTATATTACTTTAGTATTATTTTCTTTACTTCAGGCTATATATTACTAGAGAGATATTGACAAATAAGAGGGGATTCACAGAACTGCAATAAAATTTATCAAGAGGAAAGCTATAGCACTCATAATTACAGTGAAGGAGTTGGAAATACAGTTCAAAAGCCAGAAGGCAAATACAAAGGACTCTCTTATATAAGAACTAATAATTGATTTTCAGGATCTTAATCATGAGTTTGGGGCATAATGTTGGCAATACTGTCATACGCAGGCTGAACTTGCTGTAATCTTTCAATTTCACAAGAGCATTACATATTCCCATCAATATAGAATGCTTTTTGCATTAAGTGAGAGTTAGAAATCACCAAGATAAAAAGAGATTTGTTTTTTAGACTAACTGTTGAATAAATGAAAAGTATTTATTAAGCACTACTACTAATATACAATAGATCTACAAAGTCAGGTTGGTTTGTCAGATTTTATTCCAAAGCTGAAATTTAGTTCTGTAAGTAAAAACCAACATGGTGAGAACAGGAACTACATGAAACTTGCCCCAGATGCAAAATAAAATTGCAAGGAATCTTCTGTGTAATCCAAAAAAGTTCAGATGCATTCATGTTATTTTTTTTACTTTTTTCTGATTCACAGTCTCAGTTCTAACTAGTACCAAAAGTTCTAAAAAGTCCTGCTTGAGGGGCTGTTCTTAGCTTTTATGGCTGGCTGTACTGCAAGAAGCCAACTTGTACAGCTTTGGAAAGCTACATATCCTTGTGAGATTTCCACTCCAGAATTAGATTCCATAGACTCATTTATTTAGTTAAGTTTCAGGGAAGCACTGAACTTGTATACACACCCGAGACAATCCAAATGTCTAAAACTGGAAATTTGCTTATCTCAAATTCTTTCTTATAATACAACCTGCTGAACACAGTGGAATATATTTTTCTGCCATAGTTACATTGTCCAGGCACAACTGAGGATTCTTTATGTTCTAAATGTATATGGCTGCAGGAAAAGACTACACACAGATGCTCCTGCAATATTAAATGATAAGTTGTGCTTAAGTTAATAAACCTTTGTTGTTATTGTTGTTGTTGTCATTATTTTCTATTAGAGTGCACTCTACTTGATAGGTAACTAAAAAACAACTCTATGTTTTAATAGCAATTACAGTGACATGGCATCTTATATTCCTGTAGTAGCTCATGGGAACTATGTAGAGGAAATATTTTTGCCTGGATGACTACTAGTTAGCTATATGGAATAGTATGAAATAATCAAATATTGTCCCAATTAAAGAGATTAAAAGGAAAATAAGGTCTGAAAAAATGCATGAACAGAGTCACAAGTCTAGAAGTGTGATTAAGCTTGAAAAAAATTATGAAATTTATAGGTAGTCTGTGGTAGTAGTGCACAGAAACTCTGCACGTCTTCAAATTTTATGACTGCACATTTGGTGCGCTTGCATTTGTTAGATGAAAGATATGACTTGCACTACAATGCACAGAAGCTGTATAATTTCACTGGGGATTTGGGAGTGTAGTAGGTTGGATTTGGGAAGAACACTGTGGACTTTATCAATATTTTTTGCTCCATTAGAAAGCAAAAAAAATTATAGCAAATTGAAAACACTATATGAGAGAAAGGTCCTTTAACATTTCTTTATTTCAGACCTAGCCCAGAGGCAGAAAAGGTGCTTAGATAAGATTTGATAAAAAGTATGTCCAAAACATGTAATGTGTATTTGGCATGTTTTGCTTAGGACATGCAGACTTTTTTTTTAAAACATAGTCAGAAGTAGCTGTGAGACAAAAGAAATAGATTTTGGAGGCATTATGAAAATGATACGCTACTGGTTTCCTGTCTTCTTGTGTTGGGGTTTTTTTTCTTCTTTACAATTGGCAGGTGATTTTGTTAATCCTATGAGCAATTTTTCATTCTCAGCAGGTATGTCATTATGGATCTGTCTTCATTTTAACTTGAATTACCGAATAAAACCACAGATCTCCCAGTAGATTATCACTATGCTATTTTTGCAAATCAGTAGGCCCTTTCCAAGGCTTTCATAGCATCATTGTACTTAAATGGAAATAGTGGCTACTTAGTAAGGAGACCAGACAGGAGATGACACCATTCTAAATAAGGCAGGATTCACCCTTTCATAATGCAATTATTTTTATACCCTATACCAGTAACATTTCAACATTGATTAGCTAATACTTAAGCTAAGGACAGATTTTGTTGTGGTGTAGATATAGACCTGTAAAAGTGTGTCTTTTTGTACTTGTTTATGTATAGTGATTTTGAAATCAAATACATTCACCTAGTACATTAAAAACATAGTTTATTTCTTGGTAGAGTGACTTGAACTATTCTCTGAGGACATAAGGCTTGTTTGCTTCTATGTCCTTGTCAGTACTGGGAGTTCAGCAGGCCAATTTTTTTTGTATTTTTTATTACATTACAGTTGTATTGTCTTTTCTGTGAGTAATTACAGTTGCTAGAACTAGGCGCTCTATATAAGTAGTTTACATTGTTCCTTCTGAAGGGCAATATTGTGCCTGTGTCAAAATAGTATTTTACCTGTTGTCATGCTGCTTACTCACCTACCTTTACTAGATTCCCCTGATTTTTTTTTTTCCTAGTCATTATCAGTTTCATATTGTCTGTAGTTCTGAAGCAGCTCACTAGAATTAGCACCAGCATAACCTCACTCCTGATGCCACTGGCATTTTAAGCACCATGTGAGACAGATATAATCTGGACAGGTTTAGACAACAGAAGGGCTGAATGCTGGCAGTCACTTAATGAATGTGGGATGCCAGCTATTTCCAGATCATAGGGTTGGGTGTGTGCCCAGCCACATCCCAACAGGATGTTTGGATGAGACCTGCATGTACATCATCCTCAGCCCTCCTACCCTGTCTTCTGTTACAAAAAGTGTGGTGAATGGGCTAGAAAGAAGTAATGGTCTTCTCCAAGTCCAGTCCCCTGCTCTGCTCTGCCGTTGTAAAACCTGGGACTTCCAAGTGTCCACAATGCCCACATTCATGAAGTGTCTTTAGTGTTTTCTAAGGACCTGTGGTTGCACCGTGGCTACTAGGAAAGCGACAGCAAAGTAGTTAACAAGGACCAACAATATCTTGGGGAAAAACCTCTCACTGTGAATGCAGTCTGGATATGCGTATCTTCCCAGCATACTTTAAAAAGAGTTTTTGTTCATAGTCAGGCACTTTGGTAAAGTTGCCTCTGTGAAATACATGCACATGGAGTGTGCATCCCTCAAGAAAAAATTTCTTTCTTCATATACGGTATAATTGCCTGCATGAAACAGGTGGGTAGAAATTTGTACTGCAGAACTAGAAGGCACAACACAAAATACAAGGGTTTAGGAAATGGCAAGTTCTAAGACATTTCATATTTCCCAGTGCCACATTACTTTGAGGTCCTTGATGGAATTACAGTCGTGGGAGACCTGTCCCAGTTGTGGTGTCACTCCTGCCGGCCTGTCTGATCACAGCTCTAGTCCAAATCTCCTTTCGGTGCTGTCAAACCAGTAGGTCCTCTCACACTCCACTCCATGACCTCTGTTTCAGGGCTATTTTGCCACCTTCTCTTCGCTGGATAGGATGTTTTCAATAGTCCTTTAGGACAGGCAGTGTAGTACTTTTAAGTTTGTGTAAATTACTTCGATGAAGGTAAGGTTTGACTCCTTATTTGCCTGAATATTGTATCCCTAAATTAAGCCTTTAGTTCCTAAAAAATCAGTAACTTTCCTGTAAATTCTAAATGCCCAAATTTCAAGCACGGCTTTCTACTAGAGTTTACTAACTGTGAATTAGTTTATGAACTCATATATATGAGTTAGCATATACTCATAGCAATGCAGTTACCTGAGATGCTGATGTTTCATTTAGGCTCATAAATCGATAGATATTTTTAAAACTGGCCATTTCTGTTCATGTGTCTGTATATGTCTTTCAGGAAAAGGAGTTAATACAATGAACTGTTCTTCTACTAGAAAAAAATGAGTCTTAACAGGACATCTGAACATGTGCTTTAGCTATACTTATCTGTGTAGTTTTTACTTGTCCAAATGTTATTTAGGCCTATTCTTACATAACACACATAAGACAGAAGATATGTAAACAGTGGTGATCAGAGATATTGGTTAACACAGCCTGTAGTTTATCTGACATTATATGGATTTTTCTGTCAAGTCTGAAAATATCCTACCCTACTTACTTGCGGTTTCTAGATGTTATTCCTAATGGAAACTGAACCTATAAACCAGAGGTATCAGAAAGGTAGGAAATCTGACTATATATGCCATCAGAAAATCCCCTCCCAGGTTTTCCAGTGCTTTATCAACGCGTTTGAAACTGCAACAAACTGTGAAACTGATAATCAGGAATGATTGGATTATATTAATGTATTAGTTTTAAAACCTTTACTGGAACACAAAGGATCAGAATAGAGCTCATCGTAATCCAGAGAGCCGTATATGTTCTCCATTTCCTGCCCTGAAGTGTGAAATTCAGAATGTACTTTGGCTTCAGTACAGCTGATAAAATTGCATATGACAGAGACTGCAGAACATTTCATACAGGGGATGATTAATTGCTTTTCTTTTCTTAATATCAACATGAAATTCTTTCCATGAAGTATTATTTTGCACAAAGCATGCCATATGATGTTGATGAAGATTCAAATTAGGTAAGACATTGAATTTTGGCTGCTTTCTGACTGTTCTTTTAAAAAAAGAGCTTAGAGTGTTACAACACTTCAGCTCTTTTAAACAGAGTTTAAGTGTTGGAGGTATCTTTTAGTATGTGAAATTCACTGAGAAAACAACTTCATTATCTGAAATTCTAAGTTGTGAATCTTGTTGCAATCATTTCATATGATTGTATCTTTTTATAATTGCTTTCAGAGAAAGGTAAATTCTAAGCTGAAAGGTAAGAAGTGGGAAAATGAGATAAGTAACAAACAGTAAAGGTAGATGAAAGAAAGCTCCAAAGTAGGAGTTGCAAAAGCTGCACTCAGTGTCCTGGTCTGTTATGTGTTTTCTATTTGACCTTTGGAAGGTCAGTTAATGGGTCTATATGTCCGTTTTCCATATGTCTTCAGCATAATTATATTTAAAATACTGAAATGCTTTAAAGTATGGTGAGTCATCCTTTTAAATGCCTTCCATTGTTAGAAATAGCAATTACTAAAGAGGCCTTAATATATTATTGACAAGTGTAGGACAACAGAGAGTAGACTGCAACTTTTTGTAATTCAAAATACCACTAATATATCTTTTATTTGTCATTGTCATCATTCATCCTCTATGTGGCATGTATCATGTTTTCTTTTGAAGTAAGCACTATGAAATTGCTGCAAAGCAATAATTCTAGACTGCTAGGTAATATATTATGTGCTGTGAGTATTAACTGTGGCAAAGTGATGAGAACAGTAAACAATTTTTAGGTACCCCCTGAAGGAACTATTCATCTTTTCCATGACATAAAGTAGAATTTCAGCCCGTAGGTTAAAAATAAGAAGTGCCTGACCCTGAATTATGAGCTATCAGTTTTCAACTCCCCCACCTCTTCAACCTAATACCATTTTCTGTGATTTCAGTATTTGACTTCCCTGAGCTTTTTTGCCTCTTGCTACTGTAGATGAGCTCTATGTAATGTACCAGTGCTTTAATACTTTGTCAGTGATTGTTAAGGGAGAGATATAATCAGTGCATATGCACCACCTCAAGAGACCATGCAACTTCTGCTTAATGATAAAATGTCTTTACTGGTACAAATTCCTCAATTATTCCTAATCCCAAATGTTCTGCAAGTTTGGTGGCACTCCAGTGCTTATTTGTTTATGGCAGCATCTGTCCCCTTGACAAGGTGAATGCTAAAATCATTTACAGTTTGTGTGACAATGGTGAACATTAGCCTTTTCCTGAGGGTATTTTCTGGCCAGCACCAGATATTCAATGTGTTTAGATGCCGTAAGAGTGGAGGAGGAAAATTTAAAAGACTCCTCTTTAAACTGCTTGCATGCCTAAGACACTACTGGTGCCTGTTTTTTCATGCAAAAATGTCCTTGGATACCTAGAGCTGTGCTCCCTTTGTCTAGGGCTTCAAGAATTTCTGATTTTCCTGATTCTTTAAATGCTCAGAGCATGTCTAACTTAGGATAAACACTTATCAATGGTTTCAAGGCTCTCTTCAGCCTGAGTGGATTCGAATGCTTTGCTTCCACATCTTGTGAGTGTCTTAATTGCTGAGCTATGAGCTACTCTGGGCAAAGGCACCCACTGTCTGGGCCTCTGCACAACCAGAAAAGTAAAAGCTGGCATTAAAGTATGGGAAGCGGGTTAAAACTGAGCTTTAAAACACAGGAATTCAGGTGTGGAGTCTTAGAAGTGTGACATGGAATGGCTGTCCCATTTCATGCAGGAGGCAGAACTCCCACCATACCTTCTTTTCCTTTTCCTGCTTGTGATGTAGACTTTCTGTGCTCAGCACGTTGACCCTTGGGAATCACAGTCTAGGAACCCAGCTCTCCTCTGTGCCTTTAGGAGGAACTTTAAGTGAGTGAGTTAGTACTGTGAATTTTGCTGGGAGAGCCCTATGCATTTAAGTCATGTTTATGAATGCCTGCGTATACATTAAAAAAAAAAAAAATCCTATGGTTTTGGAATGGAATTGCTAAGTGAATTATTTGTCCCACTTTTTGCTATTACTTTATTATGAATAAGATTTTCTGAAGAAGCACCGAGATATCCAGAATTTGGTCTTTTATTAGTTTTCGGTTACACAGCAGCAAAAGAATCATTGCTGTATACCCAACTGAGCAGTACGTCTAACTATGGAAATATTCACATAGGATAATATCGCACAGCATCCGAATGGTCAGGTTTAAGACTCTTTGATTCCGTCTAGTACTAATTCTCTTGGGGAAAACAGCCGTTGACTTTAGCAAATAATTTATCAGGAGACTGTGCTGAGGTAGCGGATAACACTTTTAATAGCAGAAATTTGAAAACACAGCATGTGTAGGGAGCGAACCCGAGCTTCGCAGAGGAGACTGTGTTTTGTTTCAGGAAAAGAGGAAGGTTGTATTCCCGTTCTTCTAGTTCCTCAGCGGGTGACACTTTTCCTCCTTCTTCCCTTTCACTTCAGTGCAGAACAGCGTGACGTTTATGACACAAAGGGCTATGAGTTTATCAGAAACACATACTGTGTACATGAACAAATACTGGGCATAAAACCCGGGACGCGTGCTGTTTAAACATGCAGCACACCTGCTAAACTTGTTGTGGCGGTTTGGATGAGGAACTTTAGCAGTGCAAATGACTTTGTTGTAGCTGTTAAAGTATTCGTAGCCACTTCAGCAAGGAAAGCCAGATATAAACAGGCTTTGAAGGCTTGTTGAAAAACATCACTATGGCTTTTCTTGCTAGTAATCATAGAATCATAGGGGTTTTTTAATCATAAGGTGAAAGAGTTGTTATCTTGCTGTTTTCTATCATGCAAAATGCTTGTGTGGTGACGACTTCTTTTGCTAAGGCGGTTCTATATGTGATGATAAAACAGTCTGACTAATTCTCAAATGTGACATTAAGGACACAGAACAAAACGTACAACCGTGTACTGGATTTTACTTTTTTATTAGCAGTTTGTTAGGGGAAAAGGGAACATCCAAGAACAAGGATAACAAAAGTGTCCCCCCAAACCAGCCTTACACATTGTTGCCCAAAGCTACATTTGCTATGCAAAGCAGAAGTCATTTGTACGAGCAAGTTCCTATGTGTTTTTTGAACTGTATGGTTTTTTAACTCTTAAAATGCCTTTCCTCTTTCATTGGTGTCCTTGCAGTCTCATATTTCTGAAAGTGAAAGTTTGAGTATAGGCCTTGAAATGAAAACCAGCTAAAGTCAGAGGAGCCTTCATTAATAAATGTTTGTTCAACTGTACTGTCCTTGTCAGAATGGGGTGTTGGCATTTATCTAGTATGTCTTTGCTTCAGGTAGCTGGCAACCCACCTGGCAGCTAAAGAAAAATAGTAAAGAAAAAATGTGTTAAGTCAGACATCACAATGAAGGTTCAAAATTGAATTGCAGACATATACTACGGTGGTATTTTTCATTCCATGAGATTGCTGGCTTCCAATGTTATGGAGGAATGCCTGATTAAATGGAAGGCTGCAAGTTAATTCCCAACATGCTCCTTGGCAGCTCTTTCATTTCACTTATAGGTAGGAGCAGGTGGTGTCATTTAGAATTAAATACTTCATGTCTAGGTTGGCAGGGAAACAGCATTTAGTGATGAAATGTCCCTGAAACGAATCTTATTAATTGTTCACCAATTTGTGGTAATTTTATTTGTATTTGCATACTGTAATGCAAGTACAATGGAACATAATATATTTAAATTGTGCTTAACATTGAGTTTAACTAAAAGCAATAAAGGACCAGAATACTTTCAGAACAAAAGGTCTTACAGCAATACTGTGTCTTTTTTCACTGAAATAAAAAAGGAGTATCTTCTGTTTCTTTAAGTTGAGATTTAAAGGAGACGTCTTCACAGCTTGCTAATTTTTAGTATTATTTTACAAGTAATTTGCATTTGTTGTACTGTTAACCTATGTGAAATATGAAGAAGTATATACCTTACTCGCATACTGTGTAGCTATTTTTCATAATGTTGCATGAATGGTAATTATGCTACATTTATATGCTAAAAGTTGAATTCAGTATTGCATTGTGGGTATCTAATAGTTACTGAATGGTATTGTGGCACCCCCCCCCTTTTTAAAAAAAACTATCTTTCAAACAATGAATCACTCTTTTACTCTAAATATACTCAAAAGAGGCTCACCAGTGCCTTACTGGTGGAGCTCCACATTGCAGTTGTGTTTGAGGACCCCCAGGAAGGACACAGTATGCTCTCCGCTTTGTACCCCATCAGCTCCATCGGTTAATATTGAAGGGAAAAAGACCCATACCAATGTTATATCTCTGTCATCTGTGGGCCTAATAAACTTGCGGAATGTGTGGATTCCATTGCCTACAAAATAAAGGGTGCAGGATTGGAAAAAAACCTGATACTGACTCCGAGATGGCACTCAGCATCCAAAAAAGGAAGAAATTTTAGTTCTGGGTTGGACTCCTAATTGGTTTTGTGCTCTCTATAGATTTGATTGAAATAAACTTGAGACCTATTTAAGAAAATAAATAGTATCAACAGCAGGTAGAAGGTAGTTTGGCTCAAAAGCCATAGTGAGAGTCAAGTTATATGCTCTCCTCTGCTTACCTTGTTCTAGACGTTCAGGTAGTGCTGCAACGGTTCCATTTGGAGGAGTTTTAGATCATGCCTACTACTTCAACCACTTCCCTTTGACATTTCTTCTAACTAGAATTATTTTTCCTCTGTTGCTGTCTCAGTCTGATTTACCTCATAAAGCTTCATTTTGTTACTCCGAGAAAATTTCTGTGTTCTGTAAATGCAATTAGTTTAAAGAGCACCTTGGTACTCTTATTTCCTAAACAGGTATGTTGTGTAATGAGACTCAGATTAGTCTGAGCAACTCAGAGACTCTGGACAGGACAACTGCAGCTTGGAAGAGTTTCTCCCTTACATTTTCTTTTGTCGAGTAATTAACTAAGTATTAAAATGCTCAGGAAATATGTATCAGTCACTTTTTCATCTCCAGCTACCTGTTAGTTAGAAAACATTCTATGTGCATGAGACATGCTCTTTCACTGTTACTTTCTTTCCACTGCTTTAAATTTCATGTCACAAAGACTTCTACAAGAGAATAAAGCTGACCTTAATATAGTAGCACTTTAAAACCATTGCATGATTTTAATAGACAGACACAATGATTATAATAATTAATCTTATCATAATGACTTTCCTGTTATTATTATTGTCATCCATTTTTTCATTATCAGTCAATATTAAGATCTAATTTAACTTACAAGATACATACCAGGCAATTAATGTTGAACTGAAAACAACCCGACAGTTTCCTTAGAACTCATCAGCTTTATAGTTAAATACACTAAACAACCTAACAAAGTTTAAGAAAAAATTGATTACATGCTTTATTTATTTTTTTAGAAGATTTATATTGATATGTAATAGTAATGATGTAATAAATTTCGACAAGTAAAGTTAATATATACATATAGGACATTAGGTCTTATATTTTTACATAAACTTTAGGCTGCACTCCAGGAAATAACTGAGTTTTGGTATTTCTGGTTTTGAAAACCCAACTGAAGAATATGAAGGAATTGTAGCTCAATGGCTGGATGTTTAGTTGTTTACTTGAATAAAGTTCCCTTTAGGGTATATTGTTGAGCAGTTTGGAACTGAAGCATCTAAAATCATTGTCGTGTTTATGAATGTAGGCTGACTCCTACTGTCTTTTCATTGATACTCAAGCTATATACTTTGAAAATGATTTGACACATTTCTTTTCAAGTAAAAAACCTGTGAAATAATTTGATTCAAAGTCATCTATGATCTCTTTTTGAAACCTTTTCAAATCCAACCCTTTCACTGTCATAAAGAATTTTCCATTATCATGCCCCAATTTTTTCCCTTATACATGCCATCCTTTTTGCACTACATCCAAAAAAGACAGTGATGCCAAAGCTTTCCAGAATTTTGCTCAGAGCTACCTCCTCCATTCTCTTAATTCTGAGTGAGAAAAAGTCAGCCGTAGGTGGAAGGGATAGCAGAGAGATTCCTTCTCTCGACAGATAGTACACTGACAGAAAGATGGAATAGTGGCTCACACAGTCTGGCCTGAATGAAAGCATGAAGTAAGCACAATTAAGAACTGAAACAGTCTGTGAGTGGAAGGGGAAAAACAGCTAGACTAGAATAAAGAGCATGATAAAGAGTTTAAAAGAAAAATAATAGAAAAGCTAAATAACCATATTCAGTAGCTATGAAAAGTAGCTAAGAAAAAATGGTGGTCAAAGGTACTTGCTGAACTATTTTGTGTCACAATTTAAATTAGTAAATTTACAAAAAATTGCTCTAGAGTTGTGCAATTTACTTTTGTTCTATTCAAATTGTGGGATTCCGAGATATTACTCTGTTCTACAGGATTCAAGAACGCGTATGGATGCCTAAAACACCTGCACGTGCTTGCTTCTAACTCACCAGTCTGAATCTAACATGCTTCCCACGCAACAGGCTTTGAATGTCCAGATCCCCTTTATTCTGTTCTCCAGAAAGATTGTCTTCCTAAGCTCTGTGCTAGCTGTAGTCATACTTCACATATCCATTCACTTGCTGGGTCTTACTCCTTAATTCCTTACTGTTTCCTGCTTAAAAATTCATACACTATTAACTCTTATCTCCTCACCCTGCTAGTTATGTGCTATTTCAACTGAATGTCTCTCTTATAAATTAATTTTTCCAGCTTCACTAAGAATTTTGTTGATCTCTTTGATCTTCTTCTGTTTTGTTTATTTGAGACACAAAGAAGCAGAGGTCAGATGAAAGGAAGGTGGAATATAGAAACAGAACAATTTTAGGAAAAATGTGCCAGGAGGAGAAAAAGAAGCAAGGAAAAAGGTGGAAGAACTGAAAGCAGCATGTGAATTAAATGTAAAAGAATTATATTTATGGACACTGGATTATAAGTGCGTATTGACCAGTTTTTACCTACCCCACAGAGAGGTGTGTTTCCTGGCAGCGTTCAGCTTTGCCTCCACCATTCATTGTTGTGAGATTGCAATGACACAGCTAAGAACTTCCTGTTATTACTTGTCATTAATGTGAAAATGAGCCTCCAAGGATACTGGTGACACACACCTCTCTGCCCATATCCCAAGTTTAATGAACTTCTGAGTGGTGTAAGGAGTGTTTCTACTCCCCCTTGCTCCTGTGATTTGATTGTGTAACACATGCCACAGTATAGCTCTTGAAGTAAAACCCACTGTAGTAGGTCTTCTCCTTTTTACTTTATTTTAAGCATACGTTCTTAAGAAAAAAAAAAAGTCTTATATACAGGCAAATCCATTTTGAACCTTGATTGCCAATATAGCAAATCAATCTCTGCTCTAACAACCACATTTTTCACTTTTCCTTTAAAAAGGCCGGAGTTTTCATTAACTAAATATGTATAAGCAGGATGTTTGCAGGAAGTTCCCAATGAAAGAGCAGTATTACATATAAACTACCTTTAATGCACATACCCTTACTGAATTTTTTGCACTTCTTTTCATTATTTTCAAACATGTCTCAAAGGTAAAAATCAATATGAAGTTGTTCAGAATTTGTAGTCTGATCTAGTGAGTAAGCTTTTATATTTTTTGAAAGACCTAGTAAGGAATGTATTTTACATTTACAATTTAATAATACTTAAACACTGTAGAAATATATATGAGAGTAAGCAAAGAATTTTCACCCACGTTGATAATCCAAAAGAATATAGTAGTTCTATGCTCTTAGAAAAAGGAATGGGTGATTTTTTTTCTTCAACTGTCAAGTTAGTAAATATATTCCTTGAATGGCTTAGGAATATAAAATGAAATACATTTCTGTGGAAAAAAAAAAAAAAAAGAGCCTTTCTGGTTTATTCTTATTAATGTTACAGATGATACATTTACATAAAATTGTCTGCAGTTGTCCATAAAGAGATGCAAAGCTGCAAACAATAACTAAAAGATTGTATTTAGAATCTGTGTTTTCAAAAACATTGTTGCACAAATAGTATTATATGTAAACTGATAAAATTTTGGACACCATCATCATGTGTGGCTACTGTAGGCATGCTGGCCTGAATGTACTTCTTTTTCTTTAGACCTGAATAATTAAAAAGATAAACTAGTTTAGGAAAAAAAAAAGAAAATTTAAGCTCCTAGGTTAGGTTTCATCTTATCTAAGAATTAGACATGTATGTCTGAGTCAGTGACTCAAGGCTGTACAATCAGAGAGGAAGAAGAGGCATCCCACATGAAAATTCATATTGGAAGTGAGATGACATATTTCAGGATAAAATAACTTTTGGTTGGGCTGAGTAACTAAAAAGGAAGCCAGAAATACATGTCTCAGTCCTTTAAGTCCAACTTTTAAACACTAAAAGGTAGGTTGGTTGAATAGAATCATTAAGCATAACTCTAAGCTTGCTACTCAGTCTGATAAAGTCTTCAGATTTGCTAACAGTTTTACCAAATTCTCAATGGTAGGCTACCAAATCTTGCATAGAAATGTTGTCCTTTTTAATTCCCAATACTTCTGAATTATCTACAATTTTATCCTCGGTTTCACTGAAACATGCTATATTAATCTATTTTTATTTATTTTAGCATCAAATGAAGTAAAAAATAAACTTGATTAAAAAAACAAATACAGCATTAGTCAGTGTACCTTGCTACTTCCATTAACCCTAGTCCCATCAGCCTAACTTTGATCCCAGTCAAAATAGTGGAATAGCTGTTCAAAGCTTGAGAAATAAAGACTTAAACTAGTCTGCCTGGAATAATGCCAATCAGCTGGGGATTATAGAAAACATAATGGATTTTATGGAATCCAATATTTTTAATGAATTTGCAGATAGGACTGTATGAATAACTGACTTTTAGTTCAGCTGATGAACTGAAAAATTATGTAGGAAAAGGGAATCTATTTTTTTTAAAATTCTTTTTATTATACTAAAAATATTGAAACATACTTTAAGACAATATGAATGATTTAATTTGATAGGAAACCAAACTTTTGATTTGGGACATACAAAGGCCCCAAGCATGTATTTTAATCAAGTGTTGCACTGCTGCAGGTTAGCTCCCTGTGTTCAGAATACCTTCTATCATCCTGTGCTCCCAAAAAACTTTTTCTAGGCTGAGGTCAGTGAGGTTTTTTGTTGCCCTTCAGCAGCGTGGGTCTTGGTTCTTATCCATTCTGATTGATCAATGAAGAAATCTCAGCCCACTGTGCTGAAAGTAATTCTTCAGGAAAAAAGAAAAACAACCCGCCGAAACTATGGAAACATTTTAGTTACAGAAGATGTTAAAATTGGAGCTGAGTATACTCTAAAATGATACAAATGCACAATCAGAAACTTTCCGAACCATTTCCTGCTGCACCAAGATTACCATGGCAAGTTCTCCCAGGGCTGGGGAAGATTGGTGGTTGGTTAGGTCTTACCTTACAAAGAAGTCAGGAGATGACTAGGTGTACTTCCAGACTTGAAATGAAACTGGGATGCGTCTTGGGGTCCAGTAACAGGCATAGCCTAAATCATCTTACTTAAAAATTAATTGGTTGTTTCAAGACAGCGTTGATTTCACGTGATGGAAATCAAGCTCATTCTACATGGGTAGATGTACATAGAGATGTATACCTATTTATCTGAAGTTGAGAGAATTTGGTTTTACTGAATATTTTACTAGTTTTTTATTGATGTGAAAGGTTGATCGAGCTGGATACAGCTGGATTTTTCAAATGATTATGCAAACTGGAAAACTTTGGTCAGCTACCTAGCATAAAATAGTAAGAACTGCCAATTTTTAGACAAGACTGGGTAGTAAGCTTTCTCTCTCTTTTTTAATCCTTCACTTGGAATTTTGATTATCTCTATTGCATAAGCAGCAGAGTATTATGATAGCACAAGATTGTTTTTGAAAACATTATTAACTTAATTCACCTGTTAAATATTTTATCACTGTTGTTTTCAATTACAAAAAAAACCCTAATTATCCTCAATGACATTAACATTCATTGGAGTATTTGCATATGCTGTAACAAGTGGCACTACTTTGAGGGACATATTGCACTTGAAGGAATGTATTCACTCAGTAATGAATTTACATAAATGCAGGTGCCCTCCCATGAAGTATTAGGGAAATCAGAAAAGGTAGCACTTGTTCTCATCCACGTATATGTATATATGTATGTCTATGATAACAAGGTCTTTAGATTTGTGTGATATAGGAGCACACATCCCTTTGAAAGTCAAGGGAATATGCACCCGTTAATATATTATTACTAGAATTATGAAAAATAAACAAGACTTTTGGAGGCTTAGGAGGCAAATGTTTTGATCTGCCATCTTGGTGTCATGGTTGAAGACCAAATGAAAATTTGGAGGCTAAATGGATTTGGATACCACAGCACTTTAATCACAGATATATGCAATTTTACAAACGGCACGACTTCCCTGTGCCACGAGGGAGGCGGTGCCATGAGGCGGAGAAGTTGGCCGTGTTGGCGTAGTGGTTTTGTACGCGACTTGCCCGTTCCACACGAGATGCTGCAGTCCTGCAGAGCAGCCGGGGGTGTGAGCGGTGCCAGTCAGGCTGTGCACAGTCCTGGCACAGGGTCCCCTGGGCTCTTCCTTGTTCCCTGGCGGTCCCAGATGCTGGTGCAAGGTCATGAGATTTCCCTCCCCGGAGTCTTTTGAGAAACTCTTGTCTAACCTCAACGTACGTTCCCCAACTAAGCGTTCTTCGTTATAGGATTGAGTAGAGAATAACTTGTTGTTGATTTATCTGTTCAAATTGTGCTGCTGTTTTCTGATTTGCTGTCACTGCTGGTGGTGTTCGCAGCCTGGGCATTTCTTTAGTGCTTTGGTGTTTCTTGGTGGTCGACAGATTGTTGGCATAGGTTGGCTTTCTCTTACTTGAGCACACAAAAACCATTCACTGTGCAGGCTGTTGTTTGGGACAGGTGATTGATCATATAATCTGTCTGCTTCTACTTACACAAAATGTTTCCTAAATCTTTCTGCTTTTATTGAAACTAAAAGCTGGCTAAAGTTTATGGGGCCATGCTAACAGCTACGCTAACCAGGCCTAACTCGTGTTAACTGCTGCACTCACACGTGCTGGAAAAGTATGTGTCCAATGCGTCTGCTAGGAAGGGAGGCCACATCATAAAGAGTTTGATCCCCCATATTGCAGCTACCTACACAATCATATTCATTACAGATTTTTCTTCATCCAGAGCTGGTCTCAGAGGTCCACAGTCAGTACAGCTACTGATCGGTTCACAGTAAGCATCCTCCTCCTTTGAAGTATCTAAGAGACCCTTACAGACAGTTGGACCTAAACAGACATCAAGAATGACTTAGCATGGCAATTTCTATGATTCCTGTGTTTACAGATGCAAATTACATTTTGTTTCTTCTCTTTGCTCATTAGCTGTGGCCAGACGCTTTCTCTGCACTTACACATATCACCTTTGAAAATGAATACAGCTAATAAGGATTCCCACTTTCCTGATAGTAAAAAGCTCTTATTTTCTCAACACTTCTTTTCTTTTCATTATTGGTCTCTTTTTCTTCTTTGTCTCTTTTTGCCAATCTGGATGCATCACCCATTTCTTGTGTGGCTGCAGATGGTGACAGTACAATGAGACTTGTTAGTGATGTGATCCTCTGCACTTAGGAGTCTGCATAGCTTCAAAAGGAAAGCATAAAGTTCTACTTAAAAAGTGTATCACCGAGCTTTGAAAACTTCAATTCTATCAAGCTTTTTATTGAAAAACACAGCAGAAAAAGCAAGGAAGCAATGCCAGAGTCTTTTTACAGTTCATTGTTCAGTCCAGATGGATGTTTGAATTTGAAGACAGACAGTGAGTTTCCTTAAGTGTGGGCAGCTTTGATAATAATGTAAAGGTGGGAAGTAGTTGTTATAAAGAGAATGAGAAATGAAGAGGAAAACTAAAATGAAGCTTCCTTACAAGTAAACCTGAATTTAAACTGCTGTCAATTCAGACCTCAAAAGCCAATCAGAGAAACAACAGGTTTGATTTCTTCCTGATCAGCGATGTGGTGACCTTTCCATATTTGTACTGCTCATTCCCAAATCTGAGAAGCCAAAGGGTCTTCACGTAGATTTCGAAAGGTTTATGAACAGTGTCGATTATGGTGGAATTAGTGACTATGTCTGCTTTAGAAAGTAGTATGGACCAACAGGTGCTGATCTAAACAGTGATGCAGAAAGCCCTAAATGGCCTTTTACTCACATGATACACACTGCAGTGTTTTTTGTCTTGGAATTATCTCTTGTCTGATCCCACAGACCATTTGCACCTGGAGAACTCTAGATACATCTTGCAGTTTAGTTTCATCTGACAGTAATTGTATGGCCCCTTTTTGGGTTTATTTATTTGCACATCTTTAAATGGGTGCAAAGAGACCCTGCAAGCACAATATATACAAATATATGTATGTATGCATGCACATACATATATGTGTCTGCATGCATGCTCACAGTGTATAAAACAAAGTGAAAGAAAAGCCACCTATGCAAATGGATAAACTATTGCAAATAGAAACACTAGAGAACTAGCTGGTGAAGAATGAGTTGAATTTGTAAATTTGTTTTTAAGAAGAATGATGTTAACTTGGAATTTTTCAGAAAAGTACTAGGTGTGATTTGGGTTTCCTTTGTAGTGGGAGATGGGGGAATTACTGTCTAATCACAAAATATTAGCATGTGATCTCATTGAACAGTATGAATGTGGTAGATTTTTATATACAATAAATTTTTATTTACAGATTTTTGATAGAAGGAAGGGTTTAACAAGCATAGCTTATTGAGATCAAGTGATTGGAAGCTGAATTTGGGCAAATTAAAAGAAAAAATAAAGAAAATTAATAATGATGAAGGGCAGTAACCTCCAGGACTGCTTGCCTGATAGTACTGGATTCTTATAACTGGCAGTCTTAAAATCAGTATGTCTCTTAGTAAGGAATTTTTCTATACCTCATTAAGTTAAGCTTTGGTAAGTGGTTACTGTAGAAGGTCATAGCAGATCATCATAATGATCTTTAAAATCTGTGAATCTATTAAAGAGTATTAAATACATACACTTTCAGTCATTAAGTTCATGCAGTTTCTCTAAGTTCCATGGAAGCTAGAAGGGGCCATTGGATCATTTAGTCTGATCTCTGAATAGTTAAGTCCATAGAATTTTGCCCAAGGATCTTTTTGTTTTCAGAGAGGTTATTTCCTAGATCAGAAATGCTTTTTAGAGAGAAGAAAAGTTATTTCATTATATGGAAAATGAGACATGTACACAACGCAGGCTGTGGTATCATTTCTACTGTTTGTTAAGCCCAAAGCGTTCCTCGTTCTAAGATTACAACTGATAATATACCTATAATTTTACCAGAAATTGAATTAAAAGACTATGTATTTTTTGGTAACGAGAGATTTTAAATCAGTGCAATGATGCCCTTCAACCTTTGACACACGGAGTTTAGGATGATATGAAAATGCCTAAAAGGATCATTCACTGAGGGAGCTCAGAGTAAGCCAAGATGGAAATCTAGTTATACACAGTACAGGAAGCTCTCGCTGTCTGTTACTTTCACTATTTGTCTCAATAAGCTTAAAAGCTCCACAGACACACTTGCATGGACATAATCAGCGTGCTGTGTGGAAATTTAGCTGGAGGACTTTCACAAGTAATGCAAATAAACTACCGTTTGAAACCGTGCATCTTTCAAACTGCTTATAATTCAAGCAGGCTACAGCAAGAAAAATGTAATGTAGGTAGGCTGTCTGCTCTTTGGTCAATGATCATATACTTCTGGGTCTGTGGGGAAACAGAGAGAGCAGGAACAAAATAGCAGATATTTAGACACAAACTCATTCAGTCAGAAAATGCCAAGGGAGGAATGCATCTTCTGCAAGCAAGTCCCTTTTATTTGTAAATAAAGAAAAGACGGGAGTGCAACTGGGGTTGGAATTTATGTCATGTAACTCGAAGCTTTGTAAAATGAGCCGGTTGTGTCGGCTCCCTCTACCGCCAGTGGAGAGAAGGAGTCACTCCTGAAGTTCGTAAATCGTCCTCCTTACCTTGGACACATCCTACAACGGTATGAATTGACTTCTGATGACAGAGTCTTTCATCTGGCCATATGCATCTGAAAGTTAGTATTTAGTCTAAACTTCTCACTCAGACTATTTCGTTCAATGTAAATAATATATCTAAATACATTTTTCCTAAAAGTCAACTGAACTGGCGTAATGCACAGGTTCCTCCTGCAAACTCATCTAAATAATTCCTTCTGTAATTCTTGTAATCTGTGCTCTGCAGGATCAAGGGGACTAGATATCACTGATCAAAACATCAGCAGTTATCTAGTGCAGAGTTAGGAAAAGATGATAGGTCCTTTTCTCACAAGGGAAGATGAGAGGCAATGAATTGAAGAGAAAGCTTTGACACTTTTCTTTCTCCCTGCTGAAAGGTGCTCCAAAGGCCTAAGCAACATACGTAAAGACAATTTTCCTAAAAGTCCGCTGAAGTCGTATTGTGTTTGGTGTCCTCCTATTAATAGCCCGTAACTGTAACTAAGGGAATGTCTGATCAGATCCTTTTCCTTGCTCATGCATTCTCAAAAAGCTAGGTGGATTCAGGTGCCTCTGCTGCTTTCTTTTGTGTGACTATACTTTAGATCAAAAGTACAATATGCAGCACACTTGAAAGGCATACATCCTGTGAAATAGGTGCTTCCCCTTAAGAGCATAAATGGTCCCACGGACAAGTTGACTTCATTGGGAATATGAAATTATTTGCACAATTTTGCTCACAGTAAAGCATAAGTAAGGTTGTTCTTACCTTAAAGACAGAATAAGGACTATGATAAAACAAGATATTAATTTATTTTCTGGTTTATTTCTATAAATTTATATAAATTGCCTAATTAGTATTTCTTTAATTGAAACTTGGGGATTGACGGTGAATTCCAGTCCTTAAATGTTGTTGCTGAAATCCCAAGGAAATAAAATTATGTGGGAGTGTAATTTCCTCATGTTCAACCACCTTTTTTTCTAAATAGTGATCACAATCCTGTGCTTATGTTTTATAATCTGTTTCCATGGAGATATTACCATACACAAAGGATGGTTGCTCCATTGAATACAATCAAGTAGGGTAAGTGTTGATTAAAATGGTTGCAAAAAATCTTCATATCCAATAATTGAAAGGGAAAAATAGAAGAAAATAAAATATGATTTAGCTAATAAAAGAAATAATCTTTGATCACATAATTGTTCAAATATTCTGCTTTAGATTCCTTCTCTTGCATTGTTTTTTACTGTAGGAAAGACATACTTTTTACTTGGATTTACAATGAAAAAATCTTAATTAAGGAGCTAAATAAATAATGATCCAACACGGATTGATAGCAGTCTGACAACTTGATTGTATTTAAGGGTATTTTTCTACTACCATTGTATAACACCATGGCAAATGGACCTGGAAAGTATGAGACTCAAAGTGATTTCATTTCATATTTGAGATAGGAGAAAAAAAAATCCTTTTCAGATTTATTTTACTTGCAAAATCTGACATGTATTTTGTGTATTTTTAAATACACTTTTCAGAATGCTTCATTCAGTTTAATTGGTAATTAATTTTGACAGTATGTAATTTTGAATTATTTTTTTAGTACTACATAGTGGTCTTAAGTGTATATTTGCAAGGACACTATGTTATAAATCTATGTCCGGTTCTATAGGACTGCCTTTTATCGTTTTGAATCATTATTATTATTGCAGAAAACTCCAATGTCTTTCCCAGCACTGTAGAAGACACTTAAATATACTGTGATCCAGAAAATATTAAGCCATGGGAACCCCCTGCCTCACGCAAGTGTGACAATTTATATTCTGTTGTGGTTTAACCCCAGCCAGCAGCTAAGCACCACACAGCTGCTCACTCACATCTCGCCCACCCAGTGGGATGGGGGATAGAATCGGGAAAAAAAGTAAAACTTGTGGGTTGGGATAAGAACAGTTTAACAGGACAGAAAGGAAGAAAATAATAATAATAACAACAATAATAAAATGACAATAATGATAATTAAAGAATTGGAATATACAAAACAAGTGATGCACAATGCAATTGCTCACCACTTGCCAACCGATGCCCAGTCGGTTCCTGAGCAGTGATCCCCCCCAGGCCAACCCCCCCCAGTTTCTATACTGGGCATGACGTCACATGGTCTGGAATACCCCTCTGGCCAGTTTGGGTCAGCTGTCCTGGCTGTGTCCCCTCCCAACTCCTTGTGCCCCTTCAGCCTTCTCGCTGGCTGGGCATCAGAAGCTGAAAAATCCTTGAGTTAGTCTCAACACTACTGAGCAACAACTGAAAACATCAGTGTGTTATCAACATTCCTCTCATACTAAATCCAAAACGTAGCACTGTAATAGCTACTAGAAAGAAAATTAACTCTATCCCAGCCAAAACCAGGACATATTCTTAAATATCTTGTTGAATCGGGCCATAAAATATTCCTTGCTTTGACTGTCTCTCGGTATAAAAGACAGGCAAGATAAACAAAGGGTCTCAAAAGGGCTGAATTGAACTTGCTACATAAATGAAGATTAAATGCTTTTGAATATTTCCAGTCATTTCTTAGAATTCTTTTCACCTTTCATGTAATGTTGGTGTGTCCTAGACTTCTCAGGACTGTGGGTCAGCTGTCGTGAGCCCTCCAAAAGAACACAAAGTCAAGAAATGCTCCAAGGCCATACTGCAGGAGGTCAGAAAGTGCAGAATTGTCACACATGGCTGTCCTTGATAGAAACCAAAAGAAAGACATGATATAAGGTTGGCAGAATGATGATGGATGTATGTAGAGGGTCCTTATAATTGAATCTGTTATTGATTGAATACTTACTACTTGGATCCTTCATACGTCCTGAAAAAAAAAGAATCCCTTTTACCAGGAATTCTCCATCTTTTGCTGTAGGTGTTTACAGTGATAATGTTTGAGTAACTGTTATGAGTACTAGAACTACAGGAAAAGTTATCAAATAATGACAATAGCATATACTGGATGCCCTTCATTTATTCCTTAGAGGAAACCCAGTTTGTGAAGGCATATGTTCTGCAAACTGAGCCCACAACCACTGGGAGCAATAGATACAGTCCAAATCTGTCAGCATATCACAACAAAACTGTATATATCTAACTAACATGCTGACAAGAATACCAATAAACACAAAAGGGAGGCCAGAATTCTCACTTGCCGCTAAGCTCCATTAATTATGTTATGGGCAGCTTTTCAGCCTTTTGTGTGGATAGAGTAAAAACCTACAACTGCCATGTGTTCAATTGTGTTCTATCAGTAAATCAGATTTCCTTCCTTGACGGCAGTTTGTTTTCTAATACTACTGAAAAAGAGAGGTTTGAATTTTCAGTCATTTCTTAAATTTTCATTCTTACTCCTGAATATGTAGCTGTCTGCACTGAAAATGGAAGTGTACCCACTGGAGTCTGCAAAAGTGTTTGGATTCTATGAGTTAACTGATATTTTTTGTTTGTTTCTATGAAGAGTTTTAGAGAAAAAGGCCCATATAGCCTATTTTACTATAATATCTAAAGTAGAGGTGTAGTTCTAAACAGTAAATATCTCTATTCTTTACTGAATACCATAATGAATGCCTATGATCAAATTACACGAACAAAGGTAGTTTATTATTTGTATTGACTAGGTTAAGATATCTGATTAAAATTTATTGAGTAAAATATAGTAATATTTCACCCAGATATTTCTATTCACTGACCATCTGTGCCTGCAAAAAACCTGAGGATTGCGTCTCAGCATTTTCAGAAGAAAATATTTCCGTTATCTAATTGACCTCTAAAGGAGCATTTCTGAAGACTGGCATGAGAAACATTCTTTTGCAGTCACTGATGACAGTACGGGTAGAAGTGGCTGTTGCCATGACAGATTCAGAAAGCAGATGATAACCTTGGTGTTTGGGCCAGCATTACTGGTTACAGAAAAATTGATTTGGATGTAAAAAGCTGAGCAATTTTTGAGATGATATTGAGTACATGATAGTTTAGAATTTTTCATTTGCCTACACTGGTCTACTGATAGTAAACGGATTACTCTACTTTGAAGAGTGACATATTCTGGAGAAGGTAATATAGAAGACCAAACTATCTTTAACATAGATTATGAATCAATGCTGTGCATGCTGAAAAAAAGCACTTGGGAGCTAAGTAGGTAAATAAAGTACTAGTTTTAAGCTACTAGTTTGTGTGTCTCTATCTTTTGCTTTGCACTCTACCTCAAATTCTGATAGCCTTAAAATAAATGTTAGAACAGCCCTCAGACGACCTTCTTGATCATATTCACAGCATGCTTCCTTGATATAAAATTCAAGTTGACAGCATTGTGAATAGAGAAGTATAGCTGTAGATTCTGTGTGATTCACATGTTACCTTGCAAATGTGCTCACATTAGATTCTATAAATAGACATTTGTATATAATGAGATAGACCCTAGTGGGCAGCAAATCAGATGAGTTTCCCAAGTGTTTGAAAAGAAGGATTTACACTTTAAAATTCAACAAACTTTGTGACATGTAAGGGAAAATCTCCAGATTGTCTCAACATTGAGCATTTTGTTGCCACTTGGCTGAGTGGGAGTTGAATAAGGTGTTGGAGAGCTGCAAACACGATAGGGTGCAAAAAGCAGAAATCTCTAGCTAAAAGCCAGGGTGGTCTGTCTGGCCTGAAGGATATTAGAAGAGTTTAGGTAGACCATTTGCCCCAAAAGCTGTTGCAATGGTTGTGGGCTATTCAGCCCCCTTCGCATACCAGCTTGGAAGCAAATTTTCATTAAAAAAAGAAAAAAAAAAAAAGAAGCTGTTGTAGCTCTTGTTAGATAAGATAGATATGAGTGTATGAGGAACTTTATTTAAGCAGACATTATGAGAAGTTATTGCTAGGTTTGGTAGAGCGGGAGGACAGAAGGTTCGAGAGAACCCTCCTGAAGGGAGGGTTGCTTTTGCCTGAGGTTGTTCCATTAGTTATAATGCCATCGCTGTATGCTGAGACATCTTTTACAAAATTTGTCCTTATCCTTGAAAGTGCTTTGCATCCACTTTAATTCAAACATATTTTCATTGGTTTATGGTTTCTTTGGCTTTTTCCATCAGTTGCCCCTTTAAGTTTCAATCGCACATCCTGCTGCTAAACTTAGGGCCAAAGAGGAAGAGATGGGTGGAATCTGTTTGTAAGTGCACTCTCAGTACATAACTTGTTTCCAGCTAAAAGCTAGAAATATATTTAAAATCCAGTCTGCGTTTATTTCTATAACACTGCTGGAAAGAATTTCCACACCACGGAGACCTCTTCTGAGGGAAGCAGGGTGCAGCCGCAACAGAAGCTCCCTGCAGCTGTGTGCTCAGTAAGAGTTTTGCTTCTAGGGAATGTGCAATTTCTAATTATGAGAGAATCCTTACTTGGCGTAGCAATGACAGCCTCATCTGCTTGTTAATAAAAGCATTTATTGTCCACGTTATAATACAATGTGTATTGGAACAGAGCTGCCTAAAATCATTGTGGAAACTTCATTAATAGCTCACTATAGTCTGCAAAATGAAATTTCTCCCTGCAAATGCTAGTCTTAGACTGTGCTTAAGATTAGTAGGAAAAAAAAATAGGTAGCATGTTTTCTCCCACTTTTTTGTTTGTGCTTATACTTGCAATATGTGCATAATGAGTGAAGCTGTTTAGACTGTTGGATCTCGGCCCTGTGATTTACTCTGAGCAGGAAGATAACTGCCACTATGGGAAGCCCTACTGAAATTGGTGGGGATCTGCACAAATCACACTGTTGTGTCCTGGGTTTTGTTAAAAAAAAAATCATAAATTATATCTTCTTCTTTTTTTTTCTTTTTTTTTTTGTTACCCAACTGATAATTTTATTGGGAAAATGAAATTACTATGTGTTTCTCAGATTCATAACAAGCACAAAATATATTTACCCATTGTGGTACAGGTCCTAAAAAGGATCCCTAAGGTGGAAAATACATGACCTTCAGGCATCTAAAACTCCAATTTTAATATAAAACCAGCTGGCTGGTGCTTACCTAACTCTCAAAGTCCCTAAGCTTTCAAGGAGCCTCCCCTTCTGACACCAGAAGTCCCTAGTGTCCTGCAGTGTCATATGTAAGTGATGAGTACTCTGCTTTAGGAAGTTCAGTGCCACCACCCAGCTCAAGTCTTCTTGGAATCTGGAAAATAGATGAAGAATATGACCTGATAGGCTTGTTCCACAGGGTCAGACGCCACATAAGAGATAGCTGTAGCAGATTTCTTCCAAAAACTTCTGGTGGTGGGACATGCGGATGTTCCCACCTGCATGCTCGGACATAACGTGGTGATGCAGAGCTCCCACAAGTGTGCTGCAGAATCCTGGCCGCTCTTCCCCGCTTTCTGCGGTTATTGCTGCTTCATGTAGCCAATCTTCAGTTTAATGTCTCTTCTTCAGAGGCAGGTTCGCAGGGACTTCTTCCTGTGGCTGTGGGAATCTTTGTACCTTTCTACAGTGCTGCTCACTTTCAGTGGGTTAGCGCTTTGGAGAAGGAGTGCCTCAAGAAGTGCTCGATGCAGCTTGAATCTCCTCTGACTGCGCTAAGACACCTTGCTTCCCGGGCTCGTGCTCTCATCACATACAGGGGTTACGTACAAGGCATGTCTATTCGTCTCTCCACCTCTTTCTAGGTATCTTTATTTCTGACATCAACTGTCCGAGTTTCTCTGAGACATAGGTTTCTAATTACTACAGGGGTACAGGAGCTCCTGGGCTTAGCATTTTCTGTTGGCTGTCTTTATTTGCTGCCTACTCTGAGAAGGGAATCTGGCCCTTTGAAATATTCATGAGATTATTTTCTTAATAGCATGCATGATACAATCCTCCAATTCGACTGGGAATTATGCATGTGTGCGATAGGGTGGTTGAATGCATTCCTTATGTATGTGAAAACCCTTCAGGTATTCATGGCAGTTTTGGAATTTTAAAGCTCAAAGGAGTGGGAGGTCATTATGAATGCACTGAGCAATCGATTTTGCTGGTATCTCATGTCAGAAGAGACTAATTTGGAGCCAATCTTTTCTACATGGCAGTACAACAGTTGGAGTAATTTGTGCTAAGTAAAGGCCAACCAGAGCCACAGCTGAGGGGCTTCAAATACTTAAGAAAGTGCAGAAGCTTTTGCTGAGATACTTTTTGATCACAAGAACTTGGCAGTCATGGAAAAAGGTGAACTCATACGGTTTCTTGTCCTCACATTTTTTATTCCTTAAATGGGTAATGTCAATTGCTTTACCCTTGTAAAATTGGCTGGTGCCATACAAGTTAGCAAGACACTTTACTTGGTCACAGTCCAGTCAAAACGATTGCCTCCTTTGAACCTTGGCAAAAGTCTGGCCTTACTGAAATTGCTCAGTTTTTCCACACACACCACTGCAAAGAGGATTCATACTTTTGTGATTTCAATCAAGCATTCGGAGAAGCTTTCTGTCATTGGTTTGCTCTATGATAAAGATATATATATATATAACTTATATTTTTTTTATATAAAAATGCAAATATAATGCATTGTATACAAATATATTTTTAATGCATTGTAAAGTGTTAGGAATATTCTAGTGTACAAAAATGAATTTTATAATCATATAATTACTAAGAGTATTAGATTCTCCACTTCCAATAATCTATTTTTATTTTTCTGGATGCCTCATCTGATTTCCTCAAGGTCTCTTAATCTTGCTTGACTACTGAATTTGAGAAAAGGAGTTGGTCTGCTAGACAGAGCTTAGTCAGGAAGGGGTGGGCAAGACTAATATAAAACATTTCGTAGATATGTCACTTGTTCTGTTCTTGTGCAGACCATGGGAATGCTGCAAGTTCTTTTAACAATGCATAGTAAAAAGTGAAATTATCAGTCTATTCGTTTTGCCTGTGCTTATATGACATTTCAAAGCAATTCAGGAAAAACTGTCTCTTCCTTAGGCAAGCACAGCCCTTAGTGCGCTGGATTTTAGGTTCAGGCATCAGAGGTCTAAAAGGTTAACCAACAGAGAGATCATTGTTATAATGAATTTGTTCTCCAGCTGCCCTCAAGCTGAAAGTCATATATGAGGAGACAATTTTGTGTGGAGCCAAGCTAGTGTGACAAATGAACAGACCTGGTCTCTACACGACAATCAGTGTTTTCTGATTATTAGATGTACTTGCTTAAAGCTCAGGTGAGCCCTGTTGTGCCCGTTTCCACACCTACAGTGTGAGCATAATGATACCATCTTATGAAGTTCAGTGTGACTCACTGAGGAATAACACTATGAATACATAGGAATTATTGGTAATTTATTGTATTTATTCTGCACTGAAACACCCATTTGTAGTTTGAGATATGGCCTGTACTTTGGAAACAGGCCAGTATCAAAGCTTATAATTTTCTTCCTGCTGTTGTATTCTGACTAGCTCTAGATTTTATTTGCATATTGAATCTCAAGCCTGAAACGATTTTAGGTTTCACAGTGTTGAGGTTTCCAAGTCGCTTAACAGTCTGTGAGAATTTTTTGGTTTTGTTTGCATAGTCTCAGTTAAAATAACCCTTCTACGCTATTATAGAAGAGTTAGTGAAGTAATCCAACTGAGACGTCAGTTCCCTAATGCTCTGAGATAGTTTTGCTTGACAAACATGCTCTTGCAAACAGTTCCGATAAGCTGAATATGTTGATGTGCTGCTCCATGCACACAGATCAGTAGGCAGCAGCTGTAACTGTGCCTTCATTTTTTTAAAAGTGTGAAGAATGTATGTGTTACAGAGGGAAATATGCCTGAAAATCATAACTGTCATTTCAGATTTGATGTCAACCTCAGAGTCTTAAATGAAGTGGTCCCTGCGAAGTTTGAATACTGAAAACTTTTATTTTAGAGACATATCTGTGCTTCTGTAATTAAAAGCCTGCCAAACTTACTCAGAATGCCTGTTTGTGAAAAGATGGAATTTAGATATCAAGAAATGTTTCTGAGCTGAAATGTGGCAGATAATCTTATTCCAGAAACAATTTATTCTAAAATTGAACTGAATGTATTTTTGTCAAGTTGTGATGTAGGAGTTTAGATTGCATTTCTGTGCTGCTAGAACAACATCACTGAAAATGCTATAGATATTTTTCATACAGTGTTATCCCTCTTTTTTTGGCACGCTGTATCACAACTGCCCATCATGTGGTAATATGATGTATAAAAATTATGTATGCTTTAATGCCCAGTGTTACACTGAAATTTTGCATGGAAAAGAGCTGTTAAGAGAAACGACACTTCAAGGGTCTTGCAGGTTAGCATGTTCCTTTGATTTCTTTTCTGATTATACTTACCTGACTTAAAGCATGATGATCATATTTTAGATAATAGAGAAGAATTAAATATATCAGAGTAACACAGACCACACAATCCAGTAAAATGTGTTAATATCGTCAAATTCAAATACGTCTATTCCTTAATATTTATCACTAACTGAATAAAAGGAAGTAGGGGTAAAATTTGGGAATGAAGGACATTATAGCAGAAAAAGAAATGGTATGTTACATCATCAAAAAAGAAAAGAAAGAGGAGCAAAGAAGAAACCAACTTTATCTCAAATTTCCAAAAGCAAAGAAATTCAGTATATAGATTGACTGTCAGATATTACATTGACCAAATCTTGTCTACAACATATAGGAATAAGAAGGTAATGATAAGGATTCATTTAACTTAACAGACCTACAGGACTGCGTTAACAAGACAAATCCCTACATGGCTGGGACAGCAGCAAAGGGGTTTGCATACAGAGAATCTTTTCTTATTTCAGCGAAAGATTAATCAGCAGTAAGATGGATAGCAACTGATGATTTCATTCCCAGTTTTTCTTTGAAATGTTTCAAAGGGATGTACCAACCAGTAAGGCAGTTCCTTTGGAAAGAACCTTAACGTAACCGAGGAGGCATTTTGTAGGAATTTGCACTGCCACAACAAAGCCTAGATTAAGCCATGCTGGTGCCGAGCCTGTTCTAGTCTCGCGATTGTTAACACAGGTAGAACTGCAAAGGCGGTGGGAAGTTTTAAGCTTGTGTTTACGGTGCTAGAGATGCCTTTGCATGTAATAATGGAGTTGCCTGTCTGGCTTTTATATATTTAAACCAAGTATTTTAGCTTTTGAGACAGATGGTAAAATCATCAATGAATTGCAACAATTGTGAGAAGTGTAGGGAGAGGCGGCAGCTAAAATTGCTGTATCCCAAGATCGTTTCTAGGTTTATGAATGCTAACCCACACTTCTAACTGCACTGATAGGTAAACAGGATCCCAGGGATAACACAGAATGAAAATAGCACGTATTTACTTCAGATTAATCCACTGCTATGTGTAAGGATCTTGTATGGTTTCTGCACATTTTAGCTTCTGAATGTTCTTCAGGAACTGGCCTACACATGGTAAATTATAATAGCCTGATATAGAAGAGTAGATGAACAATACTTGGGAAATAATTAGCTTTAGGGAAAACTGGCACAGAAGAACTACGGAATGTCACAGAACCTGCACAGAGGGTTTGTGGGGATGTGTACTAACCATAAGTAGATGAAGATCAACAATTTCATTCCTGAACACCTGCATTCATCAAGCAGTACCATTATTTCTTCCAAACCCAGCAGGTCCAATTTACTTACTACTGGACATCTAGTCCCTTATGACCACAGCCAATGTTTAGGAATAGTATATTTTTTAGGCAATTATCTAACTTCTCTTTTAACAATATATATTTTTGTCTTTTCTACATTTGCATAGCAATGTATAGGAACTCCCGAACCTCTGGCTGTAATCACCTGCTTGGAAAATTGGCTAAAAAAAGGCATTGCTGGGTATTCCCAAAGGTTAGCTTTAGGATAATCCCTTTAGGGTGCATCTATGGTCAGTGGAAAAAGAAAAAGATAAAGGGATTCTGTAGGCAGTGATTCAGCAGGGCCCTAACCTCTGCTGCCATTAACAGTTAAGGGAGTCAAGACTAAGTAGGTAGTGCCTAGAGTTAGCTGCATCACACATTCTTTCTTGTTTTTTGGGGTTTTTTTTAACAAATTATGAAATTATATTCCTGAATGCTTTAAATGGGTTTAGACTGTTGTGCGAGGTTGCACTGCTTATGCTTTGTTGTGATGCTGCTAAAATAAAATGCCAAATATTCAACCTTGTTAATTAATATGCAGTGAGTCACTGTGGAAATAGCTCTACATTTGGATTTTGATGATTAAACTTACATAATTTGAATTATATACAAGTTGCTAATTGTTTACTGTTTTAATAGCTTTCAAGATTTTTCTTTTTTTTAATGTTTTGAACTGATCCTGCTTTCCAGGATATACAGGACTTGTTTCCAAATCAAGAAGGAGAAGAAAGTATTTCCCCAAATAGGAGAAATAATTATTGTTTTGCTGTCCAAATGCCCCAGCTTTAATGATTTAAAGAATCTTAAAAATCTAAATTTGTGAAACAATAAACCTGTTAATACTACTTTTCTTCAGAACACCTGTGACATCACAAAAAATTGTTGAATTTATTACAAAGAGTGAGAAAAGGGAGGAATGTATGACAGTAAGTGGGTTTGCTCATAAGCTGAAGGATTTTCTGGTTCTTTTCCTCAAGGCGTAAAAGATAGCAATGGAAAATGGCTTTTTAGAAGTAATTTTATTTATTTGCTGTATCCTACGGGGAATAAAACAAATAAATGAATGAAGGAAAGTGCTTGCCCTTTCATGGCCATAAATTACTCATTGTTCAAAATGATTTGTCAAAGGCACAAGATTGCATACTGTTACTTGAGAAATTATCTTTCATATATTGCTGTATTTGCTTTATTTCATGCTCTTTATTCGCTTGCTCCACTTTGTCATTTTCAGTGTCTCGGGCAAAGAAAAAGATGTTCTTTTTATTCTATTAGAGAACAGAAACTTCCAGACACATATTAGAGGCCACCAAATGGGGACAATATCAGTTTCTTATTGTCTTGCTGACATTGATTATCTGGTTTTTATTTATATTGGCTTGCTTCTGACTGCAAAAAGTCCTGAGATATTTAATTAAATCCCACACTGGCAATTAGCAGCCACTTGAGAGTCATATGATTCCTTCATGGCCACATGGTTGCAAAATCCACTCCCCAGCCAGCAAGTTCGATTGGATCTCTCTCTGCTCTAAATGAGAAATGAGAGGGTGCTGGATGTACTGGACAGACTGCATAGCTTTGTGGTTTGGTTTTTTTAGACATAATGTTAGAGTTTACAGATATTCTGGAAATTTATCTTTAATACTTTTTTTTTTGCAGTTTCTATACAAATAATTCAGGAAACTGTAGTAAACTTTGATCAGTCCTTATTAGGCATATTGCAACTGGCTTCATATCAGCAGTCAGATGGCCACCAGTTGCATATAAACTAGCAACACTGGCATTAGGATTTCAATATTACAATACTATTTAAAGGAGCTTTGCTTTGACAAGGTAGAGGATTCTCTTTTGCAGTTTAGGAAAAAAAAGAGTTTTAACTTTGCATGATAGTTTAAAATAAAAATGAAAATATTAATGTTTGCTATAGTTCTTAATATAGTGCATTTCATAATACTTTACGACTTACCCAGTGTAATAGCTACTGTTTCTTGCCTCTAGGTATAGACATGCAAGGTAATATTCTAAATGTTTGTAAGAAAACATTTCTAATGGAACCTCTTTTTACACACAGACCTTCTTCATCACTTTACCATAAAAGTGTTGAATCTGAACCTAGCAAATCTACTGAAACAGTGCTTTATTTTTAAAACATAAAATTGGTTTAGAAGGGTGCATAGTTCAATGACTCAGATAAAACGAATAGATTAGATAAAAGGAGAATCCAGTCATTTTCTTTTTTAATCCTAGCTTTAGTTTATTTCTTAAGGAATGATATCACTTTAGCCTTGTCTTTGCTTAATAGAAATTATGATTTTATTAGGGTTTCCAGGGACATTCAGAATTTCTGTGAAACTGAAGGTTTGTTTAGTCCAGAGAGACACAAAAGTTTCCAAGATTGTTCTTGGAGAAATGGTAGCTAAAGGTATTTAATCATATTTTTCCCTGGACAGCAGATTACCTCCAGTTCTGTTTTACTATGCATGCAATGATCCATGCATTCATGTGCTCCTGAATTTACTGTTACCTTTTCCTCTGTATAAGAGCAAAGCTGTGTTCCCAATGAAGGTACAAGCTGGGACAACATGAAAGTGGGTGACATGGAGGTACATAGGAAATTATAGAGTTTGCAGTCATGCAGTTTGTTAGGCTTAGGTTAGTTGAGTCTAGAGATGCCCATCATCTTTACTCTAAGAAACTGGTCTCTATGGACTGATTATTACAGTGTATTAAAATGGATCAAAAATAAAAATGGTCAGGCACAAGAAAGCTGTGGGTTACATGCCTCTTGCAGCAAAAGTAACGTTAAATAGAAAAAGAAAAAGTGAAGGTGACTTCTACTTAGTTCTTGGTATTTGTGAAATAGGAAGTGCAATTTAATTTGCAGATCGAACAACATTTCCAAATTATCCTCAAATTGTGCCTCCTTGAAGAGATGAGTAGCACTGTTAAACAGAGAACTCCCTGATGCATGGGACGTGATAGCTGCCTTGCTGTGCAGTCTACTCACTCTTTGCAAAAAGTTGAGGCTTCCCCAGCTGAGGAACTCAGAAGACCGGCACTGGATCCTCTGGACAGTGCCAGCCTTTCTACAGTCTTTAATGTCTTAGCTCTTATTACTCTTTTTAAATTGTTACGACTTCTGTAGATACCAAGGTTAGTGACCTATTAGGTGGAATATTTTTTTTTAAGATTTTTTTTGAGGGGGTGTGTGAATTTTTGCATATATTGATGAGTGACTTAGTAAAAAAACAGTAAATCACCTGAAAATCTGAACCTATGTTTAATACATGCTGGTACAAGCCTTTCTTTGATCTTCAGTTGGAAAGGCTACAGTATTCTAGGAACTTCATCATTTGTTTCAATTAGCTGTAAAAGTCTCAGTTGTTGGTCTGCTTGACCGTTGTTGTTGCTTTTGTAGAAATAATGTCCTGATCCTTTTTAACCTGGCTTACATCTCTTTCTGAAGGCTTATTTCTCAAGATAATTTTAAAGTTGAACTTTCATTTTTCCCTTGGGCAACTCTATGATGGTACCAAATGACTACTGATTGGATGATTCAGTTTTCCTTACTTCAGTCTGCTTCTAAGGAGAGTAGTGACTCTTCCAAAATAACATACACGGCCAGTGTGGGTTCTTCTATAATTCACAGAACAGTATAAAGTGCAAGAAGAGTATATCAAGGACACTTCATTTCAGAGAAAATATTCATGCACTACCTGCAGAAACAGAGTTCCAGCATAAATCTTTAAGTATAACCACTTCTTTTTTTCTCAGTTTTACTTGATTTTTATTTTTCAAACTGAAAATAGAAACCTCTAGTTTACTTAAACCTTACAAATATTATGAAAAATGAAACTTATAGTCCCTGTTAGCTTAATAGAAGCATATACAACAATTATAACTATGAATGACTACAAGAATTACATGGTAATTAACCTGGAGTAAAACTAGGCTCCATTGTCAACTAGGAAGTTGACACTGACTTTATCACATATCTAAAAATGAAATAAAAATATATCTTTATTAGCCATGCTTTTTTTCATAAAAAATTAGCCATTTCTTATGTTAGAACAGTCCTTGATGAATTTTGTGTATGATACTTTTTTTCCTATCTATGTACCCTGGCATATAAAATTAGTACGTAGGCTGGACAGAATCCTCTAAAAGCAGATGAAACCCAAACTTTCCCTGGCACACCAGCTTCTGATATTTTCCAGCAATATTTCTGCATCTCACGATTGCATCTCTGGCAGTGAATCCTCAATATATTTTTATTCTTCACTGGCTACAGATTGCTTAGGCTTCACACAAAAGATCCAATCTTAAAGTACTTTTAGATGAAGTTCTTTTGACTGTGAGTAGTATAGAGTGACTGACTCATTTCAGATGTGGTCCCATAGAGAAAACATGACGTATCTACTGCACTGGAAGTGGAATCTAAAAAAGAAAACTTGGGAACTGAGGTTGAATTGACAGTTTTTAAAAAAAGAGAAAACTGGGTGATTTCATGATAGCCAAGAATTTTTTGGTTTTAATGTGTCATGTTTTAATTCTGAAATGAATATTCTTAATCTAACTTTGCACCACTGATTTTTGTTTTAGTTTTTTTTTTTTTTTTTTAATTTAGTTTTCAGTGGCAGTATGTTGCTATGGCTAGAACAGAGGCAGTATACAACAATGCCTTTGTGATGGCTGAGATGAAGTGATTTCTTCCACTGAGCTTAGCAGCTTCCTGAGCAAAGCATTTTAAAGCAACAAAACTAGATATAACAAATGTGTTATTTAGACAGGTTCTGCTACATTTTATCTGACTACCCCAAGGGACTTTGGTTTTACTATTCTCATATTCCCTCACTCCCAGAGCTGTCATGTAATATAATAGTATTTAACGAATTGCATTTGGAACCTGATTCTACTCAAGGTCACTAAGATTTCAAACCCCGTAACCTACACTCAGTAATCCACCTGCAGTTATTACTGTTCTCCTTTAGCTTGCAGTTTAAAAAGAAGAACTTCTGAGATTTTTCTGACAAAAAGAACCCCCACAAATTATTCATGAAACTGGGAAAAGCAATATCAGTTACTATATACTGGTCCTGGGCCAGTGAAGTCCAAAGGGAGCTTTGCTGTTGTCCTCTCTAAATTTAGTATCAAGTCATTTAGGAAGCTAATTTAATGTCAGATGATGTCTTGCATTTATTTTGAGCATGTCTTTTGAACAGATGGATTTTAATGGAGAACATTACATGATTTTGAAGTCAATATAAAAGCCCAGATTCTTTTAATCTAATTGTAAGCCTTGAACAGAGACACCCAAATTAATAGCACAGTTGCCTAGCCTCCATCTACAGTCAATGGAGACAAATGGGGAAGACTGATAGAGCTTACTACAGGTCTACATCACTATGTCAAGGTCCTGTCTTTGCACTGGTTGTCTGCAGAGCTTAGCATGATTTTCAGTTCAGGCTATTGAGTTAGGTGGGAGAATCCAAGCTTGCTGAAGTTCTCACAGGATTTCAAGAGTATGTTGGGAGAGGGTCTAGTAAACAAACAATTCAATCAGTCTTCATTTAGCCTCAAGTCTTCTTATACCTAGATCTTTTCTTAAACTCAATTTTCTAACTTTAATTTCCAAAATTTTATATGTATTTTAAACTTCTCCAAATAATGTTAATACTGTGATCAGTAATCACTGCTCTCTCACATTTGTGTTTTGAGTATCAGAGCACTTCAGCACAAAGTATTAATTGTCAAGTTAAAACAGTCTTTTTCTTATGTCTTACTTCAGGACATGAATTATGTTAATTAGGGGCAATCAAAAACCCTAAGGTATTTGATTTATTATCCCTCCAGCATGCAAGCACCTCTTTTTTGGGTCAGAGAGATGTTCATGTAGGCAATCTCTCTGAAGAAGGTGAGATTGCAGCATGTGTTCCAAGTGCAGATAAATTACTTGAAATTGTTCCCTGGTGATTGCCAGGGAACTTTCCCTATGTAAAACCAAGTATCCTTGAATTAGGAAAAAATGCAACAGTATAAGCCCAGGATAATAGTGGTAAAAATCTTTGAATCTCTCTCTTCATCCACCCAAGGAGCTCTGAATAGGGCCTGCGTATGATTCCTTTTGTAGGTATTTTTCCATGTGCTTCAGTAGACATTGGATCATACCAATAGGGTTAAATCCAGTGTCCATTGAAACAAATGCAATTATATCCCTTAAATCTAATAAGCTCTGTGTCAGGCTTGTAAATTTTACAGTAGTCTGCACTATATTCTAATAGCTGTCTGAGTCTAATGCCTGTGAGGCAATTGGCTGCTCACTACTCATATCTTGTCTTATATAAATGGACAGGAGGTTCAGAAATTTCAGGGGGAACAAGTGTTCTTCCTTGTTTGCATAAGGCTTTGTTCTGGTAGATAAACAACTTCTCTAAACAAGTCCCTCAGGTCATCAACACTTTTTAATGCTGAAAAGAATTTTTAGTAGCATTCACATTTCTGTAACAGAAATCAAAATATTTGAGGGGGGATTTTTTTTTTCTTGGAAAACCTAAAATTCCACTAAATATTTTCCTCCTATTTTTTTTCTGATGAATAGCACTATGTTTACCTAGCACTTCACTAAGTACCATGAAAAACAGTGCCTGTGTACTAGAGACATTCATAAATCTCATGTATTTGCTGCAAGCTCTCATGGTTCTCAGATAAGTCATGACAAGCTGTGGTATTGTTACATATTATGCCTATTGGAAATAATAGTCCTCATCAAAAGCAAAATGCAGCGCAATATTAGGCTGTCATATACTTATGTCAGAGTAATAATACTGTTAAGCCTTGCTGCTCACACTGCTCTGTAAATTAATAGTTGAAACCAGTAAGATTCAAGAGGTGAAGTTTGACATATACATATTTTACCATCTTCCATAATTTTTTTTTTTAATCTCTCATTTTACAGAGGAAATGAAATAAATCTTAGGGTCAGATTCAGGTGTCCTTATACATGATGAATAGCACTGGTTTACAGGAACAGTCTGCTCAAATTTACGGCAACTAGCTTTCAAGTAAGTTACTAATCAGTTTGAGGAAAGGTTCCGGACTCCAGTCAATGTTCAAATTACATCTGAAACTAAGACATTAAGAAATCCACAGCTCAGGGTGGCTTTTTATATGCAACATGTATCATTATTTAAAAAGAACAGAGATATATTATTGGCCCTGGGTAGCAGAGAGACACACCAATGGCAAGAATTAGTCTCTTAAAAAAACTTAAAAATTATAATAATAATCAAGCAATTTTGAAAAAAATTACGAGCTTTTAATTTTTATTTTTCTGTCACTGTCCCTGGTTTGTTTAATAAAGATACTCTTATTTTTATTTCTACATTTAATATTAATTTGTTTTATTGTCATCTAATTGACTTCATGTAGAATAAAAAATAAATATTATTAACAAAAATAGTTTTGACGTTTTGGTTAGCAAGCACATTTTGAAACACTCTGAGCTTCAAGTGGCTTCTTTATGAAAAATAAAGGGCATTTCATATTTCTGAATATCTATTTTAAGACAGTTTTTATATTATACTTTGAAGGCTGAGGAGTCTTCAGAACCTTTACTGTAATCCTCGCCTTACTCTTAAAATAGCAAAACAAAACAAGAACTCACACCCTAGCTTTCCCTATGGGTGAGATGTCATGACAAACTTGTTGACTCCTGACTGATACAATGTGACACAGTCCAAATCCAAAAAGGATTTTACACAGAAATGCCATAGCTCATCATGTTAGTGTCTCTGTCAAACAGAGAAAAATTAAGGCTTCATGAACATGTTGGTAACTTTTTCCGTTCAATGTATGGCTCTCTTACATTGTAACAGTGGCATTTGATAATGGACAAGTTGGAGGACACAAACTGAGTAATTAATGATTTTCTAGTGTTCAGGTGGATGATGTCAATGTGTCGTGAACTAGGAGGGAAAAGGAAGGGAAAAAGTACTTGTGACGGCAGCAATTTTAACTTTCTTTTTTTAAGAGAATAGTAAAAATGTCACTCTCTAGTGATCAGCAGGGCCCGTGTATTAAGCATAAAATTATCTGACAGGTTGTCATCTGAGCACTATTTCTGACATGGCTTTAGGATCCAATCACAACTTATTTATAAGCTATCATTTTTAATTACCTACAAATAGTTCTAATTAGCATGTTTCAGAATTTTGATATTTGAAACCCTTTTCAATAAAATTCATTAAATAGGGATTAATTTTGACATGTTTCTAAATAAGAGATCTCAAATGATAATCATCAAATAGGCTCAACCTTGTTTGTGTAGCAGCAATAAATTTAGTTAAAGTAAGATGCAATTTGACATACTAGACATTCTGATATCTCTTCCTTAGTAGCTTCATGTCCATGACTCTCAACAAAAGGAACATTTTACGTATGTTTTGTACTTACGTAAATGAGTGTGTATAATGTAATAAAGAATGCTAAGTGGAGACTGAACTTTTTTTTGATTGTCATGGCTTTAAGAAGATGTTGACTTTTAAAAGAATGTCTTGATTTCTGTGTACTTATATTTCGATGTACATCCTGTCTAGCATTTTCATCAGCTCGAGGGCTTGGTTTAGCATTTTCAGAAATGAATATTAGTGATTAAGAAGTGTTGATAATAATGCCATAGCACAGGGTAGTAAGAACTTTAAATAAACATAAAGTCATAGGGGCTGGGCAAGATTAAGTTTTACTTAACAGAAATTGAATGTATTATAACCTCAACATTTGAAAAACAAAGCAGCATTAAAGCTTCTTTAAGCACTAAAGCTAATAACTGAGGCCAGCTGAAATATTATCCCTGAGAATGAACCACTTTTATTATTTTCTATTTTCTGATATATTTTCAGGATATTTGCTATAGCACATGCAATATATGTTCTACAAATTTCATGTTTATTTCATCTCTCTGTTGAGGAGAATCTCAAGGTGTCTTTAAAAAGCCTTACTCTTTATGATTGAAAAGATGACCATAGCAATTTGCTTTCATTGCAATCAGACAGGTGAGATGGCTTTCCTGAATCTAGATGAGGTTTAAAAAAGTAACAAGGGAGATAGGACATGCCCCATTAAGCTCAATCAAGGTCTAATCTAGGGTGGTGTTCTGTGGCCAGAGAATTAAATATCTGTTCAGATGCCACAGAATTTAGCCGTTTTTTTGTTGGAGAATTTACCTTTTGGCTGAACTTGGAAATTAATCTGTCTTGGAAATTATTTCTGTGTTCCTTGTCATCCAGATTCTGCTTGTGATTATGCCTTGTTCTCCACCCTTTGTCATAGAAGTATTTGGGGATTTATAAGGGATCCCCTTCCCATTGCATAATGGAGCTTGGCAGCAGAGAGTCTGGGAACCAGAGATGGGTGCTGCTCTGCCCAGCAGTGGAGGAAGGTTGGTGGCATCTTCTGACCAGGGGATGCTACCAGCCAGCAACTAGGAAGCCTTGAAGATGAATAACTGAGGCCAGCTGGAGGTCCCCCCCTTTCTTGGCACAAACATGGGAAGGGTAACAGGACTGCCAGAATGGCATCAGAGGAGAATTCACTCAGGAGTTGTAGCCAGACTTACCAGGGAAGAAAGCACCAGGATACTATCCAGATACGATCTGTACATAAAAAGTTCCTTACACAAACATGTACCAGAGAGCTTTGCAATAGCAGTGAATTAATTTTTGCCGAGACCTGGCAAAGACTATGAAGAAAGGTGATGTAAAGTATTCTGAGATTGCAGAGAGAGTTGCCTTGCTGTAGAACATAGCAGTTGCTACACTGGAGTGTGCTGTTGCAATGGATGCTAAAGGTTATTCTTGCTCAGTATAAGTTTGAAGCTCTTACCCTCTTACTTAATGTATTAGTACTAATTGGGAATGTTTTCCAGTTACAGCTAATGCTCACTGAATTTATGCCATTACTGAAGTTTGGGGAGAAAGTCTTTCTTCTAGCTAATCTTCTTCGGGGTGCAAGTTGTTCAAGCAACTCTAAACTCCCATCCAAAGTTTTGGTGCTATCTACCTCTTCCTTTTTTTTTTTTTCCAGCTCTCTTGAGAATCTGGCCCTGTGTTTGTTCACTTTTCATAAGAATCACATTTTGCCTTATCATTAGATACCAACTTCCACCTTACCAACTTACTTGCTGCGTTTAGAGTAGCATGATTTTGACTCATTATATGTATTTGACTCATGGTTAAAATCGCATCCTCATGTCTACAAACATACAGTGTGGCAGCCTCCAGTTTGAGATTGATTCACTCTTCAAATGGGTTAATGGTGCATACCACCAGATGGTGAGACTTTGGAGGACAAGGCAGCTTCAGATTCACCTCTGGCTGTATGTGACTCCAGACACCATGAAAACTTAGGTCACTGCGGGAAATTTGGAATAAAGCATGGCAGCCTTTCTTTGCAGGTTTGGGGGTGGGTTTTGCCTGTTCAACAGCAATAAGCATTAGACTCATCGAACAAGAAAATACACAAAATGTTTTGGAAACAAGAATGTAGAGTTCTTACCAAGCTCAGAATGGGTTGCTTAAGCTGTGCAGTAGTGGGAGAGCAAAGATGCTACAAGGATGTTGCCAGACCTCCATTGCAAAGCAACTGCAAAGCCATCTTTCCATCACTTTACCTATAGCTGACGGAAATTTAGTACTCTAAAGCAAGGTAGAAGATGAACTATTCATAATGATCTCATTAAAATACGGATCACTATTTTCATCTGCTTTGAGTGTTAAGATCCTGAAGCAGAAAAAGCAACTCAGTAAACATACAGAACTATATTTTCTCCAAAGCAGACTGCTGAAAATGTATCAGACTGTGCTGTCTGCACATTTCGCTGCTGCCGTCTCCTCAGCTGATTTCAGAGACAGTACTTGGATCTCCAGGCATCGTAGCAATGGTGATGGATATACTGTCTGCTGCTGACCAAAAATGTGACTTCTGTCCCCCAAAACACTGAGGTACAAAATACCTGTTGGATTTGCAACATATTTTAAATGAGATTGTGTTACAAAGGTAAGCACTTAGAAGGAATTTTAATTACATTGATTTTCTTACTGGAAGTGAAAGAGCTCCATGTAATGAATTAGTTTTAGTGGTGTTAAGTTTTAACATTTAGATCTTTCAGATCCTAAATGTGTTAATCCTTTTCCTGTACTGATGACCTGGCAGTCCTGTGTGGTTATATCTTGCTAAAATAGCTTAATAGCTACATTTAATCTGAAAAATTGAGTAATTTAAAGAGTTAATAAATCTGGATCATCAGCTGGAAATTGTATTCATTTTATTTTATTTTACTTAAATTTAATAATGTGCTCAAGTGTTTTACTTGAATATTTAAAGTTCAGCACATGCTTTGCTGAACTATGGCTTGATTACGACTAGGAGAGAATATTTTATTAAATATGCAGGCAACTGAATTCATTAATCTTCCACTACTTTCTTGCTCACACTGTATAGCTTAAGAGCAAGTCTTAATATTTCCTTGAGATAAATATAGCTCTTGATGGTCAAGTAGTGGATTAAATCTGGAGTATTGGGGTTGTGTGGCAAGGTTTTGGTAGCTGGGGGGGCTACAAGGGTGGCTTCTGTGAGAAGCTGCTAGAAGCTTCCCCCATGTCTGACAGAGCCAATGCCAGCCGGCTCCAAGACGGACCAAGGCCGAGTTCATCAGCGATGGGGGTAGTGCCTCTGGGAGAACAGATTTAAGAGAGGGGAAAAAGTTGCTGCGCAATAGAAATGGCAGCCGGAGAAAGGAGTGAGAAGATGTAGGAGAAACAGCCCCACAGACCCCCAGGTCGGTGCAGAAGGAGGGGAGGAGATGCTCCAGGTGCTGGAGCAGAGATTCCCCTGCAGCCCGTGGGGAAGACCCTGGTGAGGCAGGCTGTCCCCCTGCAGCCCAGGGACGTCCACGGTGGAGCAGATCTCCACCTGCAGCCCGGGGAGGACCCCACGCCGGAGCAGGTGGGTTCCCGAAGGAGGCTGGGACCCTGTGGGAAGCCTGCGCTGGAGCAGGGTCCTGGCAGGACCTGCAGATCTGTGGAGAGAGGAGCCCACGCTGGAGCAGGTTTTCTGGCAGGACTTGTGACCCCGCGGGGGGACCCACGCTGGAGCAGTCTGTGCCTGAAGGACTGCAGCCCATGGAAGGGACCCACGCTGGAGCAGTTCGTGAAGAACTGCAGCCTGTGGGAAGGACCCACGCTGGAGAAGTTCATGGAGGACTGTCTCCCGTGGGAGGGACCCCACGCTGGAGCAGGGGAGGAGTGAGGAGTCCTCCCCCTGAGGAGGAAGGAGCGGCAGAGACAAGGGGTGAGGAACTGACCCCAACCCCCATCCCCTGTTCCCCTGCACTGCTGGGAGGAGGAGGGAGAGAAAACTGGGAGTGAAGTTGAGCTGGGAAGGAGGGAAGGGTGGAGGGAAGGTGTTTTAGGATTCGGATTTATTTTCTCATTTTCCTACTCTGATTTTATTGGCAGTGAGTTAAACTAATTTTCCCCAAGTTGAGTTTTGCCCGTGATGGTAATTGGTGAGTGATCTCTCCCTGTCCTTATCTTGACCCACAAGCCTTTCGTTATATTTTCTCTCCCCTGCCCAGCTGAGGAGGGGAGTGATCGAGTGGCTTTGGTGGGCACCTGGCATCCAGCCAGGGTCAACCCACCACATCTGGTTACTGTTTGGCTTATGAGGAAGATAACTTTTTATTTTGAAAGGATGCAGTCTATGGCTCAGTTATTTCGTTTCTAGTATCCTGTCTCATTATGTAAATATATATTAAAGAAGGCGAGAGAGAAGGGGGAAAACTAAAAAAACTTGGTGAGCATATGCCAAGGAGAATACCAAAGGTCTCAAAGAGAGCAGTGGGAGACCTCCAGCTGTCTACAAAACAGTTTTTCCTGCGTCTTAGTGAATCTGAGACATTTTTGCGCCTTTGGAAGATATAGCACAGGACTTTGAAGAAGCTTCTGCCCTTCTGAATGAGGAGGCACCGTGGCCTGTAGAGGTTTCCTGGGACACCCCAAATGGCAGAAGGCACCTCTGTTTAGACCAATTAACTGGACCTCTAATGGAATGGTCAGGAAGCTTATGCATGGGCTCCTCCTGTCCTTCCTAGTTTTTCTGATGTCCCCAAAACGAAGGGGAGCTGCGTCACCCTGACTCGGGTCCCCTGCCCCTCCTCTGGATCGGTCTACCTGGGCTGCCAGGTGTGTGGGCCAGGCCTGGTGACTTGACCCATCATGTCACTTCTCTACAAAATTGCCTTCTCCATAAGCATGCATGCTTCCTCACCGAGGGAGGTTTCTGTGGAGAATTAAACAATCATCTCACACGCGAGGTGTGCAATCCTTGTAGACTCAGGATTGCGTAGAAGAACTGCAACAGTATTTGATTAAGGATATGAATCGTATTATACTTCTGATTTATTTTTGTGAAGCTTTTTTCCTCAGCAAAACCTGTTATGCCATTATCTTCAGCTAATCAGGAGTGAACTAAAGAAAAAAAATGTGAGTATGAAGAGGATTACTTATGTAGGATGTGGAAATTATATTCATAAGTATATAGTGTCAATTATTTAATCATAATTTCTGTTATGAAGTGAAAGACTAGCTATATGATTTGAATTATACCAAGCAGCCTTGTATTTTGACAAATGTCACAGTATCATAAAAACACAGAATGCTAAATAATTGTAAGATTTACTAGGGAAAACAGAATGTTTGGAGATAGTTTTTTCAAGTAAAGTAAAAGCTGGTTTGGTACATTTAATCTCTTCTCCATAGTTTTAACAAAAATTCAGAATAAATCAGATAAAGACAAGAGAGGAAGTATTTAAGAATTCTTAAATTCATAGCTATTATTATAGCTATAAGGGGGAGAAAAATCTTTGTATGTATTTAAAGTATTTATGTAGATTTTTTCCGGTAAATCAACTCAGGAAGATTACGTATACACAATTATCTTGATGAAATTTACCATTTTAGATGAGCTTTAGCCATCCTCACACAAAGACCTCTATTAAAAAGTCTTTTATAATTTTAATAACATATCATGCAGCTATTTAATGACATTTTGATATCCTAGCTGCTCATTGAATATTTACTCCCCATTGCTTTTCATAGCTCATATTGCCAACAGCATATTTTGTGTAAGTCAAACTGTTTCTGTATGCCATTTTAAAAGAAAATATAGGCAAACCTCACAGTAGGATTTTTTGAAATATTTAGTTAAGTGGAATAGTCTATTGAACAGGCGTCTTTTCAAGGTACGAGAAAATAAAAAATATTTTATTAACAGTATTGCAACAACCTCACTTGTATTAGACTAAAACTGTTGAAATGTCTGATAAAAAATGGAGAAGCTGTGAGTAGGCTGACAGATCTATTTGCTGAACATACACAAGCTATCATCACTGAAAATTTCTGAACAGTTCTAGCTTTAGAAAAGGCTTGCTTTGCCCAGTAACAGTTGTAATATCATAAGGTGTTGTACCATTTTGTTTTAATTAAGAGATATTTTCTCACCTATTCCCTTGAATTAACTTTTCTGGCTACTACTGGCCGCCTTTGTCTTCTTTTTTTTTCTCTTACCTCAGCATTTGATAATTACTGTAACATGATCTTGACTGACTGCCAGGTATCAGCCAAGTAAAATTTAAGGTAAGGAACTTTCCCAGACTCCCGGGGTCTGCTGGTCCCAATGCTGTCCCAGCACCGTGCTCACTGATGGAGCCGCTCAGGCCGGAGCTTCTCCTAACGGCGTGGACGAGGCGGCAGCGGGATGGGATGTTCTCCATGACATCGCTTAGTGCCGATACTTCCGTATGTTCATAAATAGCCCTGATTTTTGACCTATGAGGTCAGGTGTTTTTCTGAGCTTTTGGAAATAGTATGAAGAATATAAATTAGAAGCAGGAGGTAATAATACGTGGGGTTTTTCACATCACCTTCTGCTTTTGATTTTGAGTGTATCTAGAAATGGAAGCCTACTCTTTCCTTCTGACAGTAGGACTCCTTCCTTTCCTTTTATTTACCCTGAAGGAGTCTGAAATATCATCTCTCCTAGCTTGCGTGCATATGATCCCCGGCACAGTCATACTTCTGGAAATTCGGTGGCATTTGATTTGTCATGTTAGCTTGTTTGCTCAGCTTTGCAATACTTGCCACTCATCATCAGGGCCGGCTTTCTCCGTGAGCGTGCGGTGGAAGCAGAGCAGGAACCCGCCGGGGCTCTCCCCCGTATTGCACAGAGCATCGCGGTAAATCTCCGTGGCCAGAGCAGTGCCGGGACGCCCCTGCCCGGCTCTCCTGGAAGCACAGAGCATGGCAGGGAAGGGCTGACGGAGCGGAGGGCACTGTTCTGGCTGCTCGAGCACCAGGCTGGGCGGATGGATTGGGTCTGGGGGGACGAACTGGGTGTGCGGAGGAGCGGTGTAGCGGGAGGACGAGTGCGGTCCCTGCCCGGGTAGCGTGTGAGCTCTGGGAGCCGCTCTGCGACTCCTTCCCTTGTACCCGTTGCACCGTTCGCCAAAACGGCGTTGCACCGACCGCTGTGTTTGCCAAAGCTTTAGAATGAAACTCTGAATTAATGACAGGCGCAACAGAACAAAACTGGAAATCGACTTAATTTGTATACGTATAACATTTCTGCATAGTGCGCTAAGTACTCCGTCAAGAAAGACAATGCACGTAGTCAATATCAGTGTGGTGGTAAGCTGAAAAATGTCTGTTGGCACTGACACAATACATTGCTGAACAGGAATTCACATTGAAGGCTTTTATCTATTCCTGAATAATTAATATGCATAGATTTGGGATATAGCTAATACTTTCTATGCGAAGATAATAAATGTGTTTTAATAATTGTTTCCTGCCACTTGGTTTATCAATTCTTAAAATATTGAATTGCAAATATATTACTGCTTTTTAATGTGGGGCTCTTTCATGAAAGCTATTAGTGCATTTTGTTCTTCTGTTGAGTTACATGACTTGGTGACAATCCTATTTAGTCTAGGAATTTTGTGCATCACCCAGTGAAATATTAAAAAGCTTTTAACTATTAAATGGTATTTATGTATATGCAGCATGCAAAGCACGTCATACTGTGCACTAAGCAAATTCTTTCACCATTTTTATTACTAGAAATCTAAAATAAATAATAGATTGGTTTGTAAATCTCTTTGTAGACCTATTTAGCATAATGGTCCTGTTAATCATAAGCAAGAAAGAATAATTTCTAAGTATGCTATACTTACTGAAGATAAAAGAGTGGTAGTGCTGTGTTATATGCTAACCTCTATTTTAAAAAGGTGTCTTTAGAAAACACAGAAGAAACTGGGAAGGAGGGAAGAAGTTAATTAGCTGTAGTGTCCCTTTCAATAACATATCCTTGACAATTCCAAGAAAATGCATCAAGATAGAATTCAGCTCAGAGAATACTTGTACCAAGCCTGTTACTGTGTTTAATTGTCAATGGCATTGACAGCTGATTTCTTCATGAATTGAATGAAAAATACACTATACTGAATTCCTGTAAATCTGCATTACTTATATGAATGTAAATTATGGTTCAACGTTAACTAGTCTCTGTCTGCACACCTAACTGTAGAAAAATCTCATACGTGAAACACGTTCTATTTTCAGTGATCATTTCCTTCCTTTACCGCTTTGTAACTTTAGGTTTAACGTAGGCATGTAGACATGATAGAACAAACAAGAATGCAACCCAGTTATTTTGATATTTAATACATTACATTTTTTCAATTCAATCAATAACCTGAGCTTTTATTGCAATGCAGTGACTGTGCTCACATCTTCTGATATGAATAGCTTAAATTGCAAAACCATGTTGGATTGGAGCAGTCACAATTGTTATACTAATTTCAGATAGCTACTCTGTGCTAACATGCAAATTTTATTCATTCTGGGAATCATCCATTGCATTTGAAATATATTTCCCTCTTTTACATCTTATTTTGTGATTATGTCTGTGCATATATGTGTAGAATCTGTCTTTTTTGAGTGTCTATTTTCACTGTTTAAAACTCTTAAAATAATTGTAATTTATATATTTTCAGATTTTTTTTATAATATATTTTCTATCTAAATGAACACTTCTGAATTTGATAACTTTAATAAGGACCTTTACTGATTATACAGTAGCTCTGTGAAAGAAAACACATATGGGAGGTTTTATCTGTAGCTGGAGCTGCTGCTTCAGCTATCAAACTAATGGAACCGTAATGGAACACTTACTAACAAAATTAATGGGCTGCTTTCTTTTCTTTGTCACTAGATCTGTATGGCTCCATTAGGTCTGATTTGTTCAGTTGCAAGAGGAAAGAATGATGAAGACGCTAGCTTTTTGCTATGTAGTTGAAAGGAATCTATCACTTTTTTTGTATGCATGAGCTAGTTAGCATCTTGTTATGCTAACCTTCAGTGAGCTGCTATAAGTTAAAGAACATCTGCTGTGGTATGGGTTTATTTACAAAATAATCTATTGATTCTCATCTTTGTGTTATTCTTACATTCATACAAGAAGGAGGTCAAGGATATTTGTTTCTTCTGCCATTGTTCATTATCCCAGATACTTCTACTAGAGGAAGTGGTTTCTCCGGGATTTTACTGTAATCCACAGGATTTTATTTTTATTGAGCCTTTTTCCTGCTACTGCACTTGATAGTAGTTGTTTCAAAGTTCAACCATGTACAGAAAATGAAATGTAATAGCAATCATGTTTACTTTCTATTAAAGTATCGATTTTTTGAAGAGACTAATTTACTGGGAGAATTCTCTGTGAGACCATTTTACACCTACAATCTAATATCAAAACCCAATGCAACAACCTTTCTTAAAGACAAGCAATCTAATTTGACACAGATAGCTATCCCACGCTATATATTTTTGTTAGTATTATAGCAGAAACACTGCATAGTTGCCTAAGTGTTTCTATCCTGAGGTTTATTTGAGATTTTGGGGGCTGAAATATTTTAGAACTTTCTTCTCTCCTTTCTCATTAGCCTGGTCCCTTTACACACAGTTTTCGACCTCCATGCAAATTTGGCATTCCCAATCTTCCAGAATTTCAGTATAGTCAAACTACAGCTAATTAGCTAATAGGATATAGGTAGCAGGGCTATGAACTACTAGATCTGGAAAAATTCATTAAAGCTATCTGTCTGCTCCTATGGTGCCATCTATAAATCACCTAGGATTTCTCCCTATTAGAGGCTTTTTCACCTAATGTGTATTGGCACCTTTCAGAACCTCTGTGGGGAGTAGCAGGTATCCAGCCAGCAAAATATAGTCTGAACAGACCTCTACTGCTACAGAATTACTCCCTCCCATCCCCAATGACTTAGCGTTATGAAACAGGAAATTTGAGAAGAAAATTTTTAATACAACTGATGTTCTGTAGTGTTGAGCATGTGAAAGGCTGTATATATAAAGCTTCTTTACTAACCTGCATATGAACAAAAAAATGTAATGAGAATATATTAATTTAGAGAATAGAAAGCATAATTTGAAACACTGTGATTGTTCATATTTTTTTCTCTCTTTTTGGTTTGAGAGAACTTTAATTTTTTTGTATTTGCATGTTTTATCATTGGCCGTGGCATTTGGATGGCCTGTGCAATATTGCCAGAATATAACTCAGCTTAAAAGACCAAAGCAAAAGTGACTCTTCAAAACCAGAGGCTGATATATGCCTTTAAAATTGTGATTCTTCTGGCTGTTGATGATATTTCTCAAGTACCCAGGTCATAATCTGTGGCACTTGTAATTTAGTTCCGTTTGTCATTTCTTGGGTAGCTATTATTGTTCTCTTCCAGTGGTATTTTAGAGGATTTGTACAATTTCAACATTTATTAATGAGAGCAGGAGAAACAATACAAATGAATATTGAAATTTTTCTAGGCTTAAACATAATGAAACAAGATCATTTTTCAGATAGTATTTTTTAGTATTTCTTCTTCAGAAGAAGTATATTTGTATTCAAGTACTTATTCAAGTACACCTTCAGAGAGGATCGTTGTGTTGATCCAATGTTAAGGACTACTGCTGTGCTTTATTATTATCTTCCTATTACATTTGCTTATTATTATCTTCTGTGACTGATCTAGATATTCCCAGATTTCTTACGTTATTTTGTATTCTGTAATATGATTATCACAGGACCTTCTATCACAAAGATGTAAATGTTTCATGTATATTTCATGTTTTTATTGAAGTAACTAAGTTAAATTTCAGGCACAATCCCCTCAGACCAAATTACATTGTAAGGAGATAATAAAATAGCCTATTTCATTTTCTTTTTTTTTCTGATTTTGAATGGGGGTTTTTTGGAAGCAGAAGAAACAGTGAAACCAAAATATGCTTATTAAGGTTTCATCAAAATCACCATTTTTTTTTTTTTTTGGAAAAATACGAAAAGAAATATCAAGCGAGGAAAAGAAAGATAACCTTTCTCTATTTTGCACCACTTAACAAGTGTTTATGTAGTCTCAGTTAGAAAACCAGCAGTAACATAATGTTACAGTCAGAACTTTGCTGTATGCAAAAAAGCATACTTACCTGATGCGGGAAGCCACCAATTCACAGCTGCTTTAAAATCGTAAATTTGCAGTATTTTACTTAGACTGTTAATATGGTTAGTCTAGGTACAATGATATTTATTACCATTCGCACTCCAAATTATCAAATTCATGCACAATAAGTCTCATTAAAACACAATTTAAAAATGTCACACAGACAATTTCAAGTATCTACCCTTTTCTCAGTGTTTATGCTGCTCCTTTAGGTCCTAAGCTAAGCAGCACCCGTCCTCCTCAAAAAGAAGGGAAAAGGGTGGTTTAGTGTGTTGTTGGCATCCAGAATTCTTCACTAGGAGGACTTTGATGCTGATGGTCCTTCTTCCTCACTATCAGTTCCACTTGGGGCTAATTTAGCATATTTTCTAACGTGTTCCTTTTTTGCCTTGTTCTTGCTTTATTGATTGGCAGCATCACTTTTTATCTGTATTTATTATATATTTTATTACATATGTTAGTACATTCCTTGTTCTTCTCCACTTTTTTTTTTCCTCATTGGTAGCCTTAAAACCTTTTTGTCCAGCTCCCAGTCAGTTGTTTTTTTAATGACCACTGCTAGGTTTTTTATAAGCCTGTCTTTATTATCCCATGCCTGTAGTCCTGTAAGCCAAATTATTATGTTAAAGTCATAAATATTTCATTCCACACAGAATAATTACTTTTTACTGTATATGTGAAAACTTTGATTATACTGCAAGATTATGCAAATATAAACAAATATAAGTGATATAAGCAAAACTGTAACACTTTAGTCAATAGTCACCTGATCATTAGAAAAATTGTTGCAGCTAAACAAGCTAAATCAAAACTCCAGGCAGGCAAGGAAAGTTCAGACAAAGCCCGAGGAATTAATCTTGAGGCCTTGCAGGGCTGGTACAAGGTCTGCAGTGTGTAACTGGCAATGGCAATACTGGCTTACAGGGCTACAATAACAGCTGAACTAACATTCTTGCATTGTTTTTCATTTCTTTGTTTTATTATTACTTCTAATTAGCAAACTGACTAGTTAGGATGTTTAGCTTTAGAAAAAGTTGTAAAGGCTTGGGTGTTTCGGTTCTGCATTGCCATTTCTCAGGTTATATTCAGTGGTGCTGTACTTTCTTGTTTCAATGTTGTTGCGGAATTTGAAATCTTGGCTGTTTAAGCTAGAGCAAAGTCACCAAAGGTTCAAGGAAAAAAGCAGCAAAGATAAATCTGTGGGGAATGCTCCTAATGTGAAGTGAACTCACAACTAGGAGCAGCAGTACCTGAATTTAGCAGGTTGGGTAGGCTTCACACATCCTGAGAAAGTTGAGAATACTCTTGTTAGGGTCACATCCTAACCTGGACTTTTCCTGTTCTTGAAACCCGAGCTGAAGACCTGGATTTCCGTAGAAATTCTGGTGTGCGCCACTGCATGCTACATCTGTACAGGATTCTTGCACGGTCTGAATGCTGGTGTTCCCATTGTGATTTGGGATTAGAAAAGGCATCATGCTAAGAGACAGTGAAGGTGTCAAATGGCAAACAGACAAGAAGAGGTGGCATGTACGGTCTGTAAATCAATGAGTATTTTAAAATGACATATTTTGGAACTGGGGGAAGTGATAGTAATATAAGTCTCTATACTAATAAAGGTGCATTTATCCCAACCTGTTAGGACAGAATGAGCAAGATAGTTGTAAATACCACTGCAGATAGCACTATCAAGCTTAGGCTTATCTTTCCCTAATGCAGTGCCAAAACTAATCAGTCTCCATACAACTAACATACTAACAACAAGCAGACTCCGAGGAAATATGCTTTTATCACAGTAACAGTGTCAAAACAGTATTATTCATTCAAAACTTATTTTGCAGATAAAATTGCTGTGTTTACAGAATGGCTTCTCAGTTGTTCAATTAAGTATTCAAAGATAAAAAAAAAAAAAAATAGAATTAACGCCCAAACAGCTCAGGTTAGGCAGAATAATATGGATTGAATTCAACATAGCGTCTGTTGTTGCTACAGCAAGAATAATAAATAGATCATAATGTAGAAATAAAAATCAACTATTTAGATTGCTGGCATCTTTTACTCATGTCTGTAAATGAAATATGTTCCTCAAAGAATCTGTGCCTGTAAAGCACTGATTTTTCTTATAGTTATAGTGTTTCAGGCTGGTAAATTTATTGTCTTAAGTAAAGAGAGTAAATAATGACTGTAAGGGAACTGATTAATCTTTTTTAAGAGATTATTTCAGTATTGCAACAGAAAGTGTAGCCTCTCAGTTCACCCTTTGTCCATACCTAACCTTGACAAGGGTAAGCCCATTAACAAGGGCAGGTTATTCTCTGCGAACAATTCTGTTCTTCCTCCGTGAAATTCACGGCTGCTGTGGTAACTACATAATAATAATAGGCAATGGACAAAAGTTATTAAGGTTGTTTGCAGAAGTCAAACATCAAGGTGGTTTTAAAGTGAGCCTTTAAGTTATTATAAAAGAAGCCCTATAGCATCAATGTCATTTGTTATTTAGTAAAGACTTCCATCGCCCAACAATACCCATTTTTCCTTTTTAACACTAGTCATGTTGTCCTGTAAATCAGCTTTATAGGAAGGATATTTCTTTATTAGTTTCAAGTCAGATGATGGTCAGTAGAAGTAATCCTCTGGGCAAAATTATTCCCAGCCTCAGCTTCAAACAAGTTTTGATTCATTTATTATATTCTCAATCTGTGTGCAGACCTCCTACTGACATCAGTAACGAGCAATGCACTGAGAAAAACACAGAGCTTTGAAAATGGGATGTTATTTGTGTTTGAGAAGAGTATTTTAACATTTTTCTCTGCACTAATGCTGTCACATTTTATATGCAGTGGTGGGATTTGCTGTGGTTTTATATTTTGGCACCAGCCTGTAATGTGTGTGCCATCATGCTGTATGCTCAGGGAACAAATCCCCGTGGTAATATTACATTTGCAGACCACTTTATGGGATAATTAAGATAAAGGACATTGTGAATTCCATAAATATCCAACAAACTACACAGAAGTATGTCAAGACTTAAAAAAAAAGGTAGCTAAATCCCATCAAAAAAGAGTTGTCACTTAGCAGCCTGTCCTTTGCTTAAATGTAGGAAAAAAGCTGCAACAGATCTGGGAAACAAATGATCCCTGCAAAGGATCAAGCAAGTGAAATATGTTGCTAGACTGCAATTTTGGTGATCTACTTCAGATTCTTTTAGATATCGTGGGTTATTAAGTAACCAAATTATATTCAAGTAATTCAGCACCTGCTTCATCAAGCTACAGAATATGGAATTAGATATAGACCACTTCAGCTTCACTGATTTGATTATCTAGTAGAGAGAGACTGGTGAATATACATTAATCCTATGAAATTAAATCAAGAAAATTAGCTGAAGATATTCCTAGGGGCCTATTTGGTGTCTATTTGCATAAAATGCTGAATTACCTGCTTACTGAAATCACTTTTTTTGTGATGAGAAATGGGATAGAACTGAAGAACTGAGTTTACATAAAAAATCTAAGCAGGAATGTACAGGTTCAAACCAGAAATGCATTTAGCTCCTGGCTCTGACAACAGCCAATACCAGATAATTACAGCATAAGAACAAAACAAGTATAGAATTTCCCTCAGTGTTTCCTAATGTGGAGTATAGAGACTACACCGTTACTTTGTTTATGTTCAGTTATGTGTGATGGACTTTGCTTCTGCTATTATTTTCTGAACCAGTTTGTTATTCTTTTCTGGTGTCTTCAGTATCCTGTATAATGTATGCAAGTATGATGTAATCGTGCACACTGAAGAAGTATTTCCTTTTTGTTGGCTTTAAAAATACTTTAAGATAATGTCATCTGTTGTTTCCTCATTCTTATGAGAAATAATGACATAATAGGCAAATAAGGCCTAAGCATTTTTATCCATGCCATTCATAATTTTATAGACTTCTGACCCTGTTGTCTCTTCAGGAGTCTGAATTATTTAATCTTTTCACATATAGAGACATTCCATATTTCTAGCCATGTTTTTGTCCTGTTTGTAACTTTTCTATGGCACTGGATACTTTATAGTTGGTGGGAAGCTTATTATTCACTATTGTCTCCAGCAGAAGTCCAAACAAATAATTTAAGATGCAGAAGTCTATCCTGCAGGCTTTTCAAATTAAGTGAGATTAACTCCATACCAAATTTCTTAATTTCAGTGTTAAGTATGGACATTGAAGGCCTGTCTTATTATCTCAATCTGAAAATGTGACTGTTCTATTCTGTTATTCTTAGTTTAGTCATTTCATACCATATTTGGAAAAAGCCTTGTTTGTAATTTTGTTAAGGTTTTCTAAGCAATTTAGTTTTCTAAATTATGCCACCTGTAAGTGATTCATTTGTAAGCAACATCAGTATTGACTTTTATTTTGATTTATTGAAGTAAAACATTAGTGAAGTAAAATTATTGAAGTAAAACAATAATAAATAATAAGACAGTAAAACATGTTTTCAAAACATATGAATGAAGTGTAAGTAGTCCTAGAACTTCAAAAATATTTGATTTGTAGATATGTTTCAAATAATTCTATCAGAAAAACATTTTCATCCTTGGGGAAATATTTATGATTCACAGTAATTTCCATTTTTGTTTGGAGACAAAATGGAATTTTGAAGGACAGTGATAAACAAAAAGCACAGCATGTTTAGAAAAGCCACTGTCCTGGTGTGGTTAGTGTACATAGCTCAAATCTGAGACACAGGCTCTGTTTAACTTAGAATGAATACTTGAACCTTGTTCTGTTGTACCCAGAATAACTAATAACCAAAAGCTTTAGGTGGATTATGGAACGCCTCACCTGTTTGGACCAACTGTTCTTCTTGAACCTGAAAAAAACATTCCTAGTTCATGTTTGTTACAGCCAGTGCATTTCAGCAAGCTATTCTGAGTTCCACGAAATTTTTATCAAAAAAAAGAAATTGTCACTGAAGCAGTTTTTCTTTTCCTCTCATTACATGCACGAGACACTCCTTGTGCATGCAAAGTTCTCTCCTTTGTATTCTCTCGTTGCTCTGACAAATCATCATGTGCTTTGTACTTCCCACATTTTATTTTATTTGCAGTATTTAATAATCTCTCTGGTTTATGTTTTGGTTGCAGGTTTCTCTTGGACTTCTACATGCTCGAGCTACTCATATCCTCTGGCCTCCACAACGCTGGCAGAAGTTACAGCCAATGCTACCTCCAGAGCGCAAACCACTCCAGAGGGAGCAGGAGTGATCTAAATGCTCAGACAGAAAAACACTGAAGTGAATTTTAACTGGGAAGAGTTGCAGTGGTTATACCATCACCTGTAAGAACTTTGCCAAGTGTGCTTTAGTATCAGGTACCGTGTCAGCAAATACATGCAACATCTTCATGTTAAAATACCACCTTAATTGTAAAGTTTTTCTGTTTTTTTTTTGTTGTTTGGTGTTTTTTTTTAAATCCTAAACAGTAGTGCATTGTGCATTATTTTGATTTGAAATAATTGTTTGTAGAAGGTTTGAATGTTCAACGTTTCTGGGAGCAGTAAAATACTTGACTTACTATGCCTGTATCTGTCCTTCTCTGGATAAGAAATTATTAAAACCTTCAATAAAATGTTTTAATCTTTTACATTCAGCTTGTTTTAGTGACTGAACGGAACCTTTATTATTATCATTGATTGGATACGAAAAAACCCCAAACATGTTAGTTGTCAGGCACTGGAGCAGGCTGCCCAGGGAAGTGGTGGAGTCACAGTCCCTGGAGGTGTTCAAAAAACACGTAGACGTGGCACTTCAGAACATGGTTTGGTGGGCATGGTGGTGTTGGGTTGATGGTTGGACTTGATGATCTTAAAGGTCTTTTCCAACATAAATGATTCTATGCGTCTATGTAATACGCTTTGGATTGTCCTATAATTTCTAGTACTGAAGAATCAGTACTTCAGTAGCTGAAAAGTTAATCGTATATGTCATAATTTTTTTTTCAAAAAGCTAATGAGATCTTTTTCTTTTAATGCAGCTTGTGTTTATTATTAAACTGAGTACAAATTACTTATTTTTAATTTCTCTTTCAGGAGTGTTTTATATAAACATTCCTTGTATATCTTGCTGAAGTAGATATTCAGTCAAAATATACAAATTACATTGCAGTATCTGAAGACAATGTTTCATTTATTTCTCAAGTATAGTAGTTAGTATTGATTGCCACATTTCTTTGAAACTATGTAATTAGATAATAAATACTATACAATTAATACTATAAATATATAATTAATAGTATAAATACACTCCGTGAATATGCAGTAAAGCTTCTGCACACATTATAAGTGAAAACAACTTGCAAAATGACTCATTTTCAGCTGCAGATTAATATGAGCCAGCTTATTTTCATATTTATTGAATTTTACTTCAGATAGGATAGTACTTTAAAAATTTAACAAATCACGCAAAAGACCTTTAAACATTTCATCTAAAACCATGCAATTATTGGAACTTCAGACAGGGTGAAAATAAGTCCGTAGCTCTTTGAAGACACACGTCTGTGTATTGGTTAGGTGATAGGTTCAATCACCATGAAAACTCTCTATTACTCTCTAACCACCTTCTAAATGCTCAAGCTCTGTAGACTCTCTGAACACTTTACTGTCTACATGTGCCATGATCTTTCTCTGTTCCAGAAAACTGTTCCATAGGTCTCTGAACTCATCTTAGTTAAAACTAATGCAGTTTGTTTGGGTGTTAATTGCAGTAAATTCACAATTATTTTGATTGACATAGGATGATTGAAAACAGTAGTTTGCAATTTTTTCTTTCCAAATTAATTAAGAAAACTGAAATGAGTTCAAGAAATTTGCTGCAGTCATAATTAATTTTGGTGACAAAGATACAAACACACATACATGAAAGGACAAAGAAAGAGACAAACATAAAAAGAAGCAGAACAAAACCAGATTAGATCAGCTTTATTTCTCTCGGTTGTTCAGGTCTTAATTTCTCTTTTTTCCACTAGTTCAGTCCCTCCCTCCCCCTCCTATTGAGTATCAACTGGGCAGAAGTTCTTACATATACTGACAAGCTGGAAAATTTGGTTGGTTGTTCTGATTCACCCGTATGTGTTCTGCAAAACCAGTGCCAGAGAGTTATCAATAAAAACAAAGGCATTTGTTCCTCAGTTATTATCTTAATTATATTTTTCTATTCCTGTTGTCTAAAGATACAGCCAAATGTGTCTGCATCAGCTACATTTCCAAAAAGTTTCTCTGAAGTTCCTTAGGACCGCGGACCTTGTTTTCCAATGGAGAAGAAGGATCCAGAGATACGTGAGAATAGAATTCCAGATGAGGTAGAACCAAGGTGCAAGCTCTTAGGCGGTGCCAGACCTTGCAGCCCGACAGAGGTGAGACTGCTGCAGCTCCATCTCCCCCGTCCATCCAGCAGCAAGGCCAAGCACGCATTCCCCCGGGCACGCACACGCACACGCACACATGCACCATACACACACGGTATGTTACGTCCCTACACACACGACTGGCCATGCACATCGACGTAGACAAACCCGCTGGGTACTCACATCATGGCACCAGTGACCTCATCCTGTTCCTCTTGCTGGCTGATCAGGATGAAAATACGTAAGTGGGGAATATATACAGTGTGGATGCCCCCAGATTCAGACACCCGTTTTGCCCAGTATACCGAATCCTAGTCTCCCCATGTGCTGGCACCCGGACAAAGCAGACACCCCAGACACCTCCAGTGGGTGCCTCCCACCCCCAGCACTGGCACTCAGACCCTCCCCGCACATGCAGACACCCCAGGGAGCTCTGCACCCAGGAAAATTGCTGGAAATGGAGTTTAATGAGAAGATGAGACAGACTGTTCTGGTCAGGCTCAGGCGGCGACAGACCAGCGCCTGTTCATGTGCAATTGGCTCCTTTCGTACCCTTCTCTCTCTGTATTTCCACACGTGATCCTCCCCAAAGCACCCTCGTTTCTCTGACCTTGGTCCCCTAAACAGCCCAGAACAAGTCTTGCGCGGTACTGAAATGCTCTTCCCTGCACCCCACAGCAAACCCCGTACCCCCGGGCAGTGTCACCAGTCTGTGGGGCAGCCCAGAGAGCCTCCCCACTCACTCCTGGTGTTGGCTGTCCCCCGTGGGGCTGCTGCAGGGGCTTGTGTGCTCCTTCACGCCTCTGAGGTCGGGACTTTCGCAGTCTGCTGCCTCCTGTAGTAGCCACGGTGGAGCTAAGTCGTGGTATTATTTGGTTTCCCCCAGCTGCCATTGCTCCCCTGGGCTCCTTTGTCTGTGTGGAGCCCAGCTTTTTATAACATAAGCTTATACAAGCTATGAAAGTTTAAGTGTCCCAAGTATGCAACTGTGACATGCCTCAAGGAATATTTGTTCATCTATATTTGCATACATGTGTTTATAAATATTTATGAATTTATGCAGATACATAGGATATTCATGATGGAATGATGGAATAGAGAATATGCCTATTAAGTTTGAAGATTTTACAATGGTTGTAAAGACTGCCATCATTTTGGAGAATGGTATTAGACTGCACTGATCTGAATTCAATAATGATGAGCAGAGACTGGTGGAATAATTACCCGTACACATGCTGGATTAAGTTAAAAGAAAATTTGGAGATCATAGTGGATTGCAGTTGAGCATGAATGAACAATGTGCTGTTGTGAATAAGGAAAATAGCACACTTTGTAACCAGCAGTAACCAGAACGAAATGAGGGACAAATGGAGTCTTTAGAGAGAAACAACAAAAATGAAGAGAAACCAGAAAAATATGACCTATGAGAAATGTTGGAAGAACTTGGGTTTATCACTTAGTCTGGAGAGTCTGCGGCACAGTCTTCAAAATCATGAAAGATTGCTGTGAAGTGGAAGAGAATCATTGGTTCCCCAAGTCCATCATGTGCAGGAGGAGAACTAACAGACTTGCAATGCAACAGTAAGAGTTTTAGGTTAGACATGGAGAAAGAAACATTTCAATTTTAGAAATAATAAAATATTGGAATAGGTTATTCTTCATTGCAAGGTTTTAAATTTTTTTATCATCAGGCCTGTGTGTACTTTGAGACAGGAGGATGAATTAACTAGACCTTGAGATCCACATCAGCTGCTTTATACATTCTCTGATTAGGTATTCTGTGATTGATTAGTAAACTTGGTGGTGCCTTTGATGCTGGGCAGGCAGGTAGTTACATCAATAGCTACTTCCTTTAGACTTATGCTTCTTTATATGCAAGCCTAACAATGTTACAGTAGCCTCATTTACATGTTACTTTCCTGTAATAAGCATCTAAGGAACCTGACTCCTGTAAAAGAAGCTATTTTGCTACATATTGGCATCAGATTAATGTGCATGATATTTTACATCATCACATAGCTTAGTGAATGGAAATAGGTCAATGAAATCATAAGCATTTGAGTAAGATAATGTAACAGATCATTCAGTATCCAGAGCATGAAGAGCAAACCCATATTCCCAAAGCAGAAAGGACCAAGCAGCGGCAATAACACACAACCACATATTTAAAGGTGGTATTATTTTATTGATATAATAATATATTTTATTTTCAACCTTCAGCTGTGAAACACGCAATGAGAAGCCTCTTCTAGCAGTAATGAAAACAGTGGCAAAATTCTTGTGGACTCAAGTCATCACGATTAGCTTTCTAAGTCAGCATCTTCCTTTTCAGCCACACGCCTTCTGGTGTTTTGGTGCTGGCTCACATCTGCTATGCAATAGGGAATTGGTTTCATGGGAGTTAAATAAGAATGAGCACAAGTGAGAAGTAGGACATGAAGAAGTGAAAGGATGACAGGATATTTTAAAATTTGATTTTTTTAGGTATGAGGAGACACATAAATACCTTTCCTATGGCCCAAGACATATAATTGTCTTGAGTGGGTGCCAGACTGCACTTGTAGAGCAAGGAAAGATGTTGTAAGCTGATCAGGAGCTGGTACTCTTAGCGGACATGAGAAACTGCATCTGAGAGAGTGACAGAGCAAAGCTATGATGTACCTCAGCAGTGTCTAAGCATCACAGCCTCATACAGAAAACCAAAATGCCAATTGAGAAAGTGGAAAGCTGGTGCAAGGAATGAATGGTCATCTAATGCATATGAGGATCCTCAATTAGGTGTTCAGATTTCCTGTGATAAAGAAACACCTTAGCAGAAGATCTGTTGAGTTTTGTTTCTTCCATCTATTCATCCTTTAAGATAACATACCTGGATGGTGCTACATGAAGACACGCAATCTGTCATGGCATGCACAAAGCACTAGCTGTTCAGGTCTGAAGCCATTACAAAATGGATAATTTAGTGCAGAAATGTTCAAGGAAAAGAAGGTAAAGCCAAGACAATAGATTGCGTGTTAGTAAACAGTTTCCGCTGCCTGGCTCCTCAAGTATTAACACTAATGAAACACCAGAAATCAAAGATCACATCTAAGTCATAGGAACTCAAAGTAACATAGTAAAGTCAAGTGATGACAGATAGCAGTTCTTGCTATGCAGAATTTTGGTTTTTCACAAATCTTTTTCATTCCTTTAGATTTGTTTACCACACTAAAATCAGAAAGAGCTCTGAACTCTTCCAGGATATTACAAGTAAAATAGCTGTCAGAGGCATCAATCTGTAGTCGTATTGCTCAGGAGTCTAGCAGCTGATGAACCTGCTTGCTCCTGTGTAACTTGGGTGATCCTTTGGTATTTTGCTCTAATATGGAATAATCCTCTCTCTTTGGAATATTTTACTATCATTACTTTTATGATCAAGAAAATTATTATTTTCTTCCTCCCCACATCAACATGGTCTGTTCTTCTTATCATGGTCTGTTAAGCATCTTGTCCAAGGTCATATAAGATAATCATGATAGGTTTGGAAGAAAAACAGGATTTCTTAGATCACAGTCTACCTTCTTGGTGGCAAGATTGTCTGTCATTCACTATCATTCATTGTCTTGCATAATTAATGAACAAATGTACCATTTGTGATATAAAATACAAATCTAAATGAAAGAAAAAGATCAGTGAAAACAAAAATTCCAAGTAGACAGCTTAGCCCTCCACCGTTGTATGGTGGGAGGGAAAGATGAGTCTTTTTAGAGCTAAAGGTTTCCTGTGGCAGTATAGGCTTGTAAAAAATGTAATGAGGCCATACTAATGGCAAATACTGTAGAAAATGTTCTTCTTCCATAAATAGCCAATTTCAGCCACAGAGACTGGATTTGTGTAAATAATATGTAGCAGCACTTTCTAACCATCCTATTGAAGCTGTGATTTTGTGCAGAAATAAAGTTCTTGAAGAAAACTAGAGGACAAAGGCTGCAAGAAAACCACATGGCGGTGGTTTAGGGAATAGACCAGGAACCCCAGAGACAGCAGAGCTGAAATCCTCACCCCTGCATCTGTACTCCTTTTCAGTAATTCCTCTGTGTGAAGTAAATGTGTAGATTATTAAATTTGGTGCCACAACTATGAACTTAATTTCACCTAGTGTTTTCCAGTGTTTTTGAATTAAAAAAAAAAAAAATCGTATAGCCTATTGTGGAAGTTCTAACATTATCTGTTATGCCCCTGAATGCTGTGGGTTTATTTGTTTGTTTTTTAATTTGTGAAATAAAAGATAAGCCAGAAGCTGCTTTATGTAACTGCACCTCAAGAGACTTTTAAGCAGAACATTACACAGAAAATATTGCCAAACTCAAACTATGTCACCATCCAAATATCTTCTTTGTTGGAATTTATTAAGAGTATTATTGCATGAGTGGCTTACCTTTGGATGATTTAGTAACTAAAAACCTGAAGGTGTAGAATATTTAAAAAATGCAGCAGCTGTATCTGAATATGAGATTATCCTGATCATACAGTGACAAAAACTTTAATTTAAAAAAATGTTTCATTTGTGGTAACTTGTTGGAACTGTATTATCCCACCGCACCATGTACTATCTTCCTCATCCCACTCACAAATGTCTCAGCATTTTATTTAACATCTAACCTTTTCTCATATCCTTCTATTAAATGTCAGAATTGAATTTTACATCCTTTGAGAGCTAAAATGTACCACCCTCATATTTTTTTTTCTTATACACATTTCAATTAATAAATGAAACATATAACAGCATTTTTTTAGCACTCCCTGTAGTTTTATCCATTTGATTACAAGGGTTAATCACACAAATGGTCCTGAGTTTTCTGTAGGACTGCGATGCCTCAGGATCTAAGATCAGGCTATAGTACTTAACTTTTTAACCTGCTTTTGATGAGCCTGTAGTTAAAGAAATGCATTTCCTTTATTCTCCTGCATTCTTCCCTCACTATGAAGGGATGCCTTCTGAATCTGACATGAAATATCTTAAGGGTTCAGATAAGTAGTCCATTTGTCCAGTAACCTTTTCCTGACAGGGCTCAGTAAGTTATACTTCCTATAATGAAGAGTTTGGAATAACCTGCCATAAGGGAAATTACTTTCCAACCCCAGGCAGTTAATGTTAGTGTTGTGCCCTGAGGCATGAAAGTTTAAATTCCGTACTTATCTTACATCCTTTCTAATGTAACTGAATGTTCTCATTATCTATACAAATGTTTAATGCTCACTTCAACAGCAACGTCTTAAAAGACTCAGTTTGTAAATAGCAAACAGCTGAGTAAAGTCTGAAATGTTTAGCCTTAACTTCTGTTCACTTGTGCTATACCCTATGTTTTTGGGAGCAATTATTTCTTTGTTGGCTGCTTCTGTCTGTGGGATGCTTGGCCCACAGTATCTGTCTGAAAAATCTGGTAAATGGAAACGTTTTTCTTTCAGTTCTCTTACTCTAAGGAGGAAAAAACACTACCCTCATAAAACATTGTGAGAAGTAACTATTAAGACTGATACCGACATTAATGATTATTATTATGATATTTTACACTTTATGAGCATCACTGTTAAAGATTACAAAGATTCAGGTGGCAGATTGCTATATGTGTGCAAAGTTAGTGACTGTGGTCAACACACATGAAGCCCTAATGTTGACGATGCTCGGGCCCTGAAATGGGCTCCGCCACCTCTGCCACGCAGACTCCCTGCACCGTGCACAGGAGTTCATTGTGCTTAAGTCGATGGAGGCAAAAAGGGTGCTGAGATTGACTGTCTGCTCCATGATAGCTGAATGGCTACTATTTTCACCTAAAAAATAGCACTGTGCAGGCTTAAGGCTTTCCTCAGCCTGAAGAGCTGACACCAACTAGATAACCTTCTACAAAGAAATGACTGATTCGGTAGATGAGGGGAAAGCAGTGGATATTGTATGTAGAAATAATATTCAGGGAAATACATAAAAACTTGAGGAACAAAGTGCTAGAGGAAAGCTGAAATATCTTTTGCCACAGAGCTCTCAACTACAGAATCTTTCCACTTGTGGCCAAGATAAGATAAAAACCTTTTTAAAGAATATCCACAATGGGAAATAAATTTCTGTAAATGCCTGGCAGAATCTATAATAGCATTACCTAACGCCTAGTAGTGAGGTCAGCTGATTCTTAAGGCTTTATTTTCAGTGAAAAGAAGGTTGTTAAGTCTCCAAAGGGAAAGAACAATTATGTCTAAAAATAGAAGCAAGGTGAAGCTTGAAATAGAGAAGCTCACAAATGCTGACAAAAATTATGACTAAGGGAACCTCCACTTCAGGTTTTAAACAAAATGCCTTGGACTTTATTTGAGCAATTATCAAGATGTTTCTGCCTCCTGGCAGAGGTCTAGAGTGACAGAGGGTAAACAAAAAAGCCATAGTATGATCTTTCAAGTTTTCTTCATGAAAACCATGTATGTTAAGGGTATTATCTTCTCACACGGTTGTTATAATAATAATAAAAAAGATATCTTCTGTGCCTGATGTTTGGAGAACAGTTGGGATAAAATTATTTCTCCTCTCTTATTTTTTTCTTTTTTTTAATCATCCATTTCATGTGTTAGCTGACATAAAGTGTTGAGTAAACAGAGACTAACACTCTCTGACAATAAAAATGTGTGTTTTCTCTCCTAAAAGATAACAATAATTGTCCCTTGGAGACAGTTCTGCTCTATAAGCAGAAAAGACCTCAGTGCTTACAGTGACTCTATAAGAGCCTTTGGTTGCCTCAGTTAAGTTCTATGAATCTGAGCCTTGATTTTTTTCACATGATTAAGTACTTTGCACAGCTGATTGCTATCAAAAAACTTAGATAAGTCAAGATCAAGGCCAAATTGTCTCCTAGTTCTGCTTGAATTTTATTACACAGACTGATCTTGAACTTCCGTTTGATCCCACAAAATTATGTAGCTGCAGGTTTCCCGAAGTGCTGATTTCTTTCTTGACAGATTGTTCACAGTTGGAGACAATGCATTTAAGATTTTAAAAAATAATTTCCACCAAACCTAATGTCTATTTTTTCACAGAAATGTTGAAAAGAAGATTTAAATATTTTGCTCTAACTCATATGTATCAGCTGGATTATACAGAATTCTGTTGATTACATCACATTTTATACAAGGAAAACTTCTGAATAACATCAGTCTACAGGTGAGTTATAAAGTTCACAGTCCAGGCAACTTGTGTTTTGTCTTAGCTCTTTTGTGGGTTACTGTTAGCTTTTCATTAAGAGATCCCATTCATGCTGACTACGCTTGAAACTAGTAGTTTTATGTGAGCAAATGGAACGATATGTACTTTTCTCATTTCTTAAAATGTTCACAGAAAATATTTCAAAATGTTTGTTCTAGATCTTAGCAACTAAATCCAGAATTAATTATATAAGTGAAGTCTTTTTTAATCCATGCTAAACACAGTAGTACCTAGCAAGTTCAACAAAAATAAGGGGTTTTGTTCTTTCTCTACAGTTGGTTAAACTTACTTGGATTGCCTTATGGCACAATTCCAAGTCTGGTGTTGAGTGCTCAATAACTGTGTGCCAAGTGTGAAATGGCCTGTTCTTCAGGGCTTGACTTTTTAATGCTTTTTGAAAACCAAGTCTTTCTTCTTTTAAGGCATCTGAAATAAAATGCTTGACTTGTGAAAACACTAGCCACTACTGAAAATCACTGCAAGGGTGTGACGCTAAGTTTGAACATATTTGCTCTTTTGCTAACTGAACAAAAAAAGAAAATTATTCCCTCTACCTTTTCTCTATTAATAAGCTGCATTTGAAACAGACAATTCTCAGAGGCAGGCAGATGAAAGTTTTTAAAAAACACGGAACACTTCTGGTGGGATTTTATAAAAATACTTAAAATGCTTAAATGCACAAGCAAATGCATTACCTTGATTGAAAGTTAATGGAACTTTTTACCCTAAATCAGTTTCGGATAAATCCAAAGAGTGATTTAGGCATCTAGCAGTCAGCACAAGATCTTTGGCCTATCATTTAGGCACAGTGAGTCTAATTTCTGTTGCATATTTGTTTCTCTCTTTCTTTTGCACACACACATTCACAAAAGGTTTCAGGTGCTACACTACTTCTTTAGTGAATTAACATCTTCAATCTGAATACCCAGGCTCCCTATTCAACAAATAAGAAGAATGAGATTTCCAAATTGCACTGAACAAGGAAATGCCCAAATTGACCAAAGGTAGGAAAGTTAGTCTCTAAGATTGCATCAATCCTAGTATATTAAAAGTGCCTGGGAAGAGTCTCGGGCATAGTTGTGTCTCAGGAAAGTTAATACTTTTTCAAGCAACACCCAGAGTTCAGGAGTTTACATGGGCCTTTGACCATTGTTCTAGATGGTTTGAATGCAGTGACGCTACTTTGGGGTATAATAACCTATTTATTAGTGTGAATGTGGGCCATTGGTATCAACGCCAGGGAATGAATGGTCCTAGACTCACTTCATTTACCTATATGGATAAAACATAAGGCAGTTGGTAGCCATTTCTCTTCTGGGGTATGGACACCTCTCCTTTGCACCATCTGCTGGAATCAGTTGCTAAATGCAGCTGTTTTCCATGCTTCCTACTCATGCTTCAGTTTTCCTTTGTTAGACTATTTGTCTGTTTTGCAGAAAAGCCAGTATCTACTCCACAGGAAGGATGTGAATCTGTATTGTCCAAAAAACCAATGTCATCTTTTAAAATTTTAGCAGAAACTTTGTTCATGGCTTTCACAAGGCTCTTGGGTCTTGGTCTAGATGATTTGTGCATTTGATCCTGTGTTCATACCACCTTTTTTTGTCCTTACTTTAGTAAAAGTATCTCTTTCTGTTTTTCTCAGAATTTCCTTAATCCCTGCACTTTTAAAAATCAATATGGAATATTTTCCCATGAGTATTTCCTCAGTGACTCAATGACATTGTCCTTTTCCTTCACAACTGCCTTTCAAAAAGACCTTCCTGAGGTTTACAAGGACAAAGCCGTTCCTACTCTCTGATCTACATGTTTGCAGGTTTTGCTAACCTGCTCCAAGTGCCTTACCCTCCCTCCTTTGGGGTTATTTTTCTCTTTTCTCTTCCTTGGGGAAAAAAAACAAAACAAAGCAAACCAAAACAACAAACCACCAAACGACCCCCCCCCCCCCCCAAAAAAAAACCACAACAAAAAAAACAAACCAGAAAAAACCCCAACCCCACAGTTCTAGCCTGGATGTATCTGCACAGAGGAGGAATGCAAGTGTTTTTAATAAAAGGCAGCCTCTGCCCGCTGCTGCCTCAGGTCCTCTGACCTCCCCTGCACGTTCCCATGAACAGTGCGTGTCTCTGCAGTTTCCCTCATCAGCAGTGCCAGCAACACCCTTGAAGTAAAAGCTGTAATGGCTTGGAAGCCTTTGCAATATTGCTTTAAAAAATCAGAAAATATATTGGAGAAAGAAACACTATTTATCACATCAAGCACTCACACAAGGTAGAGATGGAAGAGAGCCTTGGTCAAAGGAGCAATTCTGCAATTTCCCAGCAGATCCTGGTGAAACAAAGCACCTGTTTGTCCCACAGATTTGTGACTTGCGTGTACCTGAGTAACAGATCAGAGTCCTTCTTTCCCCCTCAGTGCTATGTGGTGGAAGGCTTGCCATGGTTGTTGGGGGCATCTCCCTGAAGTAAATGCAATATGAAATATGTCAACGTCTTGGAATTTCCGATTTTTTATATTATGTTTTTTAAAACTTACTGTGTGCTGCCCAGTTGATGTCTGAAACATAAACACATCCTTTCAGAATGGAAATATAAAAATATATGTCATTTAAATTGGCATATAGATTCAAACTCTTTAATTATAGACTGCAAAGTTTAAAATTATAATTAATTAAGAAAGCACACCCTCAGCACTGCTGTTCCAGCTCTTTAAACATCAGCCTATTAAGAAAATCGAAGAAACTGAACTGATGAGCAGTGTTTATTTACAATAATCTGCCCATAAGCCTATGAATGGGTTCAAATACATGTTTTACTCATTTCTATCTGCATGGATGAAAGGTGTCTATATGAATAAAACTAATTAGTTACCAAGGGAAAATCTACACTGTTACGTTGCAATCAAAACTGATGGGCCTCATCCAAGGTTTAGCATATTACAAGATCTGCCAATGCTTGAGTAGGAATAGGATAATTCCCTTAATGCAGATAGTTAGTATTCTATTTAGAGAGAAAAAGCTGCAATGATAGAAAAGAGAAGCTTTCTTTTCCTGATGTAAGGAAAATATAGATATTTATGACAAGTCACAGACATGTCTTCTGACCTACTTTCAGTGTTTAGTTTTAGAAGATTGCAGTGTTACAGAACTGTTAGTAATTCTGTTATGCACATTCAAGAAATCATTATTTCATAGCCACAAAGTATAAACCAGGTAAGAATTCATGCTTTTTCTGAGTTTCATTTTGAAACTCCTAAGTCTGTGTCTCCCAGGGAGATGCACAATAGAAAGTTCATATATTTAGCTCATGTTTAACATTATCAGAAAGCAATGGTACTATAAATGCAGGAATATTTATGTAAATCATCTAAATACTTGCTACTTATTTACTGAACAAGATGACTGACTTGCCCTGTTATGTTGAGATGTTTCAGGGCAGGATAACTACAATATTGGAAGCATGGGCTGGTGAATAGTGCACCTCATCCGATGGAAGTATCTTGAAAATGTAAAAAACTTTTAAACTTCCTGGAATCTTAAGTGGAGCTATGGCTGCTTGCAAAAAAACCCATAAATAAAGAAAAACCCCCAATGCTTCTGCTTGAAGCTTGTTCATGGCCTGCGGAGGGTGAGGGACTGCCTGGCTGCCCGAGGCCCCGTGCCCCTTGGCCAGCCCCGGCGTCGTAAGGGCAACATATGATGGGCTTGGAGGGTTGATAGGCACAGAAAGTTTATTTTGCTTGTTGGCAAAAATATTAACACGTCAGAAGGAGAACGGCCTACCTCCTGGAGTAGTTGAAGGCCGTGTGTAGGAGGGGAGCTGTTTCACTGCCTCATCCCGTGCCTTGGCTTACCGCTGTCTCTTCATTACCCACGTACAGCTTCTCATTTTGTCTTTTCCATTTACCACATCTCTTCTGTAATTTCACCCGTCTGTAACCTCTGGCAATAATTAGCTACATCTAGCATGTAAATTAGAGGCAAAGTGTTAAAATCTTATGCTTTTCGCATGTGCTCCCTCCAACTATTCCTTTTTTTGTGCTTAACAGTGATTTTGGAAATTATATGTTGGCTATTGTCTTCACTACCAAATCTGTGTGCTCACGGGGGTTCGCTGGGCACACAAAGCCTAACATCAGTCCTAAATCTTGATTTAAACTTTGCCATGGTAGTTTGTGAATGACAGGACAAATCCCATAGTTATCTTAATCCCACCTTGGTTGAATACACACTTAGCTTTGCAAAAACAACCTAACAATCTGCATTAGGTATGATTTTAAATTTGGATTATTGCAGACTTGGTGGCAAGAGAATCCCAATTTCAATGCAATAGCAACTGAAAGAGTTGAGCGGTCAGGTGGACGATAATATTTCCCGCTGCCCTGATCTCATCATTCCAGCTAAAGAAACAACCAGCGCAAACCAGTTAAACAAATAATATTATCCCAGTCTGTTCATGTGAAATAACTCTGATAAACAGTCTGAATTGTAGCTTTGTGATTGTAACAAAATCTTTTAAAGTATATTTTGAAAAATATGAGCCACTTCCTAAACTCAAATCTAAACATTTTAACTCTATTGACATATTTCATTGTTTCTGAGTAAGTGATCAGTGAAATGAAAATTATGTAGTACATTTTTAATGTAAGAAAAGATAGTCTTCTATATGCTCATCTCTAACTTCAAGAAATATTTTTCCTGATACTTCTCAGATCTTTCACCCTAAAGCAACTGTGTTGTCTGCTCTCGTTTTTAACTCTCCACATCACAGTGTTGAAGGAAAAGACTCAGCAGATAGTCGCTGGGAACCCAAGCACAGCTCACGTGATCAATTATGTAAACGTGCGGATGGTCACGTAGCTCGTAAGTCTAATATAACAAGATTTATATATAAGAAGTTCCCTTGCTCAGGATGGCATTGGGATTTTACCTGGCAAATTACATTTTAAATATGATTTTTCTGAAAACTATAGACATGTATTTCTTATGAAAAGTTTGCCCTCTGTCTAGTTTGTTCTGGTTTATTACTTAATTTGAGTCAAATTTTCAAATCCTTAATGACTTTGAGCAATTAAATTTTCCCGAAGGATTTGTGCTGGAATATATAGAACTACGTATTTAGTAAAATTCTGTTTAAAATGATCTGTGAGAGTCAGAATAGATGAAATGTTACAAGCCTCCTTATTTGTATGTGTATCATTTAGCTGAGAAAATGATGGGGGTCATTTAACAAATAGTGTTTCTTTTTGTCCAATGAAACCTACCTTACTTCTTAATCACATAATTAATACAGTAGACACACAATTCTAACAAATAAATGTAATCATATACAAATACTTGAAGTTTATTCTTCTGCAAAAGATTGCAGTGTTTTATTCCAATTAAAATTGTGGAGAGGAAAGATTACGAATTAGGAATGAAGAGATCGTCTTCAATCAGATCTTCACGCTGCCTAGTGGGAAAGAAAAGCTCAGAAGACTGTGAGACACTAATATCTGAGTCTGTAACATTCAGTCAACTTTTGATAGCTGTTGTTTGTGATTTTTCATTTGAAGTTTTTCAACTGAGCTCTTTTCTGCATTTTTAGACTGGGTATGGACGGTCAGTTTTCACCACTGGCACACGTGCTATTGAGTATCATTGAAGGCAGCAGGTTTTCAAGTTCAGGCAAGTCCCTGGCTAACCAATGTATCTATACACACATTATTTTCTTCTATTCTGTTCCACATATTACATCTAATATAATCCCATTGAAATATATTTGAGAAATTATACGTATTAGTTTTAATTACTTGTAAAACTGTCTTTTTATAAGGTATATTAATATTTCGTTGGCCAGAGCCCAGCTCTTGCTGAAACCCGTGGAAAAAAAAAAGATAGTTCACTCTGCAAGAATTAATGCTCTCACACAGAACTGCATTTAAAATTTATTTGTTTAAACCGTTGGGAGAAAAGTTTGATTCAGACTAGTGCTTTTGTTTGAGATGCCAATACAAGATGCACTTGCTAGCTCATTAACTTTCTACTATGCTGTCTCTGCGTTTGCTGTGTAGTGGGCTGTGGTATATCAACATATCAAATACATTGTTTGCTATTAGGTTCTTTGTCCTTCACTTCATTTGTCATATTTTTTCATATTCCTACTGTGGCCATCACTCTTCAAGACAGACGCGTATCTCAGGTATAAAAGGAAAGCAATTTTAAATCCCACCACTGTGAAAAAGAAGTATGTGAAAAATCAGCAGGGAAAAAAAGAGAAAGTAATGAAGAGATATCCAGATTTCTTACCTTCTTTTCATTTGGACATGTTGTACAACAGTTCAGGAGTGAATGTGTCTCCTGTTCCGGTGGATCTCAGAAAACTTTATGATCCTGGCAAAGGTAAATGCCTGGACAGATTAACCTGAAAGAGACGAAATATTCCTTGTATACTAAAGGCTAGTTTTAGGAAGTGGATGAGCCAGGAGAAAATTACTGAGGAATGTTGGAGAGGAAAATTTATTTCACATAAAATTCTATCTTGATAACTATGTTGTAATAGAAAGAAATAGCAGTGGGTATAGTAACTCATGGTAGTAACAGAGAGACCTGTACGGCAGACGAAGGTATTGTAAATGTAAATCAAGTATGAAGAGTGACATGAAGCATCTGGAACAAGAAATGGACTTTCTGGAATTTTGCCATGTTAATAGCTTAAAAAAAAAAAAGGAACACTAGAGAATGGATTACATAAAGCTGAAGGATTGTCTGTCGGTAATAGCACACACAGTATTACAGTATTCATCTTGACTAAGTGTGTTAGACAATGTTGCTGTTGTTTTTAAGATTATTTTCTTTATATTCAGTTTATCTTGTTGGAATTTAAGCTGAGTTTTTGCATAATGATATGTAACTTCAAGAGGATTTTCTTGTAAAGGAAAAACAAATTCTGGATACTGAAATACAATCTAAGCAAAGAGTATTTAGATAAATATCATGAACAAGCTTTATTACCAGCATGCATGACTGTAATGCTAAATGTAGGGTACCTCACAGTGCAGAGCAGCTACTAAATTAATAAGTAAGATTTTTGTAGTTGGCCTTCAATTCTGAAGTACTTTTTCTTGTGAACAGAAATAATAAGTTAATACCCAAGCTTAGAGAACAGTATGTAAGTCTTTCCTTTGCTCAGGCCAAACAAACCCAGACACTAAAGCAGTTGATAGAAAAACCATTCTGGTGTTGTTTTTTTTTCATTAAGGACTTCAGACAAAAATATTTTTTAGGGGAAAACACAGGTTTTAAAATTTTGCAATTTGGATTGTTCAAAGAGAAGAAAAAAGAAAATGGCATAAATGGTTATTTATAATTCTATTTAAATAAGTTAATTAGTTTTAATGGATTTTTTTTTTGTCTGTTCTCTGATTTTCCAAAGGTTATCATGCTGACAATTCACAGTGAAGCAGCTTTTGCTAACTTCAGGTAAAATGCCGGTTAACAATGATTAGAAGGGTTAAATTAATTATGGCATCAGAGAATTTGTATTTAACAGACCATATGTCCCATCTGCATTTAACAAAATTTGATTTAAACTAGACTGGTAAAAAACATAGGATCCAATTGAGGGTCCAGTAGAGAGTGGTTGGGCATTAAAAAAAAAATAAAAATACAAACATTAAGACTTAAAGAGAACCTGGATTTGACAATGCAGACAAAGGATGCTTCAGTTGTCCGTACAAAGGCCGATCACAGGGTTATCTTGGAGGGAAAACAGCTAAATATTTTATTTTGATTAAACCAATTTTAGATGATAGTCTCCCACAAAAGAAAACTAGAGGAAGAGGACAGAAATTTAATATGGACAGAAGCAGACAGATCTGGGCTAGAGAGGCAGGTCTGTAAATTGTCTTTTTAGAGACTGTAGTGATTACTCTTTGTGTATGAGATTATCCAGGCAAAGGAAAAAGGAAGGCTGCACTATGCAACCCCCTTATAAATCAGGAAAGGGGGAATTTCTGAAGACCACAGTTAATGAATACTGAGACAAGTAATAAGTAGGAAGACCAAAAAAACCCCACCAAAGTGATAGAAGAAGAGGGAGAATTATTTATATTTTTCTGGATAGCCTAGTCCCACTTCTGTTTTTATCTATACTTTCTTTTTGCCTTTGGGCTCGGTCAGAAGTTAACTCTTCAGCCGAGCTGGACTTCAGCTACTGGTGCTCAGCTGGCTGAGGCACCCTTGACTGAGGACAGCTTATTAGGGAGCTGTGGTTCCCTGCAGAATGGAAACCAAAACCGCAAACGAGCAAGGCTGACGCTGCACACAAAAAACTTTAAACTGGGAATAGTGCCTGGCACCTTCCCTAAGCTCAGGGAACCAGACCCGAGGCAGCAGTCGGGGTTGGAAGTGGTTCTCAATTCAGGTGGCCACACTTCATTTTTTTTCAGAGGGAACAAGTTCGTATTGTGAAAATCGGTAAGTAAAGGGGGTTCAAAAGTGTGCCCAGAAGCATGAGTGTCATGAGAGTCACTTTTGTTATGACTGGTTCATCTATGATTATTTGGAATACATAGTTAAAATAATTCAGTCACCTATTTGGAAACAAAACAATATGGCAAGTCAGTCAGCAAAAGCTTTTCAACCACTTAAAGCTTTTGAACTCCTTACACCCATATTTAGCTTCTACTTGTTTTATTTTAGTAATCTTTCTGCTAATTTTTCTTTGTTGGTCACAGTCCATAATTCTTATTTTCACCCTACTGATCAGTTTGATCATGATAAACTTCCCTTCTCACTGGCACTGGTGAAAAAGATTCTCTCCCTTTTTTAAAATTTTATTCTCACTATTCCTAGTTTTCACTCTGTTGCTTAGCTACTCACCCAGATTATTTCCTTATCCATGAGTTTTCATTTTTTTCATAGTCTTCAGAATATTTTTTCAGCTTTTCCAAGAATGTTATTATGCAATTCAACTTTTTGAAAATAATAATAACCATTCTTAGCAAAATACTAATATAAACCATTGTTTCCTTTTTTTTCCTCGTACAGTGTTGGTACCTGTGGATATTACTGCATTTTTAAATTTAATTCTTGTGTATCCATGTAAGAAAACACAATTATCTAGTTACATGATGAACTTAACCTGACATTGTTCATCTCAGTATTAGCGTATCATAAAGTCAAATGCTGCAAAGTTATAAGCCATGTGGTACTTGCAGCAAAGCAAGATGAGATTGAGAGCACAGTTGGAACATGATGGGGGGAAAAAAGTCCGTTGATGAATACCTTACATAAACAAGGTGAACTGTGTCTTCAAGTGTATCTACTCTTTCTACTTAAGATTCTTTGGGTTTTTTTAAAAAAAATCACCATATTTTTGCCCTCACCTTGTCAAAATGATTCAAGAAAAGTGCAAAAACTGCAACAGGTTTGGGGTATTTTTTTGAGGGTAAATTATCTTGTTTGACAGATCTTGCCTTTAATGATTGGAACTAAACAGTGGCTAATTGGAATGGCATAAAGTGGTTTAAATTCTGAGACTAAGAGAACAGGCTTGTCCAAAAAGCAGAGTTTGAAACAGTGACTAGGGCAGAACCAAAAGGTCATACAATGTGGTTAAATAGGACATTGACCTGTAAGTCAGTCTATAAACACATGGTTGAAATATGGAGCATGTCAAAGATTTGAACGCTAACAAGAAGTTTAAATTAACTGAAGAGTCAGCTAGATAAACTGTTGAAGAAGGAATTAATTGGAGGGCAGAATGAGACTTTGGGGTTAAGAGGGGTCTTGTATGGATTGGTTTGATTTTTATCTAGATGAGAACAAATTAAGTGAAAGAAAACAATCTGAAGGATAAAAGGGTTAAGACTCAGTATATTACATGGTTTCATGCCTTGTGTATTCCTATGCTGTGGTCTTAATCAATCTCAGTTTTACTGACAGAGCTGTAAGTGCCTCTAAAGCAAATCAGATACTGTAGGTAGAATGGAAATTATTCAACATGACCAAGTAGTTTCTTTGAAAAATATGTATCCCTGGGCTACAAGCGCTCAAAATCAATGCTCAGTGCTCTATTATGGATGGTGGACAATATTGCAAGGCATACAAAAAATATTCATGATGTTAACTTCCTTTGTCACTGAAATGTCACTGGATTGTCAAAATGAATAACTGAAAACCTATGTATTTAGTTTAAAAATCTCTCTATGGAGAGATCATATCTGGTATATTGAACAATGACATTCCTGTATGTAGTAGTGTATTTAAAGAAAGCAATAGTAAAGAAACTCTTCACATATGGAATAACTATTTTATGGGTTAAGAATTCTGATGAAAAATAATTAATGAAATTTAAAAAAAAAAAAAATCTCATTGCTCATGGTCATGTCCATGAAAGAAGCATTCAGAAAAAAAAAGCCTAGCTAATTTAGAGATACGCAAATATTTGCAGGTAAAGAACGCATAAGCAGAGTTATGCCCAAGAGGCCACTCTATATGGGAACTTCTCACAAACATAATGTGGAGAATGATTTCTGTATGGACACTCTGCAGGCTAAAGTTCAAAGAAGTGGAGCTGAAGGTTAATGAACAGGCAATATATCTGCATAAACAAATGGATGTACCTCTTCATTAACTGCATGTGGAAATAAATTTTTATCAAAACGTATTTTCTCTTTCACAGTCAGACTCTACTAACCAGTATTTGCTTAAATGATTATTTTATTAGTGTGAGTAAAGGGACTGCTCATATTTAGGTTTATCTGGAAGGATATTAGTATAGAAAACATGCACAGCTTTTTCTTTTCCTTTGCAATGCTTCTGGAACATTTTTTTTCCGTTTAGACTGTATGAAGTCTAATAGCTCAGATACGGAGCAATTAGGCAAAATAACCAAACTATTTGCAAACATCTGTGAATCCTTTTGTTCCAGAGCTCATTTTGCTGCTACCAGCTAAATGTCCATATTCAAATTTTGTCAAGGTACTTATATTACAACCCAAAAGGGAGTAACAGATGTATTCAGAATGTGTATCCATATTTATTTTCCCAAGAAACTGCACTTCACCCAATTCATTCTTAGGAAACATCGTGAAAATACATGTTCTGGGAGACATTACAAGATGGTGTCTGTGTTGGTATTTGTAGGTGTGTAACCACTGTTCACTCTTCAGAGACAAGCTGTGTTCTTGTTAGTAGTATTATACAAATTTCTGAATAGAAGAAAGTGTATGATCAGTATTAGAGTTTGCACCGTACTTTGATTGCTAGCTAAAGTCTGTTCCCAAGTCATAATTTATCCACTGAGGCCAAGTCAGCTAGAAGTGTTTTGCTTTGATTTGTGAAAGAGGATTACTTGAGCGCTGTTTCTTTCCACCTCTGTTCCAGGACTTCTATAAAGGGGTTACACATGAAAAAATACTGAAACCCTGTCAATATTTCTTCCTGTATTGGGAATTTGACCTGCAAGATGTTGAACATCTGCTACTAGTGCTTATTTGGGATTTACAGAGTTGGATGGTGAGTTAATATAAGAATAGACAAGCAAAATTAAATCTGAAATGTGGGGAAGATTAAGAAAAATAAGCAAAGCATGTCTGTATTATTGTTTTTAGTTTACTGCACCTCTCTTGCCCTAGAGCACTTTGCCTATCATTGGTCAGATAAAAGGGAAATGATAAATATAAATATAAGTTTTGCTTATCGAGTAAGTGTGCTAGAGCTCCTGTTTCCTCCTACAGTGTGTCACTATAGCTGTCTCCTTAAATTGAAATGTTGCTGCCCTACAGCACTGCTTCTAGAATCAGAACTGTGAGCTTGTAACTTTCCATATTTTTACATTTGTTGTGTTAAAATGTTTGTCTCACTGTGAGATTAAAAGGCAAAAAAGGTTATTAATGACATTTATTTTAAAGTTAAATGTACTTTTTTAATTAAGTAACTTTCTGAAAGCATTCCGTTATACAATGGAGTTTTATTTAGAACACAAGAAACTATAAGCCATTGACATCCACGCACAGGGAGAAAAAAACATGTTCAGAATGTGATTAAGGCACTGTGTTCTCCCTCTGAACATTATTTAATCCTATTTCAGTAGAACAGGAAATCATTCCTTTAGTTCTAGTGCTTGAATCCTGTAAGATAAAGCCGCATCACGGAATGGTTTGAGTTGGAAGGGACCTTTAAAGATCATGTAGTCCGACCCCCTGCCATGGACAGGGACACCTTCCACTAGATCAGACTGCTCAAAGCATCATCCAACCTGGCCTTGAACAGTTCTGAGGATGGGTCGTCTACAACTTCTCTGAGTGACCTGTTCGAGTGTCTCACCACCCTCATAGTAAAGAATGCCTTCCTTGTATGTAATCTATAATCTAGCCTCTTTTAGTTTAAAACCATTACCCTCTGTCCTAATGCTACAGTCTCTCCATCTTTCTTACAAGCCCCCTTTAAGTACTGAAAGGCTGCAATAAGGTCTCCCCAGAGCCTTCTCTTCTGTAGGCTAAACACGTCTGCAATTCTCAGGTTTATTTTTCATACTGAGCTTAAGAAGTTAATATGATTGAATTTACAAGCTTTTCAAATGAGGCTGCAGAGACTTTTTAGATAAGTTTTGATTTTCCGGTGAGCAGATCATTCAACTTTTAATTTTAAGATACTTATATCTTCATTTCTAGATAAATACAATCATCATAAGCTTAACTATATTTTAAAGATGTTTACAGATATCTTTTATAAACATGATAATAGGGAGCTCAGGAGACTTATTCAAGAAAATGCCAAGGATCTTGGAGTTGACATTTAGATGGAAATTGGGAAACTGAGTTCAAGAGAGCAATGCAGGAAAACCATGCCTAAATGCCTAGGTGTTTGAGACACCTTCACTGCTCAATATTTCAAGCAATGATTTTCCTAGGTACCTAAACCTCTGCTACTTGTTATGATAACAAAAAATATATATAATACATAAATATAACAAAAAGCACAAAATTCATGGGGTCAGAATTTTGGTCAGGACCAAGAGGAAGACAAACTTTGCAGTCTGTCTGCAGAAGACTCGGTTCCAAAACAGGAATCCTAGTGTTTTGTTCTGTAAATTATTTCAGATTTATATCTAGTGAACATCTGATGTAAAATCCTGTAAAATTAATCGAAGGTCTTCTCTCATGCTTTCTTCCTTGCCTTAGCCATGAAGAGACTATCGGACGCTGTACCCCAGTTTTATACAATTCAGAAGTAAAAGCCTAAGAGCCAAAGTTCTGCATGAAATAATGGGGTTTCTATTTACTGCCTTGTGTGTTGCCCACTTAGCATTCCAGCAGTTATAAACCCCAACCTGGAATCATGTCTTCTCCCCATTCTTTGTAGGAATAGTAGTTCTGAGCATCAATACTGAGTATGTATAGTTGGCTTCCCACAGGAGTCTTGTTAATCAGTGCCCTGCAAGTGGTCATAAAGGTATGGCTTGCTTACAATTCAGTAGAAGATAACTGAACCTGAACAGATTTCCACCAGGTCAGATGACTCTCTAGGTGCAGCGTCTACTTCATTTTCTGGCCTCAAACCTGTTAATTAGACAGAAGGCTTGCAAACAATAACTTTTGCAAATATCCCTTTACTTTAGAGGGGAACCGAACATATTAATCTTGTAGTTTTTAATCTATATCTGTATCCATTTGTTACGCCATATGCAAATATGATAGATTAATGGCATCTCACACCACAGGATAGATGACTCAAGGCTAAGGGCAATGTGACTCTAAACAAAGGATCTAGGCCCTGTACGCCTACCAGCTCATGACACATTTTAGAACAGTGGTAGCAAAGTAAAGTCACTGTTTTGACAGAAATTAAACTGGACTAGTTTAGAATGAATAAGCAGATGCCCACTCTGTCCCTTCCTTGACCTTTTCCAAAAAAAAGGGTCTATCCAGCTGGTTGGCTTATGAAGGACGGAGATTATCAGTCTCAGATGAGTGGTAGAATCCAGCAGCTGCTGGAATGATGCATGCCAATTCTGTTAAATTGTTTGACTAGTGAATTTGCAGAGTAGTTGAAAGACATGTAGAAGTCAGCATGGATTCCATTCTGACTGTGCCATGACAGACTTTCTTTGCTAGCTGGATATTTCAAATGAAGCACCTTGAGGAAAACCGAAACTTTTAAGGGATTTTTCATAATCCTTCTAAAGTCTTTGATGTTATGAATTGCTCTGATTTGTGGACAGTCCATTTGGCTGCCCTGATTAGTAGATCAGCAGCATCTGGTTCCATTATATGAGAAAGAAGGTTTCATCTTATTAAGCAAAGTTGTTTTCTGAAATCTTTTTTGCTTTTTCAAATAAGTTAAACTGACTTCATATTGGCCCGAGCACTGTGCTTGATGCAGTGTTGATGGACAAATTTAAGGATGGCTGTCAGCATGTGTTACTCCATATTCTTCAAACTTGTAAAAGCAAAAAAAAATGGCTCATATCCTGCAGATATCCTATTGACCACTGATTGCTTTGCCACAAAGCATTGTGATCTCACAGTCCATCAAAAAGCCCCAAGGCCCAGACTTTGTGCTTCCCACAGGACAGGGCAGCTTTGTAACAGCCCCTGTAGTGTCCACTGATAACGTGTGACTCAGGCTGCCAACAAGTTTTGTTATCTTGGTAATGAAATGAGGTGATTGCTGATGATATCGCAAAGTATATCAACAGGGCTAGCAGTACTTTGGTAAATTATAGTGCCAGCCACTGACTGAATTCAAAATTAGTTTTTGAATGGGAATATTATGCTGCTGTTGTCATAGTTTTATGGCTTCAAGATTTGGACAGATTGCTATGTAAATGCCTCATTCATTTCCACCTATGCTGTTTTTAGCAAATACCTAGTGTCAAGTGGCAAAATATGATAACTAGTACTGAAGCTGTGCAGGTCTGTAAAAGCTCTGACATTGACACTCTAATTATCATATCTCAGATGAGACAGCAAAGTCATATAGTTCATGTGCCGGAGGGGAGCATCCCTTTTTTTTGATAGAAAGATAAAGGTGCAGAGCTGGGTGGCTGAGACATTAGGAAGATGATCTCAAGGCTAATCTTAAAGCATGTAAAGTAAACTTGTATCTCAAGACAAACTTTGATGGCAACAACTTCTGTAATTCTAATGACCTTGAGGGACATACATATTGCTGCTCATACACTGAGCTGAAAAATCTTCAGTGTCGAGCAAGAGAAGAAAATAAGAACACAATAAAAACATAAGATCAGAAAGCACACAATTCACAGATGCCTTGAGGCTGTCCCAGGTTTTGCCTGTAACGCGTCCACAGGGTACTGTGCCTTCCAACTGGACTCAGGCTTATCCTAGAGTTCATGAGTAAACTTTGGAAGTCTGGTGCAGATTTTCATATGTTGATGACAAGGGAAAGTTTGTTTCCCCTGTAATAGTATGAAATGGGTTGTTCACCACAAGTCCCTCTGCGATCACTCTTGACTGCTTTAGAGGGTTTATTGTCTGTTGTTTATTTATTGTCTTCTTGCTTTGAATATGAATGTGGGAAAGGCCAAGTTTAGTCCTGAAGCAGAATTCGTATTATTGAATTTTAGCAAGTGGGTGCTACTATCTAAAAAGAATACTAGAGTATTGTGTTATTTGGGACTTTTTACATTTGGATGCAGAACAAAAATGGAAATTTAAACTCTATGAACCATAATAAGACTAATTATAAAGTGCATAACTACAGCAGACTTTAATTAATGCAAACTGCAGCATTGCTTTCTATAGTTAGGAAAGATGAGTTGCTGTCTTTTCAAGCAATCGAAATGTTTGAGTGCCCTACAAAATAATTACAATCTGAAGAGTTCCCCTAGGCTTGAACCAATGGGGAAAAAAATAAAAATCAAAAGACGTAAAGATTTCACCTTTCCTTGGATTTTTATCTCAGTTTATATTAAAGAAATGATAATTGTAGTTCAAATTATAAAAGCTACACTCTAGTTTCAGTGCAGTGCCACTGAAATTATTAAAGTTATTCATGTTAAAACAGAGAATAATTTGTTCAGCATAATCTGGTCTGAAGAAAATTACCTTACGACTTAAAAGGGTCATAACAGTTTCCCGTGTCTACAAGAAAACTATAGTAGGACCTCAGAGATAGTTGAAAAAGTTGGATATATTAAATCTACACATCTGAAGGTTAAAGTAGGAGAATGAAACATGTTCAGGTTAAGTGATGCTATTAATGCAATGACTTCACATAGAATCTTTCTAAAGCATTAATATATAATTGCAGTTACTTATGCTTACATATCCCATTAACTTCTATTTCTCTTATACCCAGAAGAACTTGCAGCAAATGGAACATATATCTTTACAATAAAGCATAGATATAATAAGTGCATTTCTTTTCCATTCTTCAGTGTCTGATCCTGGAGACTAAAGGTGCTGCATTCTTAAAAAACAGTCAAAGCTCCATCTCAGTCTGAACTTCCTTAAGTTTTAGTCAGTATTCAGATGCCAAATCTAGTTCTGAAACCTAGGCTATAACACCCAGATAATGCACCGGACACTGGACAGGTGATCAGGATGCTTATATTCACTTCACTCGGACCTTTTTTTGAACAAGCTGCTCAGTTTGCTGTCTCAGTATCGCTCTTTGTGAAATACTTCCTTACTGCTCCAGGGTAAAAGATGGATGTCAAAGCCCATTAATAATTGAGAGGTCCTCAGAAAGAGCAGAGGGAAATGCCGGTCCTTCCTCTGAATCCACAGTAGTATCTCTTTTTATATAAGAATTTCTATGATGGAACAGACTTTGATACCAAGAAAAAACCAGTTTCTTTCTGTGTCTTGACGTGGATGCACTTAAAAAGGAACCTCTTACAAGTGAAAAACCAAAGCCAGGGAAAGGCTAGGATGGGTTAGTAATACCCAGTTTTAAGTTTTGGAAGACCTTGCTAGGCTTCTCTTGCACCCACAGTATGGATCCGTTCCACACCTTTGCAGTCAATAGGAACTCTTCTACTGATTTAGTATGTATTGCTCTGTTCAGCTTGTCTGGTCATTCACCTGTATCTATATGCATGCAGCCTTCATCGCCAATGACTAAAGGCAATATTCTCAGGAGTATGGTGGTTTGTTTTTTTTTTTAATTTTTAGTGCTCTGATTTGTTAGTGTGCATGTTGTGTTTGTATATGCATGAGTGTGTGTGTCAGTAATTCTGGGCACATATACTTCCATTCTAAATGAAGACAACTATATTTATATGGCAGAGTTTATATCTCTAAATATTAATAGTTACAAGTACTTGTGACCAAGGAGGATGAAGGTCTTTAAAGTCTTAGAACAGATCTGAAACTCCAGCTATTTTGTAATTCTTTATTTTATATATTGTGTATAATTCTCATTTTCACCAATTGTGCATTTTTTATTTCATTTCTGTCAGACTATTGTCAGCAAAGAAGATATATATGTGCATAAAACACATTAGTGTATTATGTATATAAATATCAGTTACTGCAAATTCATCACACAAGCTCATTTCAGCTGCTTACTTCATTAGACAGAGAAATCTGATCACATTACTTTCCATTCCATAATCACTGGGGAAACAAACATGACAAAGATAATGAACATTCTTCCCTACCTTGGATACTTAAAATTTCTTACATTCCTTGCTGGGGATGCTTCCTTACTCTTCCCAGGCTCCCAAGTAACACTTTTCTCTCTTCCTTCTCTCTCCTGAGATCCCACTATCCCTTCTGAAATACCTTCTTTTCTTCAGTGCCTTTTGAAAGAACAAGCAAAACTGTGCTTACTTATACTAGTTTCAGGCTGACCCAACCTCACTGTTATCAGACAGTGTTGTGGATTTTCACAGTTGTTAGTTAGAGCAAACTGGACTTTCAAATTCACAGTATCATTCCCTGGTGGGTTGACCCAGGCTGGATGCCAGGTGCCCACCAAAGCTACTCGATCACTCCCCTCCTCAGCTGGACAGGGGAGAGAAAATATAATGAAAGGCTCATGGGTTGAGATAAGAGATCACTCACCAGTTGCTGTTACAGGCAAAAGCAGACTCAACTTGGGGAAATTAATTTAATTTATTGCCAATGAAATCAGAGTAGGGTAATGAGAAATTAAACCAAATCTTAAAACACCTTCCCTGCACCCCTCCCTTTTTCCCATGCTCAACTCCACTCCTGATTTTCTCTGATTTTTCTCTACCTCCTCCCCTCAGCAGCGCAGGGGGATGGGGAACGGGGGTTGGGGTCAGTTCATCACCCGTTGTCTCTGCCGCTCCTTCCTCCTCAGTGGGAGGACTCCTCACTCCTCCCCTGCTCCAGCATGGGAGACAGTTGTCCGTGAACTTCTGCAATGTGAGTCCTTCCCATGGGCTGCAGTTCTTCACAAACTGCTCCAGCGTGGGTCCCTTCCCCGGGCTGCAGTCCTTCAGGCACAGGTTGCTCCAGCGTGGGCTTCCCATGGGGTCCCAGCCTCCTTCGGGCATCCCCCTGCTCCGGCGTGGGGTCCTCCCCGGTCTGCAGGTGGAGATCTGCTCCCCCGTGGACCTCCCTGGGCTGCAGGGGGACAGCCTGCCTCACCAGGGTCTTCACCACGGGCTGCAGGGGAATCTCTGGAGCACCTCCTCCCTCCTTCTGCACAGACCTGGGGGTCCGTGGGGCTGTTTCTCCTACATCTTCTCACTCCTCTCTCCGGCTGCTGTTTCTATTGCGCAGCAACTTTTTCCCCTTCTTAAATCTGTTCTCCCAGAGGCACCACCACCGTTGCTGATGAACTCGGCCTTGGTCAGCGGTGGGTCCGTCTTGGAGCCGGCTGGCATCGGCTCTGTCGGACATGGGGGAAGCTTCTAGCAGCTTCTCACAGAAGCCACCCTTGTAGCCCCCCCAGCTACCAAAACCTTGCCACGCAAACCCAATACACATTCTTATTTTCAGAACAGAGGGGGATAAGGAGCTAACGGGCTGCACCTCTGAGCAGGTTGCGTAAAGCCCTTTATTTGCTTTGAGTGAAATTTTGCTGGTTTTATAGGCAGTGATGCCACACACTTGGGTTTTTTCCATTCCATTCTTTGTAGACAGAAGTGGTCTTTAAAGCTTCAGAAGTTGGTGCTGGCACAGAAAATAGCATGTCTTGTTGCTTCTTGCTTATTTCTGAAAATAGACCTTCCTTAATCCACCAACACACTAATCTTTTTTTTTCTTTTTTTCTCTGTTTTAATTTGGGGGGGGTGGGCATGACAGCTGTTTAATCTTTGGCAGCGTAACATTCAGCAGATGGATTAGAAGTCTTATCTTGCTAAAACCAGCAACATCAGGAATCAATATATGAGTGACTTCCTCAAGTAATATCTCAAGGCGGAACACACAGTTTTCATAAGTTTACAGAAATGATCCTAACTCTTGCAGATGTATCTGTGAAGTGAGATGGAAAAATGTGATTGTGTCAGTACAGTTCAGGCTCACATAACGTCACAAGGGATGAACATTTGAGCCCAGGCTCATCTGCAAATAGCCTTTTGCTGCTTTTTCAAACTGAGCAGCTGATGTAGTTTACAAACTTTGACAGCCGTAACAAAATTTCACTTTGACAAACTGGCTATTACCTTTCTTTCTTTTCTTTAATTCTACATCAGGCACAATGAACTAAATGCAAATAATACCTTCTTCAGTCATCAGGGTGTTCCACATGGAGCAGATACATTTACATTTGCACGAGTAAATAACAACATCTATTCTGCACCAAGCTTCCATAAAGATCCTAAAATGCCTTTTGCAGACTATGTTAGCCCCTTTTTATGTAGGGAGCCCAGTTCCTCAAAGCGCTTTATGCAGTGAGAGTGCCTATGCAGGGAAGCTGAACCACAAAAGCTCAGTAAGCACCCGGTGAATGTTCTTTGGTATAGTTGAGCCTGACCTTTGTCTGCTGTAATCCAGTGTAGTTCAACTGATATCAAGGGAGCTGTAACAATTTATACAGGGTGAGAATACAATCCGTAATATTTATTAAGCCTTTCTTCTACTGTAGAAATAACTAGGTACCCAACAGAGGTAAACCAATGTCGTTTCACTGAAATCTGTGGAGACGTGCTGATTTAAAGAAGCGAGAGACCTGGCCCTCAAGCCTCTCACAAATGACTGCGCTCTTTTTTGCTGCTATTGTCTTCACCTACTTACGAAGTCCTTACGTTACAAATTAGTTATTCCCTCTCCGCTACATGTCTTTCTGCAGGAGCACCTCCACGGCGTGAGCCTCCCCACCCTCTCTGCCTGTCACCACTACCACACCGCCAAGGTCACCCACTCCCAGGCTGGAGGTTTCTCCCGTTGCGTCCTGTGGACACTTTCCACCGCTGTCGGAGGGCTGCTGGCAGCACTGCCTGGCTCCGCGGTCCCTGGGCATGGCTGGGCTCTAAACACAAACCCCGGTCTGGCACGAACTGCCCGGTGAGGCCTTTTGCCTTTGTCAGGCGTAGAACAGGACTCACAGTCGATGGAGCACGTGGCAAAAAAAAAAAGTCTTTGAAGCCATGTGAAAATTTGCAGACTGCTATGGTGCCCTACACTGAAGCAGTAAGGACGTGTTTTAATCACTGCAGACTGCCTAAGGCGGTGTTAGTCAGTCCGTAAGACTATATTCAAGAAAAGACTCGGTATCTTTGGGTTGGTCTGTGAAGTGCCTCAACTTTACGGGGCTGCTTGCAGCCCATTTCTAAACAGGCTGCGCAGCTCTATCTTTGGGACGTGGTGTGGAGAGTATGCCAAAAGGCTAAAGAGATTCTGCCTTTTGATTCTGTGATCAAAAGATTGTTTTTAATTCCTCTTGCAGGTGCTCTTCACTCCAGTGTCTAGCCTCCAGAGAAAAGGGATGGACAGATGGCTCTTCCCAGAGCTCCTGCAGAGCTTCTCATTCGTGAACCCACTCCTGTGTGGAGGCACAGGCATGGGTCTGCTCTGGATCCTGACTGGGACTGTGCTGGTGGGGCAGAAGGAGGTAACTCGGGGGGGTCAGTCGCTGCTGCCTTGAGCAGAGGTTCCCAATGGGCTACGTGGTGAGAGAAAGCAGCACACTTGAAAAGCTGAACCCAAGCTACAGAGCCCTTCCAGGCCAGTGTGGTAGAGAAGCAGGTGAAGAGCTAACGATCTTGGAGCTGGAAGGAGAGGGAACAGGGATGAGGCAATTGGATCCAGGGATATTTGAGTCTCAGTCGTCTTTTTTTTTGGACCTGGCTGATGAAGATGACTCCATCCCAAGCAAGCCTCACTTCTGATTTTTCCTCTGATGATGCTCCTGCTCTGCGTCGGTGTCAGAAGGAAATTCACATTCTCCTTTCTAACACAGTTCCTACCCTCTGAAGTTGCTAAAGGGGATGCTTCACTGAAACTAATATTTATTCTGCTTCTAAGTCTCAAAACACATTGCACTGAGGAATCTGCAGCTGCATAGAGAATTGAACTGAAAAGGTGTGTGCTATGGCTTGTACAGTACTCTGCACTGGTTAGAGAACAACAAACAATCGTTACGTTTGCCTCTGTCTCATTAATTTGCATATGGTTGAAGGTGAACAAGCTCAAGGGTAATTAATTTTTAAAGGTGCAGAAGGAGCAAAGAAAAATATTGATCAGTAAGAATGCTAACTTAGTATTTTTTTCACCTTCTGTTTATATGGACAAGCTATTCTCTATGAACAGAAAATGAAAAATATGTATTGCCATAACAAACACCTTTAACGTATGCAACTGTCACAGCAGCATATAACTCAAGGTCTTCCTGACCTTGGCACGTTTACAAGGTGTTGGGAATTCAGTTGATTTTTCTCATGTTGGCGTATGAAGCTTGAGAGTGTGCTTCTGGCTCTATCTCCTAAGAGTGCTTGTGGCACAAACACAATGTATACACAGCAACTTTACATGTATCAGAAATAGAAATATCAGGAATGTCAACGAAAGCAGACCATTCTGGAACACTTTCTCCCTACCAGCTGCTGAACATTTCATACAGAAGGAGCCTGACTCTGCTTTTATTAAATCCTATGCAAAGCTCTCAGCAGACATTATGCAGTAACTTGTCCTCCTTCAAGGTGAAGATTGGGGAAATTCTTGAAGCCTTGCTTACTGTAAGAAACCTCAACACTGAAATGTTTGCTTACAGTGAGACCAGGTATTTGAAAGTGTTTTCTATCTTAGGTATTTATTTATTTCACACATCTGCAGGTAGTAGCTGTATCTCATAAACTTTAATCCTCATATATCTAACTAAAGCCTTAGCTACTGGAAAATTCAGAAGCAGTATCGTTTGTCATAATTGCTGCATGAAGTGTGGTAGGTATGCCCCCCTCAGTACAAGGCAGGTTAAAGCAGTGAACTGTTTACACCCGTAGCTCTTCAGTGATGGTAATCTCTTGGAATACGGATCAAATCTTTTTTCTATAGGTATTTCACCAATATTTCACATGGAAATGCCATAACCTCAGTTTTATGTCACAAATTTAAGGATCAGGGATGCCTGTGAGTCAGACAGAAGTGGCATAGGAATTTGAAAGTCCTAAATAGCAAGTTGACTCAGGCAGTAGAATCTGAAATGATGATTGCACATGTACATGTGCAATTTAGATGCCTCAATTTAACAAAGCAATATAAGGATGGCATGGAAACTGGTCTGGGATGGCTAAGCTGGAAGCAATGTACCGGACTAGAAGAATAAACTATTAAGTGGCTTGAAAATTGTACGCCGGCTCAAAAGGGCTTGGAGAATCCAATCATCCATCTGATAGCTGTGAATAGGCATTGTACTTTGAGGCCAGTACTGGGTCTCATGCTGTTCAACATCTTCATTGATGACCAGGTTGATGTCAGAGAGTGCAACATCAGCAAATCTGTAGGTGGTTCTAAACGAGAGTGAGTCATTGACATAGAGAATAGCTCCAGTTTGGAGGTGCCTCTATAAACCTGAGGACAGCCAACAGTAGCACCAGGAAAGTCAGTGGGGACAAATGCTTACTGCCAGTTGTTTCCCATGATGTGTATTTTTAAAAACTCATATTAGCAATAAATAGCTCCAGGTGAACACAGTAATATTCTCATTCCTACCTACTCTTGTTTTATCCTATCATCATTCCTGGAATATTAATTCTTAATGTTTTCATGTTATGCTAATGAATCTGTCTGAAATGCTCATTATATTCACATGCTTCTTGCAAAATTTTGACTTTTTATTTCTTAAAATGTTTCTAAGATGTGAAAAGATTAAATATATTTGGGTATTGCTATACATATACACTTATATTTATTACAAAGTATGTTGTTAGTCAAAACATACATTAGAAGTACAATAAAAAACCAGCTGGAATCTTACACACTTTAAAGTGCAACAAGAGTTTTCTAGTCTCTTTTTGATAACTGCAGCTATAATGTAATACAGTGGCAGAAAAGTAAATTACACACAAAAAATCCATTTCCATGCTAATGGAGTGTGTTGTATAAGACTGTTAGCATGCTTTCAGAGAGCAAATAGATGTTATTTAAGAAACTCATTTCTTAGAATAAAGGTGTACATTAAAATTACAGTCTGAAAGATTCTAGTCAGCTAAAAAAATCTATTCCTTCTTAATGAAAGCATTTATTTCTAAGTAGAAAATGCCGATGAGACCAATGACTAGATAAAAAGCAGTGAAGAACTGTAAAGACTGGGATTTTCCATTTCCTTTAACTGGTTTCACAATAATGGCTTAAAAATGAGCAAGACCAGGAAATTCTGTGGATGTCAACTGACAACAGTTTCTGCCAGTTTTCAGCCTGTACAAATGAAATTCCTCCTGAAAAGACTTTAACTGGGGAAATACTGTGGAGAATTTCAGCTAAGAACTGTCATAATCAAAGTTGAGCAAAGAAAGGGATGCTCTGTGTGTGCGTGCACGTGCACGTGTGCCTGCGCATGTGTATGTGATTGAGACTGAGAAAGAGAAGGAAATTGTGTATATGCACTAGCGGTACTTCGCTAACGTTTTTTCCCATTACATGAAAAGATTAACAGACTTCAAAAGCGGACAGGTAAGTGGCACAGTCACTGCTGCCTATTGATAAGTTCTGCTCTCCAGCAGTTCTACTCAATCAGTCCTCCTGCACTATGGTATACACTCTATAATAATTTCTTATTACTAGAAAAGTGAGAACAGTGATGTCTTTACAAGCAGAAGTGGCAAAGGGCTGGGAAATGCAACAGCAGAGTGATTCTTCCACATGCAAGCTGGTAATTTGTTTTGCTGGAGGTGGTGTTCACCACCACTTTTATTTGCAGTCATTTAGGGAGGTGAATGTGTGCTCCAACAAATGTTCGCAGAGAGCAAAGCAGTAAAAAATTCCAGTGAGAGTGTTTGCATTAGAAGTGCTTACAACGCTATTTTTAAAACTATATTTTATCTTTCACACACAGTACTAGCAACTGCATATATTTGTAGAGCAAATTTTCTTTTTTGTAGTTAGAGCGCTGTGAAATGCAGAAGACCCCGTGCAACTCCCAGCTCTGTCTGATTTGTAGCAATGGTTAGACTGAGCTATTCCATCTAACTGGTGAGTATTGTGTAGGTGACGTATATTCATACGGATCTTGTCTGTTGAAGTTCTGCCTCACATGTGAGTATTAAATATCTGTTGGAGCAGGTTGGAAGCCTTTCTCTTTCAGCTGAATCCCTTCAGTGCTGTTTGTGTTGTATATGAATGAATTTCCCTCCCCCGATAATGTATTTTGTGGAGTTATCAGATCAGACCCTACAGACTTAAAAGAGGAAGGGAGAAAAAAACCCAAGCCCATGGATGGACATTTCAAGTAAGCTGCATGTCTAGGTGGTTAATGATACATAGGAGAAAGGGCAGCAGCAGAAATGATGTAGAGGCAATACAAGAGAGGAATGTGGGCAACCATCAAGTTATTATATGCCAAGGGTGTTTTGCCGAGGCCTTGAATGTTGGTCTTAGGCACAACAAGAAGTGCTTAGGCTTGTGAGTTTTCTGTGTAAAGCTAACTTGCTGTGAGTTAAGGACCCTTCCCATGGGTGAAACTGTGGTTTTCTTTCCCATTCGCTGTGAGGCAGGCTATGTTCTAGTCTGGAGTCCTCCTTCTGGACACTCCTGGTAGTCAGCTGGAAGTCTGAATATCCTATGGAAGATAAAGAAACATACACACAGGTGTCTCCCTGGGAGGTGTTCGGTCCCCCAACACTTCTCACCTAGATAGCATTGGGTAGTTCCTCCTCGTCTTGGCTGCAACAGCTACATTAGGCCATTGTGGGTATGTCTATACTTGGGAGAAGGATGGATTTATGCCAGATTACAGTGACTGTAACTATGCCTAGACATTGAGCTTAATGAAGGCACTGGCTATCCCTAAAAGCAATAGTCTATTTTTTCCTTGGTCAGACACTCGCACAGTAGTGTGGTAGGAAGCGGCAGGAGAACAGAGGCATCAGGAAAGAGAAGTTAACATGGATTTTTAGGATGGGACTGCTCTCAGCAGCCAGATTTCAAGCTGACTGAAGTGGTCTGATGTGCTATTAGAAGATGCTCAAAACCAGGCTTGAACTACTTTTTCTTCTGACATAGCAATACCTGAAAAACTTAGAAAAAACCTAACCTTGTTGTCTATTTTAACCTAGTATTTAGGGCATGCTAAAAGCATGTGGGATCAAATTCTCATTTCAAATCACTTAAGTCAGAAGTCTTGAGCTTGAGTTTTTCCCAAATGAATTCTCTAAGCATTGGGTAAAAGGATGTGTATGTATGAAAATTTGTCTTTTTTTCTGCTTTTGTTTTGTGCAAGGAAAAAAAAAAGTAATTGCCTTGTACTATATTTATACCAAAACATAGCATACGTGCAAAGCTAGTGCCAATGGAGCTAACTCCCAAAGTTGAAACAATATATGCATATGAAGGCAACATGGCACCTAAGCTACTTAATTGTATTTAGAAGCAGGGGTTTCAAGCTTTCATTTGCTGCTGCTTTAATTTTTTATGATGCTCTTGGGACTCAAGCTGTTATCTCTGCATGGCATTGCACTCCACCATATATTCATGCCAGCCTAACTAGAACTAGCTCAAGGTCCTTTACACCATATTTTATTTCATGGAATAAGCATCCCATTTGATTCCTGACTCAGGGTTGTGAAAGCTTACTTGAGGGAATATTTTAATCTTTGCCTTGGAGTTAGAAATCCTAAGCCCAGCTTTTTCCTTGACATCTCCTACTATCAAGTAGCAGCATACAAGAACTGGAAGCAGGGTCAGGCAACCCAGATGTATAGAGATACCATCCAAGAGAGAAGGGATGGTTAGGAGAGCCAAAGCTCATCTAGAGTTGAATATGGTGAGAGATATGAAGGGAAATAAGAAGGGCTTCTCCAGGTGTATAAGCAGAAAATGAAAACTGGGGGAAATGGGAGCACAGTGCTGAATAGGATCTGGTAGCAAAGAAAAGGCTGAGGTAATCAGTGCATTATTCTACTCAGTCTTTACTAGCATCATTTGTTTTCAGGGATCCCAGGCCCCTGAGACTAGAGGGAAAGTCTGGAGAAAGAAAGCCTTACCCATGGTAGAGGAAGGCTCAGGCTGTGCAACACTTGGAGAAGCACAAGTCCATGGGACCCGATTCTTAAGGAAATACAGTTTTTGCAGTCCTTTCTGAGTTCTGAGGTGTTACTGAATATGACATCATAAGATGCACCTTGTCCCTTTCTTGCAATAGCTACCTTATTTGAAGAAGAGAACTTCTAGCCTTGTTCTTATCATTCCGTACACATTTATGCAGTCTGACCTGGTAGTCAGTTGACATCTGATAAGGGAAGAACAAAGAGAACCCCATTCGCTATGATTTATGATCTCTAAAATTTGGTGTGCATTAGATTGCTTCCCTCCTTTTATCTTCACTTCTTTCTGGCTAACCTGTGAATTTGGTGACACTTCCTGAGTACTAAGTCTGTTAAAACACGTTGTCTGAAGCTGTTGTTACTGTTCAGGTTAGTGAAAAAATGCCTATAAATGGTTGTACAAGATGTCCCGTTTATATGGTTTCAACAGTGTTCATTAGTCTACTCTTACAAATTTTACATATGAATTATGTTAGCAATAGAGTTAACTTTTTGTTTTTACTTGATAACTTGTTTGCTGATGGGAAACCAGTTGCGTCATCTAAATTAGACCTGAAACATTTTCATGATCTGGTGGGATACTATTTTATAGAAATGACATACACACAGTCTAGTCTCTCCCTAGAATCAGATTGTATTATATTTTGGTTGTGTTTTCCTCCTTGCTAAAGTATGTAGTATTATAGAAGGTTTAGAAACATAAGGATATAAAGAAAATACCTTTTGAGTATATTAATCTGTCCCAAAGTTGTTTATGTTATGTTCCTTTTGAAAGTCAATGTGGCGTTAATATTCAGTGTTAACAGTCATCTAATCCATGCTGATTTCTTTCAGCTTTCATTGAGATCTATCCACCCAAATTAGATTTTATTCTCTTCTTGCTCTTTGCTAAGCTTAGTTTGTAGATTTTCATGCAGCTTCCAGTGAAAAAACCCAAGCTTTTGAAAGATTGCTTGATAATTTCCATATTGTTGAATGATGCTGTCAGTTCCAATGTTAATATCCTCAGGAACTTCTTTTATTCTGTCCCAAAGGCAATAACTCCCGAAGTTCTTGTCAAAATGTCCTTTTATAGTTAATTTTCTCCAATTTCTAACTAGTACTTTTTAAAAAAATTATATGTGAACTCCATCAACTGTAGCGTGAGTCATACAAACACATTGAAATAACTCATCAGAATTATAAAAAATGCAACCTAAATTGCAGAAGTCAGAACATGTTTTTATCTTTTATAAGGTGCTTTTGCAGCTGGTTTGGGGAAAAAGTGTTATATTTCATCATTGTCTGTCACTTATAAATCCTATAATAGTGCACCTGTTTTGGGTGAAGTTGGTCTCCTCTACGGTTTATCATATAGTATAGACTTACAGACAGTTATAACAGGTGTCTGACAAAATCTATTTTCTTGTTCTTGTTGAGATTGTTCCTCTTTAAATTTAATATAATTATGTACTAAATTATTGGCTGAATAATGTATATCTATTCAGATATATATGAAAAACCTTCCCATCAGTGACAGATGGAAACTTTTGGAAGGCCATCACATGTATTTTACAAGTTACAAAATGTAAGAAAATTACATTCATTTTCTTGAGGAGCAGGCAGAAAATCTTGGGTGAACTGTGAAGCTGCTTTTTCTAAATTGGTAATAGAACATCTATGCATATGTTTAAAACTAGTTGGTAAAAATGATAGCATTAATTGCCACTTATTGTCATCTAAAAAGACGATGGATTAAATTCTGATCCTTATAGAACTGCTTGAAAAAAATCTGTTACCTCCATTACATTTAGGAATTACCATACTTGTGAGTTTTTTTCTGAAGTGATTCAGTGCTACATAATGGCACCCTTAATACTATTATTTAGTGGTGAAACACTAAAGAAAAGGAAAGGGACGTCCCATACCACAATCAAAATTTGTTGCAGCTTTTTTAGCCTAAGAAGGCTAAAGCAATAATATTTGCTTGTGATATTAGTATAATGTGTCTGTTACCATGTTTCCAAAAACTCATTCCATTTTAAACCTGTATTGAAGATCATAGAATCACAGAATCATAGAAAAGCCCAGGTTGGAAGAGACCTTGAAAGATCATCTGGTCCAACCTTTCGTGGGAAAGGGAGCCTGGATGAGATGATCTAGCACCCTGCCCAATCTCATCCTGAAAACCTCCAGTAATGAGGACTCGACCATGTCCCTGGGGAGGCTGTTCCAGGGAAAGGTTGTTCTCACTGTAAAAAAAAGTCGTTCTTATATCGAGATGAAACCTCTCCTGGTACGACTTGTACTTGTCACCCCTTGTCTTCTCCATGTAGGTCTTGTAAAGAGAGAGCCTCTGTCCTCTTTCTAGCTGCCCTTTAAATACTGGAGTACTGTGATGAGGTCCTCCGGAGCCTTCTTTTCTCCAGGGAGAAGAGACCTGACTCCTTCAGTCTTTCTTCACAGGGCAGGTTCTCCAGCCCTTTGATCTTCTACTATTAGAAATTGCAAAATATACCTATGGATTAAAAATAGTTAATAAATGGGAAATTTGGATTAAAACCCAACCGAGGGGGGGCTGGTGAACATGAGTACAGCCTTGAATTAGGTCTCAGTTGAAACTGAAGGGCTGTTAGAGTTTGTTTGAGTAGTAGAAATAATAAAATTAAACATATATCACCAACAAGATCACTTTTCAGTGTCCCCCTTTTCACAGGATAGTCATGGATACTTTGGGTAAAGTAAATGTATGAAAGGGAAAGTGTTAACATCAACAGAAGGCACTTCATCAGATAGATGTAAATAAGAGAATAATTTAAACAAAGAATTATTCCTGATAGGACTTAGACTGCAATAATTGTGATCTAATTGAAATACATCATAGATCCCTTGCAGATTGCCTCTTTCCATTGTACCCAGCATAACGTTTGCAGTGGTCCTAAGCATGCTGGGAACTCATTCTGCATGGAACTAAAAGGATTAGAGCTGGTCAGGAAATGTTATCTGTGAGGACTCACAGGGTGTTTTCCTGACATGTACTGATGCATCTTTCTGATGGAAATGTTATGTGCAGCATGAAAAGATACACAGGTAGCTGATTAAGTAAAGCTGTCTTTTAGAAATGTTTTTCCTAGCCATAAATGTTAATAATGTGATGTTCTCAGGGCTTGTTTCCCCAGCCATCCTATTTTTCTTTCTTCACTGTCCCCTTTGAATACAAGGAGAGATTGCCTCCAGAAAAAATTTACTCTTACACATTTTATTTACCTATTTATTATAAGTCTTTAGTAAGGCCCCTAAAATAGATTTATTTTCTCTGCTACCTGGAAACTGTTGTGGAAGATGTGTGCTATGACTGTGTTCATTTTGCCAAGCTCTATTATGTTGTTTCATTGGCACTAACACATCTGTAATCTAATACCTTTTAGTCTACCATAAATGATGTTTTCATGCCATGTTTAATGCTATCATGGTTCTCTTAAATAGAAACGAAGTTTTAGAGCTTGTACAATAATTCTGTATCTATCTAAAATGTTGAGAAAAGGGAATTTCTTCTTGTGGAATAAAGAAAGCTTGAATATCATAAATCTACTAAATCTTAACATGACTGATGCATTAACTTTAAAGCATCATTTCAGGTTGATCAAAGTGTTGAGCTGGAAGACAGTCAGCAGTTTTGCCTCCCAAGGTTTTATATTACTATGTCCTGGTATTAATATTTTCCCATATCAGTTCACATCCTTTAGGTGCTCTTACTTAAATGGAAGGAAAATTTTGAAGATCACCTCAGTCAGGTACTATCCAGCTTCATAACGGAATGGTGTTAACCTACAAATGTGGAATGCTGTCAATGGAGGAAAATGAATTGTTCTAAGTTCACTCAAAATTATAAACAATAAGCAAGTTTTCTACAGGTCATGCCCTTCCTTAAGGAACCCAAAAGGTTTAGTGACTTCATTTCTATTGCAAGCATTTCATGCTAGTGTGAGTAGCAGTTAAGCACACAGATATTTCTTTGAAACCTGCCACTTTCATCTCCATAACATAGCCTAATATATGATCCATGATTGCCAAGCCTGCTTGAGGGCATCAGACAGCTGACTGTTCCTCAACTTGGAAGCTCAATAGGCAGAAATCATCACAGTATATGCATGTGAGATTCAAACTAGTTAATCCCTTTCATGCTTATTTCATTGAATTCTTTATCTTTTGCATCACAGGACATGATAATCTGAGTTCAATGGTAATACACAAAACTAGGAAAACTCAACAGAGATCAGGTTTTGCCTGTTTTTGAATACTTGCTTCCTCTGGTAAGATCAAAAAGACAGACCTTGAGCACAGCCTTTCTCATAGTGTTTTTCTATCCTGCTCTCCACTCCCAGAAATGAAAAGGCTATGTGGATATTCTTGTGCATGAGATGAAGTTCTTCTGTAGATCTGAACGACTCACAGCAGAATGGCTTGATTCAACCCAAGGACTAGGCAGCAATGTTTGTTATTTTAAGCAAAGTGGTTAGAACATTGTAATTGGAAATGGCTTTGAACGGGCTTAAGAGGGACAATCAGCTGATCTCCATTCCAATAAGGTCACATCTTTCTGCTGGTATATCTGGCTTCTTCAGTGTCGCAGCTTCCCCTAAGCACAAGCTGGGAGAGCCAGATCTGCTTGCCTCAGGTTGCTCTTCTGCCTAATGTAGTTAGAAAGGCTCAAGTTGTCCCCATTCATAATGATACTCACAGGCTTAGACAAGGACAGATTTGATTATTCAACTTCTCATTATTCTTGCCAAGGCAAAGGAGGAGCAGATGACAATTTTCCAAAAAACCTCCCATTTTCATGCATGTAGCATTTTTTTTAGGAAGGAAACAGCCCCAAGGTAGGTTAGGCTGCCTGTGGTTTTCCACTTTATACATTTCATTTTAAACTGTGCTATAGCTTATTCTGAAAATGCAGGGCATGATTTGATACTCCCTCACACAATTCTTCTTTAGGAATGAATTCTTCTTGTAAAGAGACAAAGCCAGAGAGAATAACTTCTTTCCCAGCCCTCAGCCAGCCTCTGTGTCTTCAAATCACATTTTTTCCCATGGGGAGCATTGTGTAGGGTCAGGCAAAACAGGAGAACAGACTTTAGGCTTGGGATGTTTCCTCTGGGTTGTCATTTCTGGACTTCTGCTATTATAAACTATCAGGTAACATATCATTGTTGTAAGCTACAGGTACACCATTTCAGAAGCATTCTTTCCAATAGAAACTTTCTTTGTAGTTTACAACTTTGTAAACATTTTTACTTGTCAAAAAACCCCGGATTAGAGCTGATAAGCAGTCCACTTAGGCTGGTAGCATAACAAAAATAGCACCTTCTTCAAAAAGAACTAGTTTTTACTGTGCAGTTATGGAAATCCATAGGAGATTCATCAGGACCTTACAGAAGGTTTTAACCAAGGCTTGCTAAATCCTTGTGAAACTTTCCTGTGTTTCTGGTGCTCCTCCTCTCCACATCCTGAGGCATGGCTTCTAGAAATGATCACCCAGAACTGGATTTTTCTTCACTTCCATTTCCTAGACCCAGGGACTGGTGCCAGCTTTAAGCATGTTTTATTGACAGAAGCCCTTTTATAGAGCTCAATTATCTGATGAACAAGTAGCAAACAGTGACTATTTGAACTTTCCAGTGGGGAGGCTGCAATCCAGGAACCAACGAAATTTGTGAAAGCCTTTGACCATTTCTTCTACTTAATTGACCAAATCCATCTGGAGGGAGCACATGAAAGGCTGCAGAGCATTTGCTCCGTGTTGGAGAGCGTTGTACCTTTCATGCCTGCAGTGTGAGGTTTAGTTGACAGGTTTAATTGTTCCCAGATTCAGCATTCCTCATTAGTTTGCATTCAGTGCTGTGTCTTTTATGGATGGTAGATTATTTGACATGACTTGGTATTGCAGAAATTGTTATTTCCAAGCTGCTGCCAAGAGACTGCAAATGATTTTTATTGTCTAACACCCACAAGTTTTTACTTTCACATTCTTCTACCCAATCCTAATGAACCTTGCTTAAAAAGGAAAATTTAAGCATGACTATCTCCTCACTGTAATTTCACACACATTATCATAAACAAATGGGAGTGTCTTGAGACTTGCACGGTGCAGATGCCAGGGAATATCCAAATGCTCATTGATTATAGTAACAGTTTTGGTCACAGATGATGTAATTCTCCCCTATGACTGTTCCTAATATAGAAATATAAAAGGGGGGATTAGTTGCTGGCTTTACCTAAAATGCATGTTAAAATACTTTGCTGTTAGTGTAAATTTCAAGATTCTGGGAATGATGCTGTTCCTTTCTCTGATCTCCACAGGAACCAGTAAGTATCTTTGTGGTGTAATAGTAAATAGCAACAATTATTATGCTGTAATAATAGCTTACCTACAAACTGAGTTAAGCTTACTTCACGTTGTGTTTATGTTCGTATCATTCATAGTAATACATTCAGTATTTCTTTAAGGTTTGGGTTTTGTTGTTTGTTTACTTTTTAGCAGACAGCCAGTACTAGCCTGTGTCCTGCCTCATGTTTCTACACTTTTTTTTAGAATTGGATATGCTCTTTATGAAAGAACCTTTTACAGAGAGGTGAAAACTGCAGCTAGCACTCAGGCTATGTGCATACAAGGCTGATTTCTTGTTGCTGACTTTCATCCTGGATTCCTTCTTCCAAGTTACATTCACTTAGGTACTCCTTATTTTAGCAATATCTGTAGTTACCTTGTATCTTCTGTGAGGGTTGCCTTAGGCAAGAAGTGATTAGTAAATATGGTATCATATGGAAACGGCCTTTATCAGCAGCCTATTTTGGCATGACCACCAGTTCTTCGTATTTACTGAACAACTTACTGTTATTTCCTAAAACTTACTGTTTGAGTATAACCACTGACTTCACTCTGGCGTTTGACCCGCCTTTGCTCTGCAGACATACTTGATTTCATTTCCTCTGCCCTGAGTTCTAGTTATATTATATGCACAGAATTAAGCTTTCATCACTGCTTTGTGTGAGTGCTTGTGTAGCTATCTTGAAGCACACATAGCGGCTACAAATTTCTGTTTTCTTCTGTTGTTGATGTCTATGCCAAACACTTGAAAAATGTACCTGAAGTTTCTCAGTTGGTTCCCAACTCTAAGTCCATGAGAACCTTTCAGGAATAAGAGCATTTACTAAACACAGAGTGGAACTCCTGCCTGTAAAAATGATGTCTGCCGTAGTTGTTTCAGCACCAAGTTGTGATTTAATGAGGTTGGAAAGTTTTATGATGTCTGAACAGTTGTGCATTTCGTGCTGTTCAATATACATCTTCAACAAATTCATGGCCTGTAGTCATGACTTTTGGCTTGCTCCGTGCATATTGTTTTATGTTAAGTATGAAATGTTTGCTTGTCTCAGTGTCAGCTCCTACATTACTGCTTAGGGCTGTCTTGCATTCACAGCTCATCCACAAATAAGCTGGCAGTAGGTGATAACTGCCTTTAATGTTGGATGCTAAATTCTAGAGTATGCACTGTTTTAATGGATGGAGCAGCTTCATAACAAAGTCTTTTTGGGTTGTATGGTGCCATCTGGAGAGACACGCAGCAACTGTACCACATGGATAAAGCTTGTCTCCTGTGCTACAGTACTGCTGTCTGGAAAGCATCTCTGTGTTGGTCTGCAATGTGCCATCTGCTCACGGCACTTTTCTTTGACTTACCTTTTTGTTGTGTCGTTGTAGGCTGAGTTAGAGAATTCAGCAGTGGCTTTTTCCTGATGCTTTTGAATATGATGGACGGGTAGACTATGGAAAAATAGTGTACCATTCCCATAAGTTATTGAATTTTATTTATTTCTTACAATGTGTCTCAGCTTTCAGTCTTTCAGTTTCTCTAGGTACCAATATAACCAAAACAGAAGAGTTCAGGTGTCTTCAGTTTCGGCTTGTCAGCATGCAAGCTGTTACTGGAACATGCTTAGTAATCATTTCAGTTTGTTATTGTGGTTCTGGATTGCTTCTTCCTTGACCTCTATTTCTATTTCAACAAAAATGCCATTAGCAATTTTAATTCCTGGGAGATCCTTACTGTCTGGTTATGACAGCTCCATTTTTGGCCACAAATTTATCTAACTCTACCATTTGACACGTTCTTGGCATTTGAAGTCATTAATGCATTTGCTCTGAATAAATTTGGTCTGATTTCCTTGGTTGTTGTTAGTAGTAGTTGAAAATACATCGCAGCTAGACTCCAATTCACCTTTGATCTCATATTACAGTTATAGTTGGATAGCTTGCAGTCTTCTGCAGTGTATCTCATGGGAAATCTCAGATTTTCTTAACTCACACCTGACATTCACTTCTCTGAAAACCTCTGCATCTCCAGTGATGACAGATACCGCTGCTTTTTCATCTTTTAGCTACAACATAGCACAAGAATTGCTTTCAGACCATGTTCAGTGATAAATTAATCCAGCTGCACACCATGTTGGCAAACCTTCAGCATTGTTCTGGAGATGAATTCGCTGGTAATGCCAAAGGAGAGGAGAGACAATTTCTGGCATGACACGTAATCTGCACTTGAAGATTGCATCGATCACTTTGAGGCTGGCTTAGCTGCTTCTGTGAAGCTCATTTAACCAAATGGCAAAGTCAAAATGAGGCAGAAAAGCTAGCTGTAACTCTTTCAGAGGATTCCCAACTTTAGTAGCTCCTTCCTAAAAAATGCCCTGACATTAGCTTCTATGCAGGACTTTCAGGCAGCCTGAACTCAGTCTGAGTTCAGGTCACTGACAAGAACATTGTGATTGTAGAGATCCATGTTTATTATGAAGAGATAGCTGAAGTAGTTGTTTTCTGGTGTACCTACACAGAGATGTCATTCTGTATAGTGTGTCATTTATTCCGCTGCCTGGTTTGATCTAGGATGAGCTTAAGTACACTGTACACTGTTGGTAGCCTTACTCTTGCCACTGGATGCTTTAGCGATCCTTCTTAGTTGGAAATATTTTTCTATGGCTAAATCTAATTTTTTTTCAATAATTTATCACAAAAACCTGGCTAGTCTGTAACATGGAAACTTTCACGTCTCTGGAGTTTAATAAGAAACCTCTTACTTGCAGCCTGTGCTCCTCCCAAGGAGTTGCTAGCCAGCTAGCTGTCAGCTCTAGCCCAAAGCTTGGTGACCTTGGCAGTGGTACGGCAGGATATACGGCAGCACAGCCTTCCCAGAGCTCCGAGTGGGACGGTCACGTTTATTGACTGGTAGGCATACAATCAATATTGTGGTACCTCTTTAAGTTTCTCTTAATATCTCCCAGAACTGTCGTTGATATTTGCCAAAGGAATATATGAATGCTTGTAATGAGCAATGAAACCTCTATCACATTAGTGATATTGAACATTAAATGTAGAAGTTAAAACATTTTTAAAAGTCTAAACATATCAGAAATATTTATCTTTGTACTATAAGTAGAACACTTCAGTATTTCATTTAGAAACTTTGCTAGGTAAAAGTCATTTCGTTTAGTGTGGTGTGTTTACCCAATATAAAAATTTATGAATGAAAATATTTTTAATGCATTTAACCGTTTTTTATCCAATACAAGTATTATTTTGAAAATTCTCTATCAAAAAATTACATTTGAATATTATAATGTTCTAAGTGCCAAATCAAAGAAGTGGTTTTTTACAAAGTAATTTTTTTGAAATTGTTTTTTAAAAATTTTTTTTAATTCATTTTGGAAGAGACAATTGCTCAAAATAAAAGACTGTCTTGAAAAACAAAATGGCTGTTGCACAATTTAAAATTAAGAGGTTAAGGCTTTAATTCATGGTTTTCTTCAATTCCTGGAGTTTCAGGGAGGCTGTTGGTGAAAATTTTAAAAAGCTCGTTACATTCTACTATGAAATTTGAAGAATTGTACACAATATTTTCCGGTTTTCAATGTATTCTAAATGAGGATACCAAAAAATCATATTACAAACTTTTTAATGTTTCTAGGTTTATGGAATATTTTGCCTTGAATAGTTCCACGTGGCCCAGTAAAACTTGCAAAGGAAGAATAGGAGAGGAGCATTGCTCCTGTGGTGGAAGTTTGTCCACGATGACTGTTGGACTTCGAAAGGCTCATGAGTCAGATTCCAGGATCACCCCAGTTTCCCTGTAAAATTGCCATGGAGAAGAAAAAGCATTAGAAATACGAAGTAGGTGTTTTCTCAGATGGAATGGGTACTCAGGGTAGGAGAAGGACGACAGTCACAACTGGCATTCAGCTTAGTAGTGAGATACATTTGATGATTTTATTTACTACAGTTTGGGCTCTTTTGTCCTTTGAAGCCTCCAGTGTTTCCTTCCCTGAAGTCTGTGAGCTTTGCACCACTGCTGTCATCTCCAGGGTCATTATCAAAGATGCAAAGACAGCACCCTCTGGGTCTGCTAGGGTGCATCTTGGCCCTGATTTTTGTCTTACTAATCTCTTCAGGAGTGGTTCACTAAATGGAGATTAGGTTGGCGATGTTGACATTCATAATGCTAAACATGGTTGCTAGGCCTCCTTCCAAACTATCAGTGTTAAGAATTTGAGTTTCCTTTACAGTGAGTGTAGGAAATTTAGGTCTTTAGGTCTACAGTAAGTGTAGAAAATTCTCAACAGTTGTTATGCCGAGAGGAATTAACTGGTTGGAAGTGACAAGGAAAATGATGTGACTCATGCCAAGATACTTTTAGTGCATAGGGAAATGCAGCCAGGGGGCCGTTTGGAATTAAATACACCGTATTCACCAACGCACTGACTTTGACTTAGGTCTGCTCTTCCCAGCAGAGCTATTACCACCAGGCTATGAAATCATTCTTTCAGGATCTCTCCTTGCATTTTGATGTCTCTTCCTTGTAAAGTGGATCGTTCACAAGAGGAAGAACAGACAGAGCCGTGCTTATGCAGGTCACGCAGGTACTGGTGCGGCCGTTCCCTGGAATGGGGCTTCAAACTCCTTTTGACAGGGGTGATTTGGACACATTCCTCAGGAATGCTATAACCTTTAAACTTGTGGACTAAGTGAGGCTGGAGCATCACAAGCACCACTGCCAACTCCACCTTTTCCAGCTGTGTTTTCTAGTGATTTCTGCCGGGACGTAAAATAAGTAAATGAAGGACTTAGTTGTACTCTACACGGTTAGGCAGAAGAAAAGTGCTGAGCAGGTGACTGCTGTTGGGATGATGCTATAGAGTTCATTTGTGAGACCTATAAATTCTGGGGGAATTTTCAAATGGAGGATTAGGTATCTACAAAATTCGGCAGTGAGTTTGAGAATACCACTGATGCCAAAAGTCACTGATGCGATTATAACTTTCCATAACATGATTTCATCAATAACAACATGAATAACAAATGCAAGGTTATTATTTGAGGTACCTTTGTTTCTTTGCAGTATTTTATGCAAATAAACATATGTATTATGGGACTATAGGTTGAAAATGAAGACTTTGGTAGATGTCTTGAAGTTAATTAATGAAGAACTCCCACTGAGTTGTTAACTAATTAATCTCATTTTTAGCATTCTGCTAGTCATTGCATCTGAAAGAATTTTAGGAAATATTAAATCTAGCTTCAACGTATTAGTTGATATTCTAGAAGAAATATCTTATTATTATTATTTGTATTTACTGTCCAATTAGACGCCTGGCATTTTACCAGTTTTTGCTATAAAGAAAAGAAAAAAAGAAAAAAAAAAAGAGAAAAAGAAAGCCATAAGGGAAAAAAAAGGCTGTACAGAACAAATTGTGTCTCTGAATGCAAAACAAATGCAGTCAGCTTTGAATGCTGTTTCACAGTGGTAATTTTTTACTAACATTGTTGAAGCTTTAGAACTTTTTCCTGTGGAGTGAGATCATCATGCTTGTAGACTGCCAATCAGTCAATGTATTGATGGCTTGTGTTCTAATTTAGATTGCTTCTGCAACACTGTATGACATCTTATACAGATTAAGCTTAAAAAACACATATACTGAAGGATCACTAACAAGCTTCAGCCTAAATGCTGCATCTATAGCTTTGGGAAAAAAAAACCCAAACACCCAACACAGCATAATGAAACTTCCTTAATTTCAGCTGTTATTTTTATTTGGAGAAGAGCATTTTTTGGTATCTGTCAACTGTGTGTGTTTGAATATGTGTTTGTGTATATGTGTAGCATTAAAGTAACCCCTTTACATTTCCCTGGTAAACAAGTGCTTAATTATATTATACACTAGCTATTTCTGGTCTTCTCATTAATCCAATTGCCTTTAGTCAATTTAGAGAGTTGTTGCTTTGTTGTGGGTTTTTTTTGGTTTTGTTTGTTTGTTTGCTTTTTTAAATTGTGTATAACTGAACACATCATACTGTGAAACTTAGCGCTATAAATTTAATGTACTGGAGCTGGATATTAAATAAATAATCAACTAGTCAAATAGCTGAACAAGTTTATTTTCCCCCAAATCTCCCAAGGCACCCACTTCTCTTCTTCACAACTGCTGTAGGGGTTTTTGTGCATGTGTGTCTTATTTTCTATTTGTGTCTTACTATAGCAGTGGCAAAAGCTGAATTATACCTCAGCTATGATTTGCCAAAATTGGAACAATATTTTCAGCTAAAAATTATTAATGTTAGAAACAAAGGTGATATAGCATAATAAGAAATAAAGAATGGTGTGAAAATACACCTCTATTTTGATAGGTACAATAAAAGTATGTTCCTGAAATAGAGTCTTAGGTGAGCCAAATTCTGACACCTGCTTCCTTGAAGTGCATCTAGACTTCAGGGATATAAAAGAATAATTCAGAATTAAAGCTTTTTAGTAATTAAAATAATGAATTTAAAAAATGTATCATCAAGCTACCACTCCCTCACTAGCCACCCCCCCCCCAAAAAAAATAAAAAAAAAAAGGCTTTTTTTTTTTTCCTGTGTATGAACTGGAAAGAAGGGACTTCTAACTGACTGTGAAATTCTGGATTATTAACTGAGACTAATAGTAATTTTAAGAAGATATAAAGTAGGCCTCATGAGGATGCTACTCTGTATTTGGAAGTTTAGTGTGATTTTCCTTATTACCAGGAAATTCACAGGTGCTTTCAAACAACAACAAAGAAAAAAAAAAAGCCATAAAACTATGCTAGATTTACATATTATAGGATAAAAATACAGGTTTAGGTAAATCAATGCTTGCAGTTAAATTTTAGTGACTGAAAAGAAAAAAGTGTCCAAACAATTAAATTATCCCATGAAATAATCACTAAATTTGTTTTCAGACACATCCCAGTAACATGTGGAATGATTAGCCGCATGACTTCACATGAGTATGTCTCTGCTAAACTGCAGTCGAATGTTGTTCTTCATGCTTTTCTCTTTTTGCTAGCTTTCTGGTAATGCAATAATATACTGCATTAAGAGATTTGGTTATCAAAGGGAACCATCTTCCATTCTGCAGTAGAGCATGTCACACAAGCACACACTGGAACCACGAAATTTGATAGCATTTTAAAGAAAGCTTCCTTCACTAGCTGTTATTGCATACAAGATACCACAAATTAAACTACTGTGGTTGTAAACCAGAGAGAGATTTTTTAAATTGTCCTGCTGGAGAAAGTCTGAACTTTGGAAATGACTATATTTTTCAACAAAGATCATTGGGTTCAGATTTAATTCTTTTTAGTTATAATCAAAGGGTAGTGTTTATTAATCTGTTACTGAGTTTGTAAGAGGACAAGATTTCTATATGTGTGTGAAAGTCTTAATCCTTAAACTGACATAAGAATATTTTTTCACTTACAGCTGATGCAGAAAAAATTCCTGAAGGAGAAGATGGTGTTGGAAGGACTATGTCAAAAGGAATCTTTTTTTACAATAATGACCTGAAATTTAATGGACAGGCGACAATTCAAAATTGTTCCATAGTGATAATGCAAAATTACAAGGGAAGGAGAAATTGTTCAATATTTCTTTGGAGGTGTTAATTTGCATTCTGGCAGCTGGCCAGTATTAGATGTCTTGAATATGACAGGTTTACAGAAAACAAAGCACTGGTGTTAAAATCTAGCAAAGTATTAAAAGAAATTAACAATACTAAAAGTTGAAAAGGGAGAATTTTCCCCACCATGAAGATCAAATTCTGTACCCTACCATGTAACATGTATCAGTTTATATTAATGAACATTCCGTGTGACATCAACCTTTAAGTTCATATTTGTCTTGTTACTATTAAAGGGAATTTTCCAATATTTCTTTGTAGGTGTTCATTTGCATTTTGGCAGCTGGCCTTCAGTAAAAAGTTTAGTGTTCTTCCTTTAGGTATGACTTTGACATTTATTCTTAGCAATGTAAATAGTGTTCTAATGTCTTTCATTTTTTGGAATATCCTTACAAAAAAAGAAAGATGAAGCAGACACAGAAGTGATCTGACCTTTCAAAAAATATTTTCAGCTACTTGTTGCTCTATTAAACTGCTTTTCATGATTCAAAACATGAATTCCAAGAGCTAATTGTCACATCTATTTTCAAAGCAGAGTTCACTGAAAACTTTCAAAAGCTTGTCACAAACATTTTTGAACAATTTCAAGATGAGGAAGGGTGCGTGTGCCTATGAAAAAAGAGTGCTGATTTACAGATAAATACAAATTTACATGTCAGCAATTCTACACGTTTACTTAAGGATAATTTTTCTCATAGGTGGTTGTAGAAATGAGACTGTTTTACAGATAATTTCATTAATAACATGTCCTTTTACTTTACATAAAAATATTGGCATTCTATCTATTTAGAACTTAAATTTGGCTTTATTTCCCTGAAGTAAGTTCAGTCTTCAAACACTGTGTAAATTACATATTATTTGATATCTATTCTATATGTCACTGCTCTCTTAAATCCACCAAAATATAATATATAAAAAAAACCAACAAACAAAGTGACAGAAATAACAAGATGAGAATTGCACATGCCTGTATGGAACCCCTTCAGGTACACTCTGGATGGCCTTACATTGGACATCATTCTACACTGGTTCATATTTCATTAGCAGAGGTTGAAGAGCACATATTTTATTATTCAGTAGAATAAGGTTCCTGCTTTTGTCAATACAGAAAAATTTCCTGAGGTAGTTCATTGTGTTTAACTCAAACATCAAGAGTTGGATTCATTTCATCTATAGACACCTGCAGTATAGATGCTTCTATCTGAAATTAGTCAGTATAAAGTCACCTTTTTATGTCAATGGAGGGTAACATACATGGTTTCCATAAAGAGGAACAGGCGGTGATTTGTTTTTTTCAGCACTTACCCAGAAATTTACTTGTGCAAACCCATTCTTAACCCTGTGGTGTCCTAAATTCCCCAGGTGCATACATGCGTGGCAGTCAAGTTTCCCTAACACCTCAATTCTGGTATTGGTGAGTGTGTCACTGGTGTTGCTGACTTGTGCTCCTCTTCTGGTGGGATTCCCGGGGCAGGAACCAATGTCTTCATACCTGGCTTTGGAACTTACTCTGTAGACGGCTATGTCTGAACTAACCAGTGTAGGTTTCATTTCAGCCAATAGACGTAAACAGGTGTATGAATAATTTGTCTGCTCTGTTTTGTAATGAGATTTTAAGCTAAGATAAAGCATGCCCTTAAACTGCCTATTTCTCCCCACTGAGCGTAAAGGGCGTCTGGACAGCTAGCTCAGACTACTGGCTCCATGACCTGGTATGAACAATACCACAGTTACAGTTCAGTGGCTTTAATTTATCTGACTATTTCAATATTTTCATAAAATTATAGAATATCTTGTGTTGGAAGGGACCGATAAGGATCATCGAGTCCAAATCCCTGCTCCTCACAGGACTGCCTAAAATTAAACCATATGACTGAGAGTGTTGTCTAGACTCTGCTTGAACCCTGACAGGCTTGGTGCTGTGACCGCTTCCTCGGGGAGCCTGTTCCAGCGACCGACCACCCTCTCAGCGAAGAACCTTCTAACGTCCAAGCTGAACTATCCCTGATGCAGCTTCATTCCATCTCCTCGTGTCCTGTCGCTGGTCACCAGAGAGGAGATCGGCTCGTGCCCCTCCACTGCCCGCCATGAGGAAGGTGTAGACTGCAATGAGGTCACCCCTTGCGATGAGGTCACCCCTCAGCCTTCCCTTCTCCAAGGTGAACAAGCCAACTGTCCTCAGCCCCTCCTCGTAAGTCTTGCCTCTGACCATCTTGGTGACCCTCCTGTGGACACGCCCTAACAGTCCCATGTCCTTCTTATACTGAGGTGCCCCAAACCGCGCACAGAACTCGAGGTGGGGCCGCACCAGGGCGGCGTAGAGTGGGACAGTCACCTCCCTCCATCGGCCAGCGATGCTGTGCTGGAGGCACCCCAGGACACGGTCGGCCCTTTTGGCTGCCAGGGCACGCTCTTGACTCGTGGTCAACTTGCCATCAACCCAAACCCCCAGATCTCTTTCTGCAGGGCTGCTCTCCAGCCTCTCATCCACCAATTTATATGTATAACCAGGATATTTTATTCATATTACAGTCCCTTCATCTTAGTGAACCAGCCTGTGGATATTTTGGCTGGGGTTTTTTTTTGCTTTTTTGGTTTGTTTGTTTCATTTTGTTTTGTTGCATCGTTAATCCTAAAGGAGTGACCCACAGCAGTCAATCTCTGCCCAACATTTACTGAAAAAAAACCCCAAACAATGAAAACAGCCCATGCATTTCCTCATGGCAACACATAACAGTCATCCTGCAGTCACCAGACCAAGTGAGTCTGAGTCTTCACTGTAACAAGGTACACAGTAATATTTAGAGTTTTTTTAAAAATTCAAACAAATTTTTAACATTCTTTCTTCTACAAAGAGAGAACACCCCCCCTCCTCCCATATTAAAACAGTTTTTAACTGTTTGATTAGTGCCTGACACTTGAAGAATGGGAGAGGCCTGAGAAAATTAGGGTTTATATGTGTCTCATTTTCTTTTAATGAAAATAAAATGGGTTTGTTCATGCCTATAACTTGAGAAGCGATGCGCACTTACTTCTACTTTCTAGAAATTCACAGTTTAAGGAGAAAACCCTTAGAAAATCATTCCTATTCCTACATAAAGAATTCAAAGAGGAAGAGTTTTCTCCTTTGGAAATAACAGAATAGACCTCTTGCATACAAGAAACTAAAAAACTTACAAGTATGTAAAATGAAATAGCTCATCTTTACCCTGCACAGGTCAAATTAATGTTGTAAAATCCATCTCTGTGGGTTTTATTAACCCTTCTTATTAGCTTCCATCGTAGCTGTTATATATATTTAAAAGAATGACACCATTAAGATACATTCCACATAGCTAAGAGTTAAGATTAACCTTTTTTAAAGATATAGTTGACGTACAATGTGTTCTGCACTTTGTGGGTGTTATTCAGAAACACAAAAGGTGTTATTCATAATGCCTCTTTTACTGGAAAATGTATGCTCACTAACTTAGTTTCAAATGCTGTTAAAAGAAAATCTGCAGAGAGAGCAAAAGGGCAAAAGGGTGACATCTGGCATAGCAGACTTTCTAAGACGGTTTTGGCACACAGCCTGCATTAAACGGCAGACGCTGAGAAAAAAAATTGGAATCAAAAGAAAAGAGAATACAATGAAAAATTGATTTCTAATCTTTAGCTATTGCAAACCAGTCAAAACTAGTCAAAGTGCTTTAGTTTATTATCTGTCATGTCTTGCACTGGGCCATTCTTTGATCTCTAAATGAGCCAAAAATGGGTCTGAGGTGTGACATTTTGTCAGCCTGATTACATCTACTTGCTGCATCATTTCCTAATTGCTATACACTCGATTTCACCTTTTCAGTTTTCACCTGAATGAGTGATACACAAAAACATCCTCATCGTTACCAGACCTCATGCACTTCATTTTTCAGAATGGCTGAAAGATGAAATACATGACATGCTGTTTGAAGTGTGGCCAAATGCATTTTATACTTTAAGCAAACAGTGCCATGGAAACTATGATATGCATGTCCTTGGAGGAAAACAGTCCATGCATTTCATCTACACAGGGAAAGAACAGAGGAAGAAACATGTAGATGTTAGAATTATTAAACCTACCTAGAGGCAGGGACATTTTTTAGAGAGCATGTCTGATTGAGCCAAAACCTAGAATTAGTGATTTAATTGGCCCTTTTCTTTCACTGAGTTACTTACTGCACTTCTTTGTTTCAGGTGTAACTAAGGAGGAGTGGAAAGGAGGATATTAATTTTGAGTGATCAATAACTCGTTGCTTTACAGATTTGAGGAGCTAATTCTGCCAAATCTCTGAGTTACCAGTTCTTTCTGTCTAGACTCTGCTATGCACCTGGGAGGCTTTGTTGCCTTTAAAAGCACATACACATTGGGGAGGTACTCCTGTGATTTCTGTGATGCTGATGAGAAGTCACACTGCTAATTAACTCTGAGAGATGTGTGTTTGTGTTTGTGTATGTATGTTCTAAACTGAAACCAGAGTGCCTCCCTCTTTCTTGAGCTGTCTGTTCCCGTCAGCTTAAATGGATGTGGAAATGTAAAATGTCACAAAGTGTAGGATAATAATAGCTACATAATAGCTAATATAGCTATATAATAAGTAATATAATAATAATAGCTCAAGTACACAAACCTGTACTACACAAAGTGTAGATAAGTGTTTTACATGGCCTTGGGTTTCTTTATTTTTCCTTGTTTGTCTTACTCGAATGCATGCCTCACCATGCGCGTTCCTCTACTTTGATAGACGAAAAAAAATTGTTCAGATTTTTTGACCTCTACTTTTGGAATCAGCTTGGGCTGATTGGGCACTTGGGGAGTGAACATTTCTTTTATGGTGCCTGCTAGTCTGAGAATTTAGATAGATGCTATGGAAGGAGCATTCATAGGTCAGGGGATTTTATACTGTTCCTTACTGTGTAACAGAAAAGAAAGTTTGATTCTGAGCTCCTTCAGTAGATTTAAAATAGGTTCCACTTATGCAGTGCAAGGCATGCAGTATCACAAAATAAATCCGTGGAAGCAGTGTATTTGGAGAAAACCAACCAACTCACCAACTAACCAACCAACCAACCAACCAACATAGTACATTCCCTTTTCTCAGAGGCTGTAAAGATACTTGGAAAAACAAGTTCACTTCTACAGCTCTGTGATAAGCTGTGCTGTCAGAAAAACATGCATATATACTTGATATGTATCTTAATCCAAATTTTTTTACTCAGTTTTTGATGGTGCGAGTCATTGCTAAGGTGTATTTTACACTTCTATATTAAAATATCACCATCAAGACATATATTTTATAAAAGAGGAAGGGAGACATTATAGATTGAACTCTTGCAGTGGACCATTACTCCGGGGAAACAATGAAAATGAAATTTATTCTCCGTCGAAATAAATCTGGAAGTCTCAACTTAGTTTCCCATTAACATCTGCCTTCCATCCAATATCAACATAAAATTTGGCAGAGTTTACTCATCTTTGCTCAGGTGAAGCCAAGAATGAAAATAAAAATGAAGAACAATTCAGTGTTGAATGCTGATGGCAAAGATTCGGGCATAAATTTTACAGTGACTTTAGCTAGTGTTATTAATTCTTCATTGTCATGTTTAACAGAATAACCTGAGCTGAGGAAAAACAAATAAAAATAACATTTGCAAAATAAATTGGCTTTAGGATCCACCCTTGTAGCTCAGAAAGTATCTAGAAATCCTTTCCTTCCCTTCACTAGGAAACATGTATCTATATCAATTTTTTGTCCCCCCCCCCGCCCATCCCAATCTTCTCTTTACCTATATTTACATTGTGGGAGTACTGAGTGGCTAAATCAGTTCCTAGCCATTCTTGTAAGGAGTTTAGATGCATAGAAAAGTAAAAATTGGCTGAAAGTTAATAAAGTTTCTTCCTTCAATGAATTATAAGTGCATAAAAGTAATTCCAACAAGCTAGTTCTAAGAAAGTTTCAAAGAACGGGCTTCTTGAAATTGCTTGAAATTGCTTCAAATCAGGCTAGGGACTGATTTTCATCCTCCTCCTCCCATTCTATAAGCAATGCCTACAAGTAAAGCATACACTAATTTGGAAGAAACTCCTGAAGATAACTGTATTTAATTTGAGTTATTAAAGAAATTGGTACTTGGTATTGGGCTATAAATTACTACAAATTGGTAGTGAGCTATAAATGTTTAAAATGAAAGGCAGGCAAAACTTCTCTACACACATGAACGAAGGAAATATTTCAGGAATACAGAATGCATTTTTCATAGGCTTTCTCCCCACTTATTAGTGTTCATAAAGGCATCCATATATTTTCAATCTTGCATCTACTTTTTTTGTCAAGATTTATGTTTGATGGAGGGAAATTACATGCTTGCAGCATACTAGTTGGGGCGGTAGTAGTATGAAGCTAATTGTTTTAATCTCAACTGTAACAAATTAATCTTTTGAAAATTCTGCAGCTTTATTATCCTACCAGCTGTGCTATAAAATCTGCCTAGTACTGGCTAATGGAACATGCTGTAAGGACATGATCCTGGGTGAAAAGATGTGGGGAAACATTGTTTGTCTGTTTGACTTCAGACAGCTTCAGTGCCGTCAAAGAAAATTGCTGATGTCCTCCAGGAAAAAAAGGAGACAAAGGCCACGCATGAGAAATGGATAGTCTAAAAGAAGATGGATATGCACGAACGTCAGTGTGTCTCATCATAATCACAGCAATATGTGTTACAGCTTTAGTGTATTAGTTTGGATTACATCTCATGTTACTTCCCATTCTTTATTCAGCTTATTGTGGGAAAGAGACAATCTCATATCCAATTCATCAGCCCACATACTCCCAAACTTGGGCTACGTCTCCATTACCTAGTGATCCAGTGCCATTCACTGGATCCCTGTATTGAATTTGTCAGTGCTGAGGCCCACCTCTTACATCTGCTTCATACATGATTTGGGGGTTGGGCTCCAGCCCAGGCTTAGATTAGTCTCATGACCTGAACATCCCCACTGCATGTATGTAATATTTTTTTGGTCATCTTGTGTTGTGGTTTAACCTCGGCAGGCAGCTGAGCCCCAGCTGCTCGCTCACCCTCCTCCGGTGGGATGGGGAAGAGAATCAGAAGGGTAAAAGTAAGAAAACTCGTGGGTTGAGATAAAGACAGTTGAGTAGGTAAAGCAAAAGCTGCGCACACAAGCAAAGCAGAACAAGGAATCCGTTCCCACTGCCCCTGGGCCGGCAGGAGTTCAGCCATCCCCAGGACAGCAGGGCTCCATCACGCCCAACGGGGACTGGGGAAGACAAACGCCATCGCTCCCAACGTCCCCCCGTCCTTCTCCTTCCCCCAGCTCTATATGGGGAGCACGACGTCCCACGGGCTGGGATCTCCCTTGGGTCAGTCGGGGTCGGCTGTCCCGGCTGTGTCCCCCCCCAAGCCCTTGTGCCCCCCCAGGCTCCTCGCTGGTGGGGTGGGGGGAGAAGCAGAACAGCCCTTGGCTCTGGGTGAGCACTGCTCCGCGGGGACGGAAACATCCTGGGGTTATCGACACAGTTTCCAGCACAAATCCAAAACACAGCCCCATACCAGCTGCTATGAAGAAAAATAACTCTATCCCAGCCAAAACCAGCACACTTTGCCTCTCAGTCAAAGCTGTCTGAAGGCAATCATTTGTTATTTTGGATATTTATGTTTCCACATTGGGAGTTAGGAAGTATTTAATGTATTTCAGGAGCAGAGCTTCCAGTTTAGTATCCACTGAAAAGGGATCTAGTCTGTGCACTTCAGAACTGCCCTTCAAAATGGATCAACTCACAGTCAGTGAATGCAGAGTTTATTCCCAAGAAACAGCAGTGCTCCAGGACAGTGATGAAGACTCAAGCTTTATTAACTCCTGTTGCATTAAAAATACACTGTAGAAATTGGTGGCCATTGAAGAAAAGATGAACTGTGCTTTCTTTTCCTGTAAACTGACATATAAGTAGCAAACAGCAAACAACATACATGATGTTGGGTGCAGAACCTGTAACAAATTGGCTTTAGGACTGAGTATAAATGACATTATTTTAATTCTATGGAATTTACTCCTAAAAATAGATGTTAATGTAAAAATTATGTCCAATTCCTCATCTAGTTATCTAAATTTATTAAATAACGAACTATCAGGTTTTCCAAAATTACTGAGTGCCTATTATTTTCCATTATTTCAGTGAGTTTACAGTAATGTGAAACCTGTAAAGGGAAAAAAGAGTCCAATTGTATATTTAAAATAAAGACTAAAATCATACAATACCAATTCATAGCAACACATGGAAATCTCAAATTTTTTACAAAGCCATCAACTTGGGCTTACTTAATCTTCTTTCTTTAACATGTTAGCTTAAGTGTTAGAGATATTTCACTTGTTCAGAGAATCCAGATTTCTCATTTAAAATATACTGCCTATCTTTTAAAGAACAGTGAATGTTTTCCTTTATATTAGCTACACTTGTCTGTCTCTGGTATCTTCCTTACAGTTTATTTCTTCAGAATCATTTTCATCAGCATCAAAGAATTTTTCAATTTTCATATAAATTTACACCCTTCTTACTGCTATCTCAAACTGCAGAGAAGTGTCTTCTTAGTGGTAAAAGTTCATATACAGACTCTTGACACCTCAGAGCTTCTACATAGATCTACTAAAAGAGGGGCTGGAAAGCTGGCATTTTTTTATCTGGTATGAATTTATGTACTGTCTATGTAACCACAGTATATTTTGTAATTATCATTGGTAATTACCATTGGTTAGCATGGGTCTTTTTTCCTTTATTCCACCCCCTCCCCCTTTTTTTTTTCCAGGGAAAGGCTGTTTTATTAAAATTTCATTTGCTTTTTTATTTTTTTTCCTCAAATTGCCTTGTTCTCATTTTGATCTGATGTGAAGAAGGAAACCTTACCACGGGAAGAAAAATACAATTTTGGATAATGGATTAATTTTGGAAATGTTCAACAGTTTTTGAATTGGTCCCCAAGGAAAAGTCTGTCTTCTACTGTGGCAAATCTTCTCTGAGTTAAATTTTTTTATTGTGACAAAACACAGGAGTCATCAACAGCATTCCTGGAAGAGGTTTAGGAAGTAATTTTTGCTCCAGGGAACTTGATCCGGGCAAGTCAGTAGAAGACAGATTATATATTCCATAGGAAGCTGCTGTCAAGAGAAGCCAAACCAGTGCTTTAGGTGTTTGAAAAGCAGAAAGAAAAGACAGCTGAGAATATTGCAGTAGTTTATATGAAAGAATACTGGGATATGAATGAGAGAGGCATGCATGCTGTAAAAAGAAAATAAAAAAGTAGGAAGGAAGTGCCGGATTCACAGAACAGGTTTGACAGAAGAGTTGCGTGATGCAAGCTATAATCTTGGAGTAAATGGCCAAGATTTGGGGAGGCGGTGTTGAGTATGACTGACTTCTTGACTTTCATTTAAAATAAGTTTTATTCTCACAGTTGCAAAAGTTTTAAATAACTTTCACCTGAGCCTAAAATGAAATGAGGCATCCTCCTGGATATGCCACTCATCTTTGCCAACGGGATAAATCGCAGGTTCCAGAGCCTAGGCTGTAGCTCTGGGGTTAGGTACTTGCCACTGGCTGGGTAGGGAAAGTTACCTGCTTTACATCTACGTGTCAGGGAACACTGTTTCATCTCTAAGTTTAATAAAACCCACATGACTTCCCTCTCCGAACTGAGCTGACTGTATACTGCTACTGCTGTTTAAAAGCTCTTTGAGGTCGGTTTATGCTGAAGTTGGAAACTGGACTGGAACATGCAGAGGCCTGATTGCAGTCTGTAAATAAGAATACACTAACTTGATTAACTTTGGAAGTTGTTTTCCTTTTTTTTCTTGTAGTTATTCTCATCTAATTAAGGTAATTGTAGTTAATTGAAAAGGCATGATTGGTTTAATTGGATCTGAAGATGCAACAAGAAAATCACTAACGATGAAGGTGGAATTGATTTGATGGCAACTACTCCAAACAAAAGTGCAGTCTGAGCATTATGGATCTCTTTAGAGAAAAGCATTCAAGAAAACATAGTCATTTTTTCATCGCACAAGCAATGAACAGATGCAGGACTGTTGTACTGAAACTAAGTAGAAATAGTGTCAATTTGATAAATTTGTCCAGCCTTATTATCTTATATAACGGGCTTCATCTTTCTAATTGTATTGCAAGCTGCTTTAGTTTGCAAGAGATGGTGGGGATGTAAAGTTTATATTGTTTAGGGAAGTAGGCTGCACCCATCATTGAGCTCTAGGAGGATCAGGGCATATTGGGGGAAAGCTCAGATCACGTTAAAGTTCATTGGATTTTTAGATAAGTGTGGTGTCCCTTGATTTGTTCAGTTCCCTTTGTAATAAATTATCTAAAGAGCTGAGAAATTAAAATGTTCTGGTTCTGATCCACAAGGAATTAGGCAACAGGGCTTTGTTCTTTGGTACCCACCAGAAAAAGGTCCAGACTGCCCCTCATGGCAGAAGGCTCTGAAGCCTTGTGGAGGAGGAGCAGCAATGTACTTAGCAAAATTTTTACTCAGATGAGTTGGACAGGAGTCATATTGTCCGATAAAAGAGTTTAGCGTCTTGACTTTGAAATTGCATGGCTTTTCTGAAGAGTCAGTTTTATGATTAATGATCCACAATTTGTTTCTGAGGGATTAAAGATATTTCTCAGTGGAAATGAGGTAAAAATGCAGATGTTAGCCACTGTTGACTCCAAATAATGTTACTAACTATACAGGGGCTGGTTTGTACAAACTCTTGCAGAACATAACAAAAAATGAGAATAATTCCCACAAGATTATATTAAAAACTTAATTTTTATTAAATAATTCAACACAAGGGATGCCAACAAAAATATTTTGTCATTGGCTGGAAACTACGTTTGCTGTCTCTAGATCAGACTGAACCAAAAAGTTATAAAAACCATCACAGTATAAAAATCATAAATATAACTTTAAGAACTATTATGATCAGACTGAAAGGCATAGGTTAAAAATAAAAAGAGGAATACAGCCAAGCTGTAGTTAAAAGAAAGACTTCAGGACCAGTGGAATTTACAGTTTGAACTATGTGGAGAAATAATGACGACACATTGATTAGTTGCAATTAGAGGCATGCAAATAAAGAAGAAATGAAATGGAGAGAAGTGGCTGACCATAGCAGGTAGGCCATTACTGTTATAAACTGATGCAGTTTCTTTGAATCACTGAAGTAATACCATTTACATCAGCCAAGCAATAATTCCTCGGGAAGGAATGTTTTCTCTTCTTGCCAACTTGGAAATTACATCAGTAATAACATTACTGTAAAATGGAATTTCAAAAGTAAAAATATTACTCCAAAAATGAATTTGAACACACACGGTTATTGGAAGGATTGAGAAAGATCTGTTCTTCTTGAGAAGGCCCTTCAGTGAATGAGGAAAACACTGTTCTGTGGAGAGCTTATTGGTTGTAGCATACCTCATGTAGGTGCACTACCGTGAGCCTGAGCCGGCTCATGTCGAGCAAACGTGGACCTTTCCACGCAGCAGTTTCATGGACAGTTTACTGGGTTATCTTGAATCAGGCTGCACCCCTCCGTACAAATAGGTCCACAGTGCAGTCCTAAATGGAGGTGAAAAAACTTGGGCTGCTATTTTGTTTGGAAATGTCCCATATTTTTGTTTGCTTGAATTGGGGGATCAAGCAGCCTGGAACACAATCTTGTCAAAATTTCTTTGGTCTCTCTCCAGTGCTCCTTGGAAGGGCTGTGGTGCAAAGGATTCTTGGTTGGTTTGTTCCCCAGACTTGTATTAGTTTTGTTTTACAGTAACAGCGAAGTGAGGGATGATGGAAGGATGTGATTCAAAACGGGCATCTTCTTTAGAAGAAAAATTATTTAGAGAAAGATGGGAATTTTGAATCAACACATTTCTTTACTGAAAAATAAATATCACAGCTAATAGAAAATAGCAAGAAGCATGAAATGTTAGTTTTATGTTAGGTTCCTACATTCATCTCTACAATGTTTAGTATCTACCTTTGTAAAAATGTCCAAACCTTAATGTCCCAACTTTCAAATACATGTATTAAAGATTTGGCAGAAGATGACTCAAATTCAATTATTTGCACAGGAAGCCTGCAGAAAAGTCAGAAGTGTAACCCATAAAAGCTGAATTTCCATATTTAGGAACCTCACCAAAGTGCAAGTGTATAATAAAAAATAAAAGTTGTTTTTAGGTCAGCGAATTATAGAACCAGCTTTTTGTCTCACAGCTTCATCTTTGCCACTCCCCCCCACTCCCTCCCCTCCACCCCAGTAAAGTTCCTACATCAACATTTGAAATATTCCTTGAGGAAGGGAGAAATTTGAGAAAGGGAAAGGGATTAAGTTGAATGAAATGGCTTGAATTTCAGCATGACATTTTATGGTACTGAGTACAATATGTTCTACTTATAGGTCAAATTTGATGTTCTAGTTCCCCAAGATTCCCAGCTGGTGCTACTATTGCTAAATACCCTGCATGATAAGGTATTTCCTGTCCTATATAGCTAAATCTGGGGCCAGTGTCCAACATGAGAAATACACAAAGAAGGGTGTATTAGGTTTGCATGGCAAGGTTTTGATAGTGGGGGGCTACAGGGGTGGCTTCTGTGAGAAGCTGCCAGAAGCCTCCCCAGCTCCAAGTCAGACCCGCCTCTGGCCAAGGCTGAGTCCATCAGTGACAGTGGTAACACCTGGGGGAGAACAGATTTAAGAAGGAAAAAAGTTGCTGTGCAACTGAAACTGCAGCTGGAGAGAGGAGTGGGAAGATGTGAGAGCAACAGCCCCGCAGACCCCCAGATCGGTGCAGAAGGAGGGGAGGAGATGCTCCAGGTGCCGGAGCAGAGATTCCCCTGAAGCCCGTGGGGAAGACCCTGGTGAGGCAGGCTGTCCCCCTGCAGCCCAGGGAGGTCCACGGGGGAGCAGATCACCTGCAGCCTGGGGAGAGAGGACCCCACGCCAGAGCAGGGGGATGCCCGAAGGAGGCTGTGACCCCGTGGGAAGCCCGCGCTGGAGCAGGCTCCTGGCAGGACCTGCAGATCTGTGGAGAGAGGAGCCCAGGCTGGAGCAGGTTTTCTGGCAGGACTTGTGACCCCGCGGGGGACCCACGCTGGAGCAGTCTGTGCCTGAAGGACTGCAGCCCGGGGAAGGGACCCACGCTGGAGCAGTTTGTGAAGAACTGCAGCCCGTGGGAAGGACTCATGTTGGAGAAGTTCATGGAGGACTGTGTCCTGTGGGAAGGACCCCACACTGGAGCAGGGGAGGAGTGAGGAGTCCTCCCCCTGAGGAGGAAGGAGCAGCAGGGACAACGGGCAATGAGCTGACCCCAACCCCCATTCCCCATCTCCCTGCGCTGCTGGGGGGAGGAGGTGGAGAAAATCGGGAGCTGAATTGAGCTGGGAAGGAGGGAGGGGTGAAGGGAAGGTGTTTTAAGCTTTAGTTTTTACCACTCATTATCCTATTCTGATTTAATTGGCAATAAATTAATTTTTTTTCCCAAGTCAAGTCTGTTTTGCCCATGATGGTAATTGCTGTGTGATCTCCTTGTCCTTACCTTGACCCATGAGCTTTTTGTTATATTTTCTCTCCCCTGCCCAGCTGAGGAAGGGGAGTTATAGAGTGGTGTTGGTGGGCACCTGGCGTCCAGCCGGAGTCAACACATTACAAAGGGTTACTGCCCACACACAGATGAATCATATATGTGCTGTCAATCTGTGCATGCAGAAATAAATTTGACATTTTATACACAGCTGCTTTGACTGGAGTTACTGAAAACTCTGGGTAGCATCCCTGTGTAATACAGTGTTTTGGGCAAACACAGACCTCAAGGTGAAGTCCAGATATCTCTAAAACCTTGATTAATTATTATGTCCATGAATGTATGAAGAATGCAGTAATGTAATGCAAAATTTTACCTGCACTATTTTGATAACATCTGAAGATTTTTTTTGTTTGAGTTACAATGACAAAATTGTAGGCTTTGGCCTTTTCTCAAAAAAAAAAAAAAAAAAGATGTGTAAAATAGGTGAAAAGCAGTTTTATGTCAAATGCAAAGCCATTCTATTACAGAGCTTGATTTAAAAATGGCAGCTTTTACGTGAAAAATGATCACAAGGAAAGAGTAAGTGAAGGAAAACAGTGTTCTATTTCTACAGAGAAAAAATATATTCATTTGTTTCATGTTTAACTATTGATGATAAAATATAACTATAATTTCTGAGAGTCATTTTTATACTGAATGGCACTGTATAATAGATACAGTATTTTTTTCCTTAAAATCCTACTATAAAAATGTATAGCAGCACACCATTTCTAGAAGAAGTAATTACTTTTTTATTATGATCATATAGCACCTTGCCTGGCTGTGAAGTTCATGGACTGTGCACTCATTTTTGAGTTACAAAGTCAAACTGATGTTAGTTTCTTGTAATACCAATATATTTTGTATGACTACACCTGAACATGTCTCCAAACTGACACCTCCAGTTCATCTGGATAGCTGAATCCTAGTAACCTGATGTTGAACAATGCAAGGTCATCACTTCTTCTGAGGTATAGAAGATTCCTACTGAACTACTACTTCAGCTTGGAAGTTGGTGGCAACAATGTACTTCAGAAATGAAAACAGTGTGACATGATACACTGACTGTTTTTTTCTACAAAATAAAATTACTTTTTCACAGATGGCAATTAATACCTGATAACTATATGCAAGCCATTGAAATGCCACAACACTATATATTAACGCCACAATAAAAAGTCAGTTATGTTTTTGTCACAGAGCAACAAGAAATTTAATTAATATCACACCTTTTGCCTTTATTGAGAGTGTAAACATTTCTTAAAAGGTTTTAAAATTGCATGACTGCGTGTGCACCCACACAAATGTAATTATGTATTTCAAAACAAAGAGAAAGAAAATAAAGCTGGTGTGATAAACATTTTACTAGCATTCATTCACAGCCATGTTGTTCACAGTGGCAACATTTCCTCTGCTTTCTATGGAAAACACAGGTCACTAGCTGCTAGACCAGGAAGGCCCTCAAACATAAGGGCCAAGCTGTACCAAGCTCTTTGGTCATTATTGGTGATGTTTTAACTGTGCTATCTATGATATTTCTCTTCCATGGCAACCCGCCCAGGAAAATTTCACTGACATTTTCACAAATGCTAAAACACACAAAAAATTTAGAAGTTTGTAAATTTCTGGACCATGAAACTAAAAGCATGTTGATTTGCTTTAACAGTTGTATTGCTACTTCCTGGGACTATTCTGCATAACAGCTAATAATAGGTACAGAAGGATTATTGCCAGTGATCCATCCTAATACCTGACATTTTACTCTGTGAAGGAAGCCGAGACAACATAATCTCTGCATTTGTCTTAGTACCATGACTATAGAATCAAACAAAGCCCGATCTTCATAAATGAATGAAAGCATAATCTTTATAGAAGTGGCTGTATTTTAGCCACTGCTTGTCTTAGTAAGGATCAAACACAAGCTACTTATCAAAGAAGTACCTATGACAAAGTAAAATAAACAAACAAATGAAAAGCAACCCAAATTTCTGTATACAGTGGCCTAAACCATCAGTTTGCCTTCTTCCCAAATCCCCTGGAAAAATAAATCTCTTCCCTTAAAATAACCAAGAACTGATAGACTAAGGCATTCTTCAGGGAGCAGGTTCCCTAGTAGTGTCCCTTGAATGGTCCTTAGAGGGAAACCTAATTGAATTTCTCCCCTGGCTAGAGTGGTGGCAGTATCATCTAGATATGAAAGTAGGTGTATAGATATATACCTACATACATACATTTAAGCTTCGTAAGGAAAAACTCTTCCATATATGTTTCAAACTTTCAAAACAAAGTCAGTGTTTTAGAGCCAATATTTAGTACTGTTCTGTATGTAAAGCAGAAATTTAGCACATCCTAGTGCACAGGTCTCAAAGACAGCTGTTAGAAATCTCTGAAATATATAGTTATAACCCTTGGATGGCCCAGTGGAAGTCACAGATAAATCTAACAGCAAGGGCTAACCCTTAAAATCAGTAACAGTATTGCATATACCACTAACTTATTTCTAATAGGAAACACTGAACACTGTATAAGTAGCATGTCAGGAGCTTATTTAATCAAATGGTGAATAAAATCACAAAGTTTCTTTAAGGAATTTCGTGCTTCTGGTTTTGACCTTAACTGAAACAAGGAAGCAAAGAATAAAACATTTAAATTAACTGATCTTTTTAATGCTTTTTAAATGACCCATTTATTTTGAATTGTAATCAAAGGCTTGAGAGAGCTCTTCATAATCCAACCTGATATATGAAAGGCTTTGTGGTTAAGGCACTGGGCTGAGACCTAAGAGTCTTTACAGAGAAGTAGCAAAAGGTTTGTTGATTAATGTTTGAGAAATGCTCTGATACACCAGAGATGCAGCTATATAAATAAGTGTAAAAGTGGCTTACAACACTGAAGTTGGTTGGAACAAATTCCTGCAATGCTCTGCCTAAATCAAGACCTCATTAGAGGGTTTACAACTTATTCACGGAGGGATTCTGTATTTGCATATGTAAGCAACTCTTAAATATGTATGTAATGACAACCTGAACAAAGTGGTAAACGAGAGATCACTGATAGTCATAAATAGACGTACTCCATATCATTTTGCTGCTTATGACAATTTGAATTTTACGTGAAAGAACCACATTCTGTGTGAGATCCTCAAATTGCTTCCAATTTCAGTTCTCTAGGTGTTTTCTTAGACATGTCTTCTGTAGCCACACAGAATTTCCCTTTCCACTCTTGTTTCATTTCTTGATTTCTTACATGTGACAAAGTCATCGAGAACTCGATGTATGGGCATGGAACTGTGGTGAATTTTGTATCCGCCTTTGTTCTCTGTGTCCAGTCTCTTCCTGTGTCTTCCACTGTGAGGGTGAGACCCAAGGACCTGGTTGTGTTTTGTAAGGATAGGGTGGCTGTAGTTCACAGCTTGCAGAGACTGTTGGGTTTCCCATGCTGTGAGTAGCACAGAAGCAGTTAAGCATGTGAGGGAGTGCGGGAAGCAGTTAATTGCTACCCTCGAATGAGGCAGCAGAGCTGATTTAGGTAACAAGCTTAAAATCTGAGAAACCAACAGTGGAAAGAAACAGTGTAAAAATCTAATAGAAGTTTTACTGTGATAAAGCTATGACTGCTAAAAGCACTTACAATGAGATTTGGATTTGAGTGCAAATCAAATGAAAGACTTAGAGGAACATGCTGGTGACTAAGATTCAATATTAAACAGCGATGATGAGATACACTGAGGGAAACTGGTTATTGAAGTGAACTGGATTAACGATGTGAGAACCTGTTTCTTTAAGGAATAGGAGCAACAACTTCCTAAAGAAGGGATGCAGACCCAATGGAGGAAATAAACATTTCCTTAAGAAAGAAGAGAGGAAATGGAGAGTCCTGCAATGGAAAGGAAGGATTCACAGTGACAGCAATGCTTGGACTCTAGCAAACAATGAAATCTCAACACTAAAAAGTCAGGAAAACCAGATCAGTATGGTATTGTGCTACGAGAATTTGCATAAGATGATTCTTCTATTTAGTTCTGAGTTCCTACTGCCCTTTGATGATGACACTTTTGGATGAGCTAGCAGAATCATCCATGTTCTTGCAGTTGTGTGCAGTATGTAGAGGAAGAAGTCAGCCAGATCTTAGGGCTTTTTGGGGACTATAGCGTCACTAGTGTCTGACTATTCCTGTGGGCTGATTTTGTCCACTTGCTGAAGCATCCCAATGTATGGAGTAACAAGAAGAATTTCTGCTAGGACATATACTTCCTCTGGGAAATGACTGGTTGTACTAGTTAGTGACAGGATTACAGAATGGCTATCTCCTATCATAGAGAAATGACCACGAAAATCCAGTGGTGATTCTATAGCATATCTGGAGATGTGCTCCCGGGAGCTGAACTGACAGGGTGAAACCTCTCCGTCATTTTAAAGGCCCTGGTGAGATCTCAACTCTAATATCATGTTCCATTTTTGTCAACATATTAAGGAAAGATGAACCAAAATCACAACAGCTGCAGAAAAGGGATGTAGGGTTTTTCAGGAGAACCAAGAGCGTATCTCTCAGGAAAAGAGATTAATCCAGCAAAATGAAACATGAGGGAAGATATTGTTACTGTATATGAGTATGTCATGGGGGCAAGCATGGGAGAGAGAACTATATTTTAAGATAAAAGATCAGGCTGGCATGGGAACAGGTGGCTATCAACTGGCTATGAGTAAGCTGAAGCTGGAATGAGGAGACGGGTTCTAACTCCCAGAGCACAGTTCTGGGTCAGTCTTCCAGGCACAAGTACTGAGGGCAATTCACCCCCAAGTGCTTTAAAGACAGAACTTGGAGAGTTTATGAAAGTGATTTCATGTTTGATTTGTCTGCAGGGAGCTGACCTAAAAGGTCTCTGGCAGCCCTGTGAAAAGACCATATACCTTTATCTCCTCCTTCAAATCCTTTTGGAGAACTCGTTTTTCTAGGTAATCTTCCTATTTTACTCATCACTATTCTCTCTCTACAGTTCCCCATGCATCCCATGCTTTGTCTTTGTTTCTTTTGTATGGCTTGTTATTATGATCTCCAGAGCACAGAGAATTTATCTTTCATACAATGGCACTTATGTTCATAGTACTATATAGATGATTAATAATAATTAATAGCACCATCTGGACTATCAAGCAGTAACAACTATATAATCATCAGCCTTTTCATCTGAGTCTCCCAGATAGCTATTTCATTAACTCCAAGTTTTCAAAATGTAATTAAATGTAAAAATTTCCTCAGAGAAAATATATATACTGAATAGAAGAAAAATCTTAAACTATTGCTTTGGTTGCAGCTTGAATTCACCTGGTATATATATATTGTATATGGATTCACATATGCATAATACAAGTGGCTATATATAATGCATAATAAGTTGATATATAAAATAAATATTCAGTGAAAAAACCACAAAATAATATGAAATCATGTAACATGATGAATCTAACATACTGTGTTACTCCATATCATTCAAGAAACAAAACTTGATGAAAATTTGGTTTAGAATGGAAATGCTCATCATTAATTTAATGGGCAGCTGTTATGATTATGCCAAACCTAATGACCTTTAGAGGAAATCAAGCATGTTATAACCTGTAAGTGGTCACTTAACTAATTCCTGCAGTGCTGGCAAAAAAGGCCACCAATTTATTTTACTGTTTGTAGTCCCAAGTGGGATCAATCTGATTTTTCATTTTTATTGTCCTCATATTATTTCTCCAGGCTTTTAGGGTAGTCTATAGTCTAAAGAGAGGGCAAAGACAGTTCTAATGTCTCTGCAGACAGGTTTATTGTCTCTTGCATCGAAGGATTTCCCCTGTACTCCTGTTTCAGTTCCTTCCCTGATGTTGAGTAATTTAAGCAGTATTGACAAGGCAGCAGTGCTATAAAGTGTTATTCATGCCCAAGTGCCCAAAAAGCAATTGGCCACAGAACCTTTAAAAAGCAGCAACAGTTGAATGAAAAACCTACAGATCAGAATTCTTGGCACATTAATAGTAGTCATTCATTGAAGCAAATTGAATTACTGCATGCAAATTAGTTTTAAAAGAGGGTAAGGGTGACTAGCTGCTCCCTCTGTTGCCACAGTAGTCACACTGATGAGTTACATGTGCTGTTAGCCTGACCTGTCTACAGTTTATGTAATCATAACAATGAGGGAGAAGCTAAATTACAACCTAATTTCCTCAAATATAGTTTATGCAAAAAATTTCAATGAATGTTAATGACAGAAAGCCTAAACATCTGTTTTATTCCATTTCTATGATCGTTTGGGACAAAATAAAGACTGACACAGATGCCAAAATTCTTAAAAGGCCCCAAGGTTTTAACTGATTTTAAATCATAAACTAATTAATGTGTATGCTTTTAAATTAAAAAAACTGTAGTAGGGATATGTAGTAGCATATCTGATATGGTTTCTGTCTAACAAAAGGCATATTTTTGCTCTATATAGCAGACACATATTAGTTCAACCTGACAGCATTTGGGGTTGAAAAAACTTGTTCCTAGAGCAGTGGTGTGGCAGCGCATCTGGTCTCAGCTGGTGCAGGCATGGTGCCACGCTACCCTGGGTAGACCACTTATTTTCCAGCTTTGAGTGTGTGCAAATGTTGTTGTGCACACCCACAATATACATCATAAACCTATATGCAAAGGCTGGATCTTTGCAAAAGATGGCATTTCCACTTGCAAAGGAAGTTTTCCTGACTGAAAGCTGTTTAAAAGTCACCACTTCAATCACATTGTTAAAGGTTGCCACTAAATAATTTATTGAGTATTTCAGAGTAATTTTCTCTGCAACATGTTATAACAGAGACGATTTATTCAGAAGCTTACTTCTAGGAATCATTATTAATGCAATGCTTATAAATGTTATCTTAGTTTAAGGAATCATAATGAAAAAGGTACTTTAAAAATTGCTATTGAGCAGCACCCTCTCCATTTATTGATGAAGTAGTGTTGATTCATAGAAAAATTTTCTAAAGTTCTCGATAAGTTTTCCTGTCAAAGACATTGAGATAAGAGTCGGCTCCGTTGCCAGTTTCATGTGGCATGTTTTTGTACCACTTAGCTTACGTTCTTCTGAAGAAACAGAAACTCGTCAGGTAGCTGTGCTGATGATAAAACTGGAGAAGGGAGGAGGAAAGCCTGTATATATTTCATAATAACTGGAGAGAATATTTCTTTATGCTTTGCATAACACTTGATTAAATGATTTAATTTTTTTCCCAGATGCTCTTATTTCTGACATTTACTACAATCTCTTAGGTTGTGGTATAGTTGAATATATGCTCTTCAGCCTTTGTTATACAATTCCTGGGGCTGACACAATGACTAGAAACGCAGGGTGAGGTTTATCACTGTCCTTCAGCAGTACAAAAGCAGCTGCAGGCATGCCATGACTTGCCTCTTAAACTAAGTTTATGGCTGTTTGTCAATGCAGATGGTTTCAAAGTTGCTTTGTGTCCCTGCAGAAGCATGAAAGAACAAAAACATATCAGTGAATTTATCTTCTAATTATAAACTAAATTCACAAAAAAAAAAAAAAATAGTGGAGAAGGCCTTCAACCTTTACCCCTATAGGCCATGCACCAAAGCCTGAGCTTTTTCCACTGATTTTAATCTCCGAGAGACAGCTGATGACAGGCTGTTTCTAAAGTGAGCAGAAGTTTCAGAGCTAATAGAATTCCATTCTATTAAAGATTATCCCCATGGACCAAGATTTTGGAAATGAGCCTTTTATTCTCTAAAAATGGCTATACGAATTGTATTTCATTCAAACCAAGTCAAGCCATGTGTTCAACTTGTTTCCCAAGATCTCATTTTCTTATGCTATTAGGGACCTCACCTCCCACTGGAACAAGAAACTCAGAATATGTTAAAAATCAAAATAATGTTTGGGTCAGAGCACACCTTTTTGAACTTCCCTCTTCTGCAGCTCTGAACTTAGTGAAACTCGACATTTTACTTTATCACTTGGTGTTACAATGTTAGATCCTGAAGTGATTTGCAAGTGTGAATTTACTGCTTACACATCCTTGCAGTAGATATCATTTATGCCTATCTACTGAGTAGCATTCCCTAAAATGCTGTCAATATGATACTGGATTTAAATTCAAGCTGATCTTCACCTTCCAGTGCCCCTTCTAAGCAAATCTGAAGAACACCTTTACCCATTTATCTTGATATTTTTGGAAATACGTTTGTGAAAGAAGGAGTCACTTCCTTTATTCCTTGGCATCATATCTCATAATATAGACATAGAAAGGTCTTTGGCCGTGAAGCTGTGAACTGGAGAATTTTGTGTGACACCATTTTCCAGCAGTGCAGGAAATGGCACCTGTCTATCAATAGTTTCTACAGGAAAGACTCGTATTCTGATCTTTGTGGCTCTTCTGATCAGCAAACCTGATCTCATGTGTATTAAACACTAGGGGCTTTTATCCTTTGATTTCATTTAGAACTGGGTCTGACCCAGTCTATCACTTGCACAAAGATCCACAGTAAAATGGAGGGCCCAGCTTGCCTGTCCATATTTAAAATCTACCCTTAAATATATGGTCTGCCAGGTCCTTTGGATGAATATTATGGATTGCCTGTGTTGTTACTGTTGAACAGCATGCAGCCAATGCACTCATTCTGCCATTTCAAGTACCATAGAAAGATGAAAGCAGCTGAAGTATTTATGACTAGGCAGAGCCCTTAGGATATTTTCCCAGTCAAAAGCAGTATTATTCACTGATATTACTTTGTAACATTTTGTTTATTCTTTTCATGAATTTGCTGTTTTCTTTTTTAATATATTACTCTTTATAATAAGCTTATATTTACATATATTAACATTGGCCCTCTAAAATTCTTCCATTCGTCAAATCTTTGTTCTTTGGGGGGAGAATTCTGAGTTTCTCTATGCCTTACTTTAGGTAAAGAAACTTTAAGGTGATGTTATTTAGTCTGTTCTTGCCAATTCTGGACAGGGAAGAATTTGGTTTTCCTGACTTTACCATCTGGATCATTTTTTATTGCAGTTTTGGGTTTTTTTGTTTTTTGTTTTTTAATGTTCTGCATGAAATCTTCCTTTTAATGCTACTGCATTATTTTCAAGATACATGAAGCTTTTTTGAATAGATCCTTAGATAAAAGCAATATATCTTTACAGATATGAACTTATAGAGAGGCAAGGGAACTGTCATGCTAAACCTGTACTGCCAAGCTGGCAGGTGTAGTACAGCACTTGGTGAGGAAAGAGCTGCTTTTTTCTCCAGCCACATTGTTTCCACATGAGCGCCTAGGTCTAATGCAGGTAATGGAACTACACTGACATACTAAAGGTCTAGTTTAACACATTCAGTCTACAGTAGAAATTTGCTCCTCATTTTAGAAATGTATTTAAGAATGTATTTAAGAATGTATTAAGAAATGTATTTCTTTTCTATTTAAATATGTCTTTTTATTAATTACCTCCGTGTTCTCCTTACCCCTTATCCCAAAGTTAATACATATAAGAAGTTCTTATTTATGTGTGGGAAGAACAGTATTTAGTTCTGTTCTCCCTATCCTTGCGAACTTACAGCTGCCAACTATTCACACTATACACCTTTTTGCTTGACTTGCTCTGCTTGCTTTAAAAATCTGCACATTCTTCCATTTATGCTATAGTATCTGCATTTGAAATCCCTGACATCTACCTTTTGACTTTTGCTTAATCTCATTGATTTCTATGCTGCTTTCTGACACTTAGATTTTATGAGTATTAATAAAGATTTTACTCTTTCTATCTCTTCCTGAAATATGTCCTGATTTTTTCATTACACATGTTCTGTACAATAGTTGACTGCAATCATCTTTCTTGAACTCATTACATATTCTCTGCAAATGTGCCTTTTAAATTTTAATATCTTCAGCTCCTGTCTTTCCCAGATAAAGTCTGATGATGGACTATGCAACTGTATGAGTGCTACATAGGATAATTCAGAATATATTTTCAAGACTGCTTCCTCATGTGGATCAAACAGCATTCTCTTTTCATTAGAACATCAATGTATTTGTTTTTCTCCAATGAATTTTATTGCTGCGTGGCATGAGAAGGAGGGACTATTTTCAGACACATTCAGCAACTCAAAGAACTTGAAAAACACTTACTCTTTTCAAATGTTAAGACATTATTTGGTAACAATATAATATATTACACATAAACACCCTACAAATTATACTGAAGCATGTACTGCATGTATTGTTTTGGGGGAAAGTGTATTATAGAGACAAAAAAAGCACACAATTTGTCTTTAATCTCAGACCCTCTGGGAAGAATATTCTAAATGAAGAAACAAATTTCTTCATTAGATTTGCTACTTTCTAACATAACTTTGACAGTAAAAGGAGTGTTTATATCATAATCAAAGGTCTGGGTTCAAAGAAGTCTTTGACACAGTTGAATATCTCAGCGTATACTTTGAATGACCTTGAGTAGAAGTTAAGTAACGTTCCTTTAATATTTTTTCTGCATACTTACTACATTCTGCAGATGCATTTTTAGTCTCCGTCTCAGGAGCACCACAAAATTCACACAAATGTCCCTGCTAGTACATTGTATCAGTAGTGTATTCAAAATGATACTTTTCTTTTTGTCCATCAATTTATGTTTAGATTGCATTGCCAAATGTGACCCCTAGACTTCTAAGTCTCTTCAACAGCCAGCACGAGGGAATTTGTAGTACTTCTAGAAGCACATCCTACACTTAATGATACTACAATTAGTGACTCAATCAATCCCATAGATGATAACTTAAGTCCCCGATCAGTGTTCTAACTCTGCTGATGCTCAGTTTCAATGGCATTGCATTTCTTCATGTATCTTCCTACCTTTCCAAAGTGCTATCGTGGAATATAAAGCAGACTGAAAAGGATCCGTATGAAAATATGCTTATAAAATCAGTCGATATTTTTATGGCCTCTTTTTTTCCCAAATAACTCTTAGCTTACCTTAAAGCTGTGTTGTTAGTATAATTTCACTTTTCTTTGCAGTGTTATCTTTCATGTACAAAACTCCAGTGCGTGTATACGTATGACAACTTCGAAGAATTTATCCTTCCTATGTAATACTTATTTTGCCGTCTAGTTTTTCTGACTTTGGCCAAGTCTCAGTTGTCTCCTTATACCTTTTTATTGATTATTGTGGTTTATAGCTCTAGGTGGCTATGCGAGGATGACTTCTAAATTAAACATAGAGGGAGATAAAGAAACAAGGGGTCTACATACAAACGGGGAGACAAAATTAATTTGGCTAAGCAGAGATATTTTTGAGATCCCATGTTAACTGAAGGAATTGCATTGGGTTGGCAGATACAATTATGGATACAAACACGGTGCTTCTAGAGACACAACCGTAAGCCAGGTAGGATATCCTAGGGAAACCAATTTAGCTGTGTGTTTAGAGAATTGAATCCTACCTCAGCTCTCTCGCCTCCAATGTTAGTGAGCAGAGATCTGAAATTGTTGTTGCTCAGGCATGAGAGCTTAGTATTACTTGAGATGCTAGACAATCTGGTTTTTGCATTTTTACTGTCTTTCATGAAAAAACATCAAGTTACTTTATAGAAACTCGTGGCATAAACTGTATGCATTTGGCATTGTTTCCTCGGTGGGGAAGTACAGACCTGCGGCTTGCCCACTATTGCACAGTATTGGGGCCAGTCCTGTTTAATATCTTTATCAGTGATCTGGACGAGGGGATGGAGTGCATCCTCAGCAAGTTTGCAGATGACACCAAGTTGGGCAGGAGTGTTGATCTGCTGGAGGGTGGGAAGGCTCTACTGAGAGATCTGGACAGGCTGGATCGATGGGCCCAGGCCAATTGTATGAGGTTCAACAAGGCCAAGTGCCGGGTCCTGCACTTGGGTCACAACAACCCCATGCAGCGCTACGGGCTTGGGGAAGAGTGGCTGGAAAGCTGCCCGGCAGAGAAAAACCTGGGGGTGCTGGTTGACAGCCGGCTGAATAGGAGCCAGCAGTGTGCCCAGGTGGCCAAGAAGGCCAACGGCATCCTGGCCTGTGTCAGAAATAGTGTGGCCAGCAGGAACAAGGAGGTGATCGTCCCCCTGTACTGGGCACTGGTGAGGCCGCCCCTCGAGTCCTGTGTTCAGTTTTGTGCCCCTCACTACAGGAAAGACATGGAGGTGCTGGAGCGTGTCCAGAGAAGGGTAACGAAGCTGGTGAAGGGTCTGGAGCACAAGTCCTGTGAGGAGCGGCTGAGGGAGCTGGGGTTGGTTAGTCTGGAGAAAAGGAGGCTGAGGGGAGACCTGATCGCTCTCTACAACTACCTGAAAGGGGGTTGTAGTGAGGTGGGTGCTGGTCTCTTCTGTCAAGCAACAAGAGATAGGACAAGAGGAAATGGCCTCAAGTTGTGCCAGGGGAGGTTTAGACTGGATTTTAGGAAAAATTTCTTCAGTGAAAGGGTTGTCAAGAATTGGAGCAAGCTGCCCAGGGAAGTGGTTGAGTCACCATCCCTGGAGTTATTTAAAAGACGTGTAGATGTAGATGTACTGCTTAGGGACATGGTTTAGTGCTGGTCTTGGTAGTGTTAGGTTAACAGTTGGACTTGATGATCTTAAGGGTCTTTTCCAACCTAAATGATTCTATGCTTCTATGCCCTACAGTATCCAGGATATCTGGATGGGTTGGCAGAAATGGATTATGGGAAACCTTATGGAGTAATCTTTCAGGTCTATTCTGGGGAATCAGCATGCTTGGGTGCCTCTCTGAAATGTCTCTGCACTGGCCACATCTGGAGTGCTGGGTCCAGTTCTGGGCTCCCCAGTAAAAGAAACATATGGACTTGCTGAAGCAAGTGCAGCTGAGGGCCAAGAAGATGATTAAGGGACGGGAGCACCTTTCGTACAAGGAGATGCTGAGAGCTGGGGCTGTTCAGCCTGGGAACAGAAGGCTCAGGGAGGGGGAAGAGATCTTGTCAATGGCTATAAATGTGTGATGGGAGGCAATGAAGAAGAGGGTGCTAGACTTGCCTCAGTAGTGCCCACCAACAGGACAAAAGGTAATGGCACAAACTGAAATACATGAAATTATGTCTGAAAAACCACTTATTTTCCTTTGGGAGTGGTTAAACACTGGAAGAGATTTCCTGAAGAAGTTGTGGAGTCTCCATCTGTGGAGATATTCAAAACCCAGCTGGATGTGGTCCTGGGCAACCTGCTTTAGCTGACCCTGCTTGAACAGGGAGTTGGACTGGATGATCTCAAGAGGTTCCTTCCAGCCTCAGGTGTTCTGTGATTCTGTGAAACCTGCTCTGCTATATAGCAGCATCCGTAGATAGCCAGCAGTGACTCAAATGACACTACAGCCTATGTTTAGGCCACTGAACAGAGGCCCTAGAAAATGGATAGATTCTATCAACTGGTGAGATTAAGTTTAACTGACTACATGCAGGTCTCTGGCTTCCTTTGTAACGGCTCAGGGCACCCTGCCTGCCTGCCAGCTGCTCTGCCAGAAGGCTGTAGGTATCTTGTAGAGCCTTTGCCGTAACTGGCAGAATCATGTGGTTCCCTCAGTTACGTTAAGACACCTCAGACAACACTACATGCCTTTATCTTTTCATACCTGTGGACACCTTAGCGGGAACTGAATCTGCCTATAGGCTCTACTAAATGTATTGACTAGATCATCACTGATTATAATGCTATCTTATACCTCTGTTGTCTCTATAAGACATCCAACAGGCATATCTAAATTTAGATCTCCTGTTCTGAATCCACCCTCTTCCTGTTCCCCACAGTGGCAAATCAGATGCCATTAAGCTACCCTATTTCCTAGAAGTCTGTGAAAATCAAGTACAGTTAAAGCCATAGTATATGGAAATCTGCTACTGGAAAAAGAGAAGAAACTGGAGAGTCCATCTGGGAAAAGAAGTACATGATAAGCCTTTACCGGTAGACTTTTGAATATTTGCTCAGGGAGAATAATTTTTTCCTTATCTAATCATTTTTTTGTAAGTAGTACAGGTGACTCCAAATAGTTGTATTTTGTTGGGTACCATCTATTACAAACACTTGTTTTGGTGGAAATGGAAAGCTACAATAATAATAATTAAAGAAATATAATTAAGAAAGAAAGATTATTGATGTGTATTGACATGTATTTCTGGAAAACACTTCTTTAAGAGGTTTACATGTCTCAGTGTTAGATAGTGTCCTGTCCAAAACTGATTTAAAAATCTCAGTCATTGACATGCAATATTCATTAATAGTTGTACTTTGTAAGTTGGGGGTTTTTTTGCCTTCTTTAAAAAAAAAAAATCAAAATCTTTTTCCTGAAATAAAATCATCAGGAAGGAGGAATAAAGGGTAAAGTTTATAGTTCCCCATAGCAGATAATCTTGCCACCTGGGAATAAAGTAGAACTGTTTTGGAGCTAAAGTTACAAGTTCTTGGAGCATAACCAGTTAGAAATCTAGGAGGATAATTAACTTGGTATCTCAGAGGGTGTTGTTATCATTCCTTCTGATACTACAAAATCATATATATTTGACTCCTTTTCTTTAACTGTATGGATACTTTGAAGTCACAGACAATTGGATCTGTGGGATGGTGGACAATAAATAGTGGTCAGAATATTCTGTAAACATTTTTAGATTTTTTTCCTTCCAATAAACAAAGAAAGACCAAGGAAGGCTACTCTACTTTTCCAAGCTGGATTTCTGATTTGGATGGTCATGTAGTATATAGTAAAGTCCTAAAGTTTAACCAGCTTGGGGAATATTTTCATGGAATAAACAAAGGACATAACATCCCTAATAACAAAACTATCCTGTCACCTTCAAGTTGTTGCTTCAAACTGTGTAGAAAATAATGTTTAGAGTAAAAATTACTTCTTTTTTTTGGTATAAAAATGCATATTTTCCCTAAATTTTTTGAAAAGTCCAGTTGCATGACCAAAAGTAAAATAAGCAAAATCCCTAACACTTTATAAAAATTCAGCTTGAGGGTTAAATTTTGGATCTGCTAAAAGCTGTACCTTGGTTTCAGATCATATTGCAGAAAGCTGAGCAATTCTGATAATAGGTGGTTTTACTAACTCCACTTACCATTCAATATAATTTTTGTCTGTCTCTCCCTGATTATCTCTCTGCACACACACACACACGTGTGTGTGTGTGTGTGTGTATATTCTGTCTGTGAGTGAGTGTGTGTATCTGTGAGTGTCATAGTGAATGTGCCTATTTTCTCTTTTAACTATGTATACAAAGTTTGGAAGCAGAAATATTAAGAAAAATATTCTGAAAGAGGAGGAAATTTTCAAAAGAGCTTACAAGTATTGACCTCGTCAACAGTTATTCCACACAAATCTATAGCATTATTTTGAACAAATATGTAAGAACAAAAATTTACTCTGTTTACAAGTTCTCCCTTTTCTGCCCTTGCTCTCCTACCCCTCTGGTGTTCACTGAGTACCTCTGCAGAAGTAAAAGGAAACTGCTGTTAATATATTTCAGGCCTTTGTAGTTCAATTCCTTTAGGAAATCTCAAGCTCATAAAGCTCAAGTGTACACAAAAATTCTCAAAATGTGGTTCCATCTTTAGTGTAAATGTGTTTACAAGCACATCTGGTTCCTCAGTGAAACATGATGCATTTTAACCGCTTCAACCTTTGCCCAGCAAACAATAGCTTTTTCCTGTTCCTTTCAAGCAATCTGAACAGCTAAATCACGTACATGTATTTATGTATTTATGGCATTAGGAAGCCCTCTCCCTTTTATGAATTCACAGAGCTGGTAGCTGAAATATAATTTCACCTGAAAATATATAACATGGGCTGGAAACACATTTTTAAAGAGCTCTGTGAAGTGCAGCATATTAAATAAGAAGTAGCTCTGAGATGAAAACGAACTTCTAAATCAAAGAACGGATGTCCTGTATATAAAGGTATGGAATTCTATATGGCTGCAAAGGAATATAACTTTCATTCTGTGAAGGAGGGAAAGAACAATAACAGCAAATTTATTTACTGTGAAAGAAATTCTATAACTCTATAGTAAGTGCGCTAAGCATGTGCACACACAGTGAGCTGTTACCAAATTCTAATTTTCAGAAAGTGACAAAATTTTAAATCAAAAAAATATTATAGGTTTTTAGAGATGTCATATGAAACAGAAATTTTGTACATTGGATGTGATTTTTGAACGAGAAAAACTGGACAAATACCTATGCCAACACAAGTTAATGGAAAATAAAAGCAGTAGCTGTGGAATGTACCTTCAGAGTTTCAAATAACTGATATTTAGATTTTTTTAATGTATGTTATATAGAATATATGCAAGGAAAACTGTTACAGTGGCCTGTGACATTACTGAAGTTATCAGTCAACAGTGCTGCAGATATTCAAACAAATTATGGGAAATTAACAAAGGTGGCCATTGGCATTTGTTAAATTTTTCTAACATTTAGAAGTTGACTGGATAACAGAAAAGGTGCTCTTTATTGCAAAGCAAACCAAGCAATTACATATTTAAAGACAAGATAATTATCAAGTATATGTCAGCATCCATCTGTTTCAGTTTGTATCAAAATAGTATCTAGGTATGTGGAAATTTCCACATGAAATGTTTAGTAGCAAGATGTCCATATAAAACAGTAGTTTTAATAAAGAGATCTATCATTTCATATCTTTCATTGTAAGAGTAGTTACTATTTTTCATTATAACCAAAAGCACCAGTATGTCCTCCTTATTCAGATTTTTCTTAATCTTCACCTTTGGCAGTATGTTGGTTAAGCTGAACAACATGGCTTATCCATTTTAGAAAGAGCCTTCTTTATCCTAGCCCAAACAGTTTTTTTCCAGTTACTCTTATCCAGCAAATGGCTTCTGTTTCCACTTGAAACTTAGACGCTTAGGGTTACAGCTGCTTTGAATAATTATCAAAAGCCAGACTTTAAGGATCTATGAATTAAGCTCAGCCATCATTTTTCACTGACTATGTTGACTGGCTGGTTGGCTATCTTTCCAAGACACACCTATGCATTTTTTCTTACACTAGGCAATGCAAATTATAAGACATTGGGCTGTCCAAGATAACACAAAATTTTAGCAAGGTGACTATTTACAAAAACCTTTTTCTTTTAATGGAGATAGAGTGGAAGCTTTTGAATTTTAATCATATTGGGCGAATAATAGTCCAGACTTCCAAAACTAGCCTTATACTATTGATTAAAACCGGAATAAAATGATGAGAAAATGCTATTGCACACACAGAGACAGAAAAACTAAAGTTGTTTTATTCATTAAAATGTGATAACACAATAATGGTTGGTGTGAATGATTTCCAAGACGGTAGCAAGAATTTAACTAAATTTGCTGAATATAGTAATGTCACATCTGTTTCAATACTGCAAGATATTGAAAGTCATTAATCTTTCTTGGCATATTACTAATCAGTTTTACAGGACTAATTGCATGTTTTATAATTAGTAGAAATAATGGTAATATTTTTCAATTAGTAGGTTTAAATAAATAGTTCACATATTATAATTTACTTACATCTTTTTAATGACATAATTACCAATATCATAGTAGGAGCCTATGCATAAAAAGGCAGTGAACTAAAACAAAGTGATTGGAAAGTGAAGGAAATCAGTGTTTTTTCATCAAATTTTGCCTATCAGTTTGGAGAACACTGAAAGATGTGTTTGAAGATGTAAGCAGAAGACTTCTTTGTGGATTTGTGGCTTTTCAAGGGGCAGAACAAGCCTGATGAAGTGGACAGCTTTCTGTGATGAGACAGGTGACTTTGCAGACATGGGGAGAGCAGTGGATGCTGTTTACCTTGCTTTTAGCAAGGCATTCGGCATGTTCTCCCATAGTATCTTTAGAGCCATATTGATGAAGTATCGACTGGATAACTGGGTGGAAAACTGGTTGGACTTCTGGGATCAAACATCAACAATCTGGAATCAAAAAATCAACAGCCAAAGTCCGGCTGTTGTCTAGTCATGAGGAGTGGCATCCCTCAGGGACTGATTCTGTGGTTGATGACATTTAACATGATTGTTAGTGGGCTGGACAATGGGATGGGATGTTAACAAGTTTGTAGATGATAACGCTGGAGGGCAGGTTTACTATGTGTTGAGTGAGCTGTATAGGCTGGAGAAATGGGCTGGCAGGTATCTCAGAAAGTTCAACAAAGGCAAATGCCAACTCCTGCACCTGGAGAGCTATAACAGTGTTAGCAGTTGGGAGTTGATGGGATAGAAAGCAGCTGTGTAGGAGATCGCTGCGGAGTGTTGGCAGACAGCAAACAACATTAGTCAGCAGTGTGCCCCTGAGGTGAAGGCGGCCAGCTGCATACTGGGCTGTATTAGCAAGAGAGTAGCCAGCAGAGGAAGGGCAGTGATTATTCCTATCACCCTGACACTTGTGCAATTGCACCTAGAGTACTTTGTCCAGTTTGGGGTTTCTCAGTACGAGAAAGACTTTGACATATTGGAATGAGTCCCATGGAGGGCGACCAAGAAGGTTTGAGATTTTGCTCCATTTTAAGAAGAAAAATTTAAATGGATGATCTAATTGCTGCATTTGACTACATAGTAGGAGATACAGAGAAGACGAGCCAGACGCTTCTCAGAAGGACAAAGTGATAATGAAAAGAGGCAATGGTCAAATGTTGCAGCACAGGAAATTCTGATCAGACATCAGTATAAAAATATTCATAATGAGGGAAGTCAAGTATTGTTTTTCCAAAAAGATTGTAGGCTTTCCATCCTTAGAGGCAGTCAAAACAGAATTGAACAAGGCCTTGAAGATCCTGCTCTAGCTGGATCTGCTCTGAACAGGAGGTTGGACTGGACAGTCTTCAGAGGTCCTTTCTAACCTGTATGAGGCTATGCTTCTATGAAAGCCGTTTTTATCTTGTATACAATTTGGATTACACAAATGTGATGAGCAGTGGGATTTAAGTTATAAGTATGAAAATCAAGTTTGTTCTTTAGTTGTAATTGTGATATAGCTGGGTATCAAGACTGTGCCTGTACACACATCCAATGCTTTTAAGTTGTTAATTCCATGAGTGGTTCAGGAACTCCCCAACAAGTCATCCTCATAGACAAGATAATAGGCTGGCTAGAGACACTGGACCAACTTCTAACTAGGTGATTCTTTGCCTCCATGGTTACGTATTAAGAATCTGTAGTCCCTCTGTAGTCCCATCGAGGACTACAAGAATTTTGCTAGGCCATGCAGAGATGCAGTCAGGGAGGTTAAGGCTCAGCTAGAGCTGAAAATGCCCAAAGATGTCAAGAACAGTAAGAAAGGGTTCTTGAGATACATGAGCAGTAAGCCGAAGCAGAGGAAAAACATAGGCCCATTGCTAAACAGTGCAAGGAAACTAGTTACTGCTAATACTGACAAGGCAGAGGTTCTCAATACCTTTTTTGCCTCTGCCTTTGCTGGCATAGCTGGACCCCAGCTCACATGATCAAGTAGCTACAACAACTCATGTGTCGACCCAGCAGTAGTGGAGGAATAGATGGTCTGTGGCCTCTTGCAAGGACTGAACCCACATAAATCTATGGGCCCAGGCGAAATCCACCCCAGGGTATTAAGAGAAGTGGCTGACATTTTTGCAAGGCCGCTGCCCACTGTCTTTAATCTTCTAAAAGTTGTGGAGATCAGGGGATATCCTTGATGATGGGAAGAGGGCAAATGTCGTACCCACCTACAAGAAGGGCCCAAAAGAGGATGCAGGAAACTACCGGCCCATTAATCTTACTTTGATCCCTTGGAAAGGAATGGAATGAGTCCTCTTAGAAACTATTAGAAGTGAAATGAGGCAGGTGATTGGGAAAATCCAGCACAGATTTACCAAATGCAAATCATGCCTAACTGACCTGATCACCTTCTACAACAAAATAACATCTTCTGTCAACATGGGGAGAGCAGTGGATATTGTTTACCTGGACTTCAGCAAAACATTCAACACCATTTCCCAGCCACACTCAGAGGGTGGCGATCAATGGTTTTTACTCAGGCTGGCAGCCTGTCACAGGTGAGGTTCCCCACGGATCAACACTGGGTCCTACGCTGTTCAACATCCTCATAAATGATCTGCACAATGGGATTGAAAGCACCCTCGTCAAGTTTGTTGATGACACTAAATTGGGTGGTGAGGTGGACGTGTCAGAAGGGAGAGCCATCTTACAGAGAGACCTGGGCAGGCTGAAAGAGTGGGCATGCATGAACTGTGTGAAGTTCAGCTGTATCAAGGGCAAGGTCCTGCACGTGGGACAAGATAACCAAACAGCCAAGTACAGGCTGGCTTCTGGCTGGGGCCGGGGAGCAGCCTTGCTGAAAGGGACCTGGGGGTCCTGGTGGGCAACAAGCTGAACACGAGTCAGCGGTGCGGGGCTGCAGCAACGAAGGCAAATTGGATCCTGGGCTGCATCCACAGGGGCATTACGAGCAGAGAGAGAGATGTGATCATCCCACTCTACTCAGCGCTCACCAGGCAACGCCTGGAGTACTGTGACCAGTTCTGGTCCCCACAATTCAGGAAAGACATGGGCAGACTGCGGTGTTTGGTAGCCTACTGGAGATAACCCACAACAATTAGTTTTTTAGTTTTTAACAAACTCTTTGCGTGCCTGTGCAACACAATTATTTCCTGTCATACTTGTGAACGCACTGATCAAAAGGGGAAAAAGAGTCAGATTATGCACTGTAGTAGGATTCTTCTATCACTGAATTGTCCCAGAGGATTATAACATGATGTATCAGATTACATTCCAAATTGTGCAAGTGTTTGCAAATGTTTGTCTGCATCTCTTTGATTCTAAAAGGAAAGGGCTAAAAAGTATATTAGGTGGCATGGGTAAGGTGAACTGACTTTCTAAATGTAAGTAACATCTGTGAGCATTTAGGAATTGTAGTAATTGGAGTATGTTTCAAAATTTTTTCTCACTTTCCCTATTTCCCTTTAGGTTGTGAACTTATTCAAGTGAGTTTACAAGCACTTTATTGTTCTCCAGAGTTCAGATAGTTGCTAAACTGCTCGCTGCAGCTTTACATTTAAAATGCATGTTATAACTCCCTACAGAGTAGTAAAACATTATGCCTTACCCCCATTTGAGCATACAGAAGAATACTTTTAACACCTTTGTTATTGCTGCTACTCGAACTAATACGTTTCACCACGTCAAAACCAATTGCCATCACTTCGTAATTAGAAAAGAGTGTGGGGAAAAAACCCCTCCATAACAAATGGCTATGATGATTTGCTTGTTTGTGTGGATATGCACAAACAAGGGCAATTCTGCCACAAAGAGCTTACAAATTAACTGAGAAATATTCAAATGATCACATGCTTGTAGCCCAGCAAAAAGCACTAATGCTACCTTACAGCGGTGGAAGAACTTTGGATTCCAATATTACTTCAAAAGTTAGTTTCAAACAAGTCTAGTCAATCGGAAAGCCATTAGCACTTCACACCGTCTGATTTCTACAGAAATCTTCTTGTGAGGACAAGCCAGGCACACAGACACAATGTGTGACTGTGGAGATTACAAGGATAAAAATCCACCAGCTGGGGAAATAAACAATGTTAGCTGAAAAACATTGCCACTATTAGTCTGTTGTCACAAATTCTTTTATATATATGAACCTCCACCATATGTTTTTATTTAAGTCCATTAAAACAGTATTATGTTTCACTGCCTTAGGAAACTCTGGAATCAATGTGTCAAGGTCAAATCTTCTTCGTAAATACACTTTGCTTTATATAGTTTAATCTATGTTGATTTACTAGCTGAGAAATTTTCAAACATGTAGTGGTAGGGTATGATAAATAGTTGCATCTGCATATTTGCCATTCCTTCTACCTTCAGACACTAATATTAAAGATAATTTGAAAAAGAAAGACTGATAATCTTGTTAATAAGAATGCCTATTCTGGCTGCAGAAAGTATTCAGATAAAAAGTCCCAGAAACACCTGAGTACTGCAAAGTAAAGATTATTTCTGTCTCTGCACCTAACATATACAGTAAAGGTACAAAGAAAATTTTGTAGTGTTTACAGTCTAGCTAGTGGTGCTTACATCAAAAACATAATGACAATTTCACTGTGACTTGAACCAAAGTCAACACATTTTCTGACTAAAGCAGAATCTCTGAATTTAGGATTCTAACCACAAGAAATAATTTGGAGATATGACTTGCAATAAGAATTACAGGATGTAAATACATTTTAGAAAAGAGGAAGGAGTGACAAAAGTCAGATCAATTAAAGTGCAAGGTTGGCACTTTCAGTACCTCTTTGGTCAGAGTGGTGATCAATGAAGTTGTCTTTGCATTGCCAGTGATAGTAAGGGGTGAAATGAAGAGCAGAAGGTGGCCATTCTTGCAAAAAGTGCATTCCACATTACGTAAGTTCCAAAGCTCCTGTGTCATAAGAAAGTCCATTGACAAATCTGTCAGATACTATTAAATGTTATACACAGTTGCTTCTTCTGTATGGCTGTCAAAGTTGGAGGCTTCAAAACCCTCATAATGTAAGACTCAATGCACACGTTAGGTGCTTAATTTAATGGGCTGTATTGGCTCTGTGTGTCAAGGTTTTGGTAGCGGGGAGGTTACAGGGGTGGCTTCTGTGAGAAGCTGCTGGAAGCTTCTCCTGTGTCTGACAGAGCCAATGCCAGCCGGCTCCAAGACGGACCTGCCTCCAGCCAAGGCTGAGCCCATCAGCGACAGTGGTAGCGGCTCTGGGAGAACAGATTTAAGAAGGAAAAAAAGTTGTGGGGCACATGGAAATGGCAGCTGGGAGAGAGGAGTGAGAAGATGTAAGAGCAACAGCCCCGCAGACCCCCAGGTCGGTGCAGAAGGAGGAGGAGATGCTCCAGGCACCAGAGCAGAGATTCCCCTGCAGCCCGTGGTGATGAAGACCCTGGTGAGGCAGGCTGTCCCCCTGCAGCCCAGGGAGGTCCACGGGGGAGCAGATCTCCACCTGCAGCCCGGGGAGAGAGGACCCCACGCCAGAGCAGGGGGTTGCCTGAAGGAGGCTGGGACCCCGTGGGGACCCCGTGCCGGAGCAGGCTCCTGGCAGGATCCCTGGAGAGAGGAGCCCAGGCTGGAGCAGGCTTTCTGGGAGGACTTGTGACCCCGAGGGGACCCACGCTGGAGCAGTCTGTGCCTGAAGGACTGCAGCCCGGGGAAGGGACCCACGCTGGAGCAGTTCGTGGAGAACTGTCTCCTGTGGGAGGGACCCACGTTGGTAGAGCAGGGGAAGAGTGTGAGGAGTCCTCCCCCTGAGGAGGATGAAGTGGCAGAGACAACGTGTGATGGACTGACCCCAACCCCCATTCCCCATCCCCCTGTGCTGCTGGGGGGATAGGTAGAGAATCTGGGAGTGAAGCTGTGCCTGGGAAGAAGGGAGGGGCGGAGGGGAGGTGTTTTGAGATTTGGTTTTATTTCTCATTACCCTACCTGTTGAGTGGCAATAAATTAAGTCTATTTTCCCCAAGTCAAGTCTGTTTTGCCCATGATGGTAACTGATGACTCATGTCTCCCTGTCCTTATCTCTACCCACGAGCCTTTCATTATATTTTCTCTCCTTTGTCCAGCTGAAGAGGGGGAGTGATAGAACGGCTTTGGTGGGCACCTGATGTCCAGCCAGGGTCAACCCACCACAGGGGTTATCTAAGTTTATTCTTCAGGTAGTGAGAGTGACAGAAGGCAGTTTTTTCTTTCTTAATTTTTGGGTGCATAATGTTCTGATAACATCAATTAAATGGGGTGGATCTTCATATAACAAACTAGTTAGGCAAATAGAATATTTCAGCATTAATATTATGGCTATTTAATGGATAAAATTTAGCATTAGCTTATGATATTAAAAATGTCAAAGATATTTGAGAAAAGTTTATATTAAAAACAACATAGAGCCATAACACACTAGAAAGAAAAAGCGTACCTTTGTGGACATTTAACAGACACCATTTGGCATAGTTGGGAACTTGCACTATCATTCCGAAAAAATTGAGAGGTCCAACTACACTGGATCTGAATCTAGCCCTTTTGAAACCTTCATCCCTCCATGAGTAATGGAGAAGCTCTTGTTGGTTAGGGGTTCTTTATTCTCAGTGATCTCCTGTACATGGCTAAATTTGGATGGAAATAATCTGGTCCATGATCTCCATGATTTAACCTCAGAGTACACCAGTGCCTCTGTATAAAAAAGCCAAACAGGGTACTGGAAGGTTTTGAGGCATGATTCTTAAATATTTTCCTATATTATATTTAGCACCTTGACTGGATGGACAGACAAAAACATTTGGCCAGGTCTGAGCTTTAGTGAGTAGCACCTTACTTGCTAAGTTGTCTCCTTGAAATCAGCATGACTACTACTCAATGAGTAAGGAATGACTACTCAGCATGTGCAGTGAAATGGAATCTGACCCATGATATATCACTTCTGATGAAAAACCAGGATATTAAACAAGGTACATTAAATAACAGTAATACCCAGAATGTCCTTTTAAAATTAGCTTTGTTGATTGACAGATTATTCTCTGTTGCAGACTCTAGGACAAAAAGGTCATTTCAAACATATTATAATTGAAGTCCTGCTTATGTTTCCTGTTAGCTTCAAATTCTCATATTCATCCTGTTATAATCCCCTGCTTTACAATACAGAATCTAAAAAGTAATCTTATTTATTCAAGTTTTCCTGCAAGTTGCTGTTTTATTTTCTTGCTTTTTCTCTCCTCCCTGTTCTTGCACTCCTATCTTCTCCTAGTTACTAGTCTCAATTAAAATATAAAAATGTCACTCACTTCTTTACAACATCAAACCAATTTAATCTACCTCGTTCTCCTACTGGCTGCAGGCAAATTCTTTGTCTAAATACCAGCTGTACTGAACATTTAGTATAATAGTGTGTTCCTATCCCCTCTCCAGCTGCAGTCTCCATCTCTTTGTAGCTGTAATGGTAAGAGATTGAGGGAACCTGGGAAGGCAGAGGGGGCAAGGTTCGGGAGATAAGTGACCAAAGACAAAGTGCAAGGATCAAAAGAAAATGGCAGCTTTGCAGCTGGAAGAACGAGGTTTGCACGGTGTTGGACAAAATGAAGATCCGTGGCTAAACCAGTAGAATCTATTTATACACAATTTCTTCTTTAGAGAGGGGGAGTATGCAATTACATGAGAAGAGTCAGGAAGGTTATTTTATAAATTATTGCTTTGTAATATTCCCCGTGTTACAGAAATTTGTTCTGAGGATGCAATGATAAATAGCTTTCTCCCCCGAGAAGCAAAGCAGTGAAAATGTTTTGCCTTAGGCAAGCACTGTTACTTCCCTGCTTGTGACCTGGAAGCTGAGTCGGTGAGCCCATGCTGACAACACATGCCCACTACAATACACTCTCTACATAATCTCTGCACGAAGAGGGTTACTGTTCACCTGCTGGTGGGGAAAAGGGAAGGGCAACACACCTTTGTAGTAGTGCAACACCAGTAAAACCAAAGCAGACCAGGCATCATGTGGGTGCAAAATGTATAGAGGGTAAGTAACATGTTCCCATGACTGGAGTGTAGTCTTTGCGGCTTTTTTTTTTTTGTTTGATTTTACTTGTAAAATGACCTTAGAAAGAATTAGAGACTCTTGTTATCTTCTCTGTCCCCACTGACCCACTTTCATCTGTTCGCTTCATTTAACTACAATGCCTTTGTGTAACAGTCAATAAAGGCATGCTTCATCTCACCTAAATTCAGATATCTAAAAGCTAGAGGCAGGTAATTTCCTTAGGCTACCAGTATAATTGTTGGAGAGAAATGGATACCATAAAGTGAGATCGAGCTGCCCTTTGTTAGACACCCACCTCAGCCAAGAGAATTACTCTCTGATAATTCCTCTTTCTCTCCTTGACCACATTACTAGCTTGGATCCAGTTGTATCTTTACATATTGACATTAGAGCAATGAAACCTAGCTTATATCTATATTGGTTCTTATTTGTTCTATTTTAGCTATTTTGCATAAGAAACAAAAATATCACTTGTATAGTAATTGCACTTTGAATTTTGAAATGAGAGGAAGATCAGCTAGCAATAATTTATTTAGATAATTTTGGATTTCCAGAAAATTGTGTGAGGCCTTACAGTAAAAATTCATGCAGGTCTGAGAATTACAATGGCTCTGGATGGATTGCATTGTAAAACAACACATGAACATGCTTAAAAATCCTTCTGCTTAGAAGGATGATATGTTGCTTCCTGTGCACCACATCAATCTGTTTTGTATGCCATTATATAACCTTCTTAAAAGTGGAAACTAGGTACTTTTTTCTTCACTACATCAGTAGTTATAATGCCTCTGTTTATCTCGTCTTGGCTGGCTGCTAAAACGCTTTTAATCTGAGGGGTTGCTTTGTATATTTAATCATTATATTTGTATTTGATTCAGATGCTTAGAAATTCATTAACATTTTTCATTAAAAAAAAGAGAAAATAACTTCTTTTCTAAGGACTGTTCTACAAAGCTTTAATTTTCACACTTAATCTGGCTGTTTCTCTGCCAATTTGCCATGCCATTTTACTTCTCCCCATTTACCTGGCAAGAAGCTGCTATACAAATGTTCTTTTTATACTAATTCTAAAATCTCTTTCAGTTTATGCCACTATCTATGGTTAGCAATCAGTGAAAGGATTATTGCTTGATTTAATTTGGTCAAAATATCATCAAATCTTCATGAATATGTTAAGCTTTTATTTTTTCTATGAGTCAATAGAGACACATCCATGCAATCTACAGTTCATCTCATCCACCTTTAAATGATTTTTTGGTGTTAAGAGAAGACATATGGCCAGAATGCTCTTGCTGCATACTTTAGACAAACTAAAGTGGTCATTTTATCCATCAGCACTGTGTGAGTAGAACTCTGTTCATCTCACTTGAGTCGGAAGTTCAGTGACTAGACAAAGCCAGCTGAAGACTTCTTCAAGAGAATGAAGCTCTCACTGGAGAGATAGAGACCTCCAAAATGTGATGCATCAGAGATGCATTTTAGAAAAGGTGACTCACCCTTATATACTCATCTCCAAACCATATTATTTTTTTTGGTAACGGTGTCATCTTGAATAAAGCAAAAAATTTACAAAGTCTTCTCTTATGTATAAGAAGACCGAGACATGGTGAAACAAAAATATTCTTGAGTGTTCAGGCTTGTAGGAAAATGAACCCCTTCCCTGAATTTCCTAAACAACCCTACTGTCTCACCTCAGGATGACAATAAAAAGATGGAGAAATTAGAGGGCTATGTCCTCTCACAGGAAACAGTCCTACGACAACAAGAAACAGAATAACTCACCATACAGAAGCACCTATAGCTTTCTGTAGTGAAAGATTGAACTTCCTAGGCTTTCATAATGAAGGCTGATATTTTTGTGAATTCAGATTTTTGACTGAACATCTTTTGGTGATGCTTTAGAACATGAAAGAGAATGGCATTCTAAGCTTGTTGCTGAGGTGTACTGTGGTTGATCTAACAACTTAGAATGATGCATATGTAGAAACAGTTAGTGAAGTATTTAATTCATCTCTGCTCATTGATCATGATATTTTAGCTTTACTTTTTACTCTCCACTTAACTTGAAAAGGAGGTCCCTTTAATTTATATTAAGATAGCATTTTAATTCACTTGAAAAGATTTTTGTTTTATTCAAAGTGGTGTATAATATAAAATATTACAGTTCAGCACACAAATGTTCTGGTCACTGAATGTATCTAGTCAGGAACTAGCCTGAAAGATGTGGTCAAAAAGCAAGCTCATTAGATCTCTACTCTGACCAGAATTGTGACTCTTATCTCAAATATTTAAGACTCTGTGAAGCTGCTGAAAACAAAAATAGAGAATGATGGAATTAATGACATTTAGTCAAAAGTTCATGAGACACTCAAAAATGAAACTAAAATTTCTAACTGGGGTATAATCTACGGCTTATAGCAAACCTGATTCAAAGAATGGAGGGAGAGAAACAGGATTTTAAACTTGAAAAGTGTCTGGAGATTTAATTCAGGATTATAGACCAGATTTCCATATCAGGCAGCTTGTTAAAAACTATAATAAAGAACAGGATGAATAAACACAAGGAAAAATGTTCCACACTGTGGAACAGGTGACCTGGAAGTAAAATACACTACACAGGTGTATCAGAAAGGCTCAGTGAGTGTGTGGGCAATTGATGCACGTGAAATACTCAACCTGGGTTTAAACAAACCTCAAAAAGCATAAGAGGGAAGGCAGGCCCTCTTGTAAGGATTAGAAAATGACTGAAGAATAAGAAACATAAGGTGGGGATAGGTGAGCAGTTTTCTCAGTGGTACAAACGTTATAGCCAAGATTTTGTGCTTAGATCTCTGCTGTTCAGTACCTCGTCTGCTCTAAGTAGATGAAAATGAGCACGCGCTTTGGTGCTTTGGATACTTGGAATAATATCCTGGCAGTCTGAGGTCTGTCATGGACATCTTAGGAAGCTCGTTTAATAGATTTATTTGTGTGAGGAATGTCTTATTATTACTCACTTACCAGTTGCATTTCACTCTGCCATACATCTAACTCAAACCATGGTAAGTAAAAATGCAGAAAAAGCGGGTTTATTTACAATACGGAAAAGAAGCAAAGCAGCCACAAAAGTTTACAAAAGAAGGTGGGAGGTGGGGGGAGGGGAGAGAGAGAGAAAGAAAAACTGTGCTTAACCTGCTTGCTTTAACAGCTGAGAAACAGCTATCTTTTTCTTCCTTTTTCTCATATGTAGGTGATTTGTGATAAGTTGTCCAGACAAGGTGATTGTCAGGGATTTTCTGTTTTTGCTTATCATGCTCCTCATGTTGCATTATTAGAGAGCACCCTGTCTTGGTGATGCATGTTAGCTTTTATAGCCAATCTCTCCTTTGAAATCCTCCAAGGTTCCAGACATATAATCTCTTTCCCAAAACTTTTTTTATGTCTTCCTTCTGCAAGAGACAGACAGCTTGTCATGTCTCTTAATCCAAAGAAGTGGATTAATCCACATCCTTGGAAATGCTAATGTGTCTTTGTTAAATCAGATGTCATTTTATCTACTTTGCTAGCTAATAAACAATTTTTGCCTTAGCAAGAAGTAAATCCTCCCTTCTCACCCTGGCTTTGTTAACTCTTTGTGTACATTTCATTATAATAGTGTAATTTGAATAAAATTGTATGTTTTATATCAATCTGTATATTACATCAATCTGGCCATAAGGATACATAGCTAAAGTGCATAGATGTATGTACCTTATCATTGGTTCTTGAAAACAGGTCAGAACAGACAATAACTAGCTTCTCTCACATGACAACAGGTTTGCATGAGTCATTCCTGTTATCTGCCTCTGAAACAATATTCTTATAGTAGAAGCTACAACTGGTTGCCTAGAGAGACAGGACAGTCTCAAAATGCTGAATGATTAGGTGGAAAAATGGCAAATGAAATTCAGTGTGGGTAAGTGAGAAGCAACGCACATGGGGAAAAATATACGCATATTGATAGACTTTAAATTGCTTAAAATCACTCAGAAAAAAAGATCTTACTGTGTGGTTCTCTGAAAAGCTCATCACATGCTCCACAATGGTCAGAAAAGCAAATAAACTGTTTACGATTTTTTGAAAAGGAATGAAAAGCAAATGGAGCAATCATTATGCCACTAAGAATCCGTGGCATGGCTTTAACTTAAAAACTTCTGCAAGTTCTAGTCTTTCTTTATCAAAAAGAAACAAAGAACTAAGAAAGGCACAGAGAAGTGCAGCAAAGATTATTAAAGGTTTGAAGCAAACTCCTATTAAAAAGTGAAGCTTAGCTATAAAATGGACCAGAACTCTTCAGATTAGAAAAGACAATTTAAAGAAACATAACATAAGGGTGTGTACCATTGTAAATAGCGTGGAAAAGAAAGTTGGGAATTATTTTATTTTGTTTTCTCATTTATTTAACTGTGGAACTCATTGCCACAGGGTGCTGTAAAAGCAGAAGTGTAAAGACAGACAAAGCATCTATGAGTCTTCAGACTGGGAAGAGACAGCTGAAGGGAAAGACAATGGAAGTTCACAAAAGCATATATTGTGTGGAGAAGGTAAACTGGGAACAGTTTGTCACTATTTCTCCATTATTAAACTGTGGATCTCATTGCCACAGGTCTCATGGAGGTCAAAGTATAAATGGGTTCAGAAAGAAATTCATAAAGTTGAGCTCCATTGGAGAACATTTAACATTACGGTTCAGCCACAACCTCTCGTTCGAGGTACTAAATTACTCTTTTCTAGAAATGATGACTTTGTACAGGTCATGCTTCCTGTACTCTTCCCCAGGAATCCTCCCTGCTGAGTTGCACAGATCATGTTACACTTAATAAGAGGAACAGCTTGGCTTACTCCAAAAACTTTATGATTTTTCTTATGTGGAAACACTTATATTTTGTGTGACAGATTTTCCAGAAGCTTAGTTAATGAATCATTTTTACTTATCTACAGCTTTTGTTAATAAAGTCTTTGTCATTTGAAGGACCTTTTTTTTTTTTTTTTTTTCATAATTTTGGAAATGGGAAAAAGCAGAAAATGTCCTTAGGAAAAAAAGGACATTTTACTTCAAGGCATCTACCTGCTACTGCATATAGTTTTGGAGTTTAGTCATAGTCACTTTGCCTCAGAAAACTTTGTTTAAGGAAACATCATTAGGGAAGGATACAAGCAGGTAAAGTTTCAAGCCAAGTGAAGTGAATGAAATGCCTCACATCTATGATGTTAAAAAAAAACTTTAAAAAGCCTTGTAATGTTCAAGTTGAATTATTATTATTATTATTATCTGGCAATTAATATCAGGCACCTGATTTCAGGGCGTTATAGACCATACAGTCAGTAAGTTTATGTTTTGAGGCACATGATATGTCACCTCTCAACAAAGGTCTGTGCTTCTGCAATGTAATGAATTTTAAGAAAGATGCAGAAATCTCTACAACGTGAAAATGGAGAGGCAAGTTCTGGCAATAACATAAAATGCAATGATGTTGTAGGTCACAGTGAAATAACAAAATATTTCTGCTATGTCCTTTGTTGTTAGGCTAATATTACTTTAACTGCTGATATTCACAGTATTTATAATTTAGATGTAATTTGAATAGATAAAGTGCCAGAAAAAATCCAAGATGTGTTGCAGATCATGATTGATATGATGCTCATTTCATTTAAATACATTTGTGTGTGAACAGCCATCCAAATATATCTATTATAACACCAGCAGTATGACAGAATCATCATTCCTTAAAATCTCTATTACTAGACTGTAAGTGGACTGTTAAACTTTGGCTCAAGGGCACAATAACCCTCACATCAGCATAATTTAATCATCAACATAAGCTAATGGAAAGTTAAATTTGATGTTCAAGACAGTGTAATTCTTTCCTGTTTCATATATTCCACGCCTATAGATTTTCCAAAATGGGTAAATTTTTTATATGGAAATGTCTTTCCAGACATAAATACTTTAATGCTTTTCTATACTCTTATTATTTGATGGAAAGGAAATTATCTTATTTCTTTTCTATCTGCCTTGAGAATGATATTTTTATTCTTCTGGAAAATATTTTCTGATATATAACTTTCAAGAAATTGAAGTATATATTTATCTGTACTGTGACAATAGATTCCTTTAACTGACAAAAGCTTTTTCTGGGATGCTGTTGACAACCATATAAAATACGCTATTTGGCCTACAAAACATTGTGGACATTTACTTATAAAGGGAAATGACCTAACAGAAGTTCATAAATATCCTTTTGCTTGATGTATGAATCTGTCTCAAATGACATGGTGTAGCCAGGGGGCACAGAGGGAAACCAGGACATGCCACATGGGAAGACGGAGCAAAGACAGCACATCATCCTGCTCATGTAGATCTAGGAAGATCATGGTTGCTTCACACTTTATAGGGCATCTTGGACTGATACTGAAAAAGTGCTCCATTTTCTGGGGACAACTGAAGCGTACGGCAGCTTTCCTGGCACATCTTCCTTCCTGTTTGTATTCTTTATGTCAGTAATACTAAAGTAACTGTGTACAGACAATAAACAGCCTCCACGTGCAGCTGAATAGACTGTGCCGAGCAGGTAAGCACTAGAATTCTTTGCTTTACTGACCTGATGTAAACCAAGTTAAATAAAGAGGATGACTGGGGCCAATATCACTTGTGACACTCTGTGGGGTTCATATGATGAAAGAAATGATGGTTTTGTTGCAATGACCCCATTAGAGGTTTTTCTATACTAGTTGCAAAGTGACTTCATTTCTTTGAATTGTAGCACAGAGTAAACTCCGTCTATTCTTTCAAAACACTCTTTAAAATTGCCTCTTCTGTGTCTACCATTGATATTACCATAGCTTTCATCATAGACACTAAGTTCATGTTTAATATGTCCAATCACTAAAAAGATAAAACAGAGATCCTCATCTTTAGCTTTTGTCCAGGCTCTTCTACATTTTTCTTTTCACTGAGTGATTGCTTGACTTCTTGTGATTTCATTTTATCCTTAAAACCTGCTGGGCCATTCAGCACTGATGGAGTGGCCTTGCATGAGTCTGATTTTGATTCTCGTGTGAGTGTAGAAACCAAATATAACCTAATGGAGTTAGACCACTGGCAATATCTGGTTTCTGTTAGATAAGAAGTCAGGCCATCCAAGTTCTTTGCAAATATTTATGTCACTTTAAAAATACAGTTAACTAATTTAAAATATACCTGTCAACCTGAATGCATCTCCAAGGTTTAGAAGATTTTGTGAATCTTAGAGTCTTTGGATGGAATGAAGTCACAGTGTTGCCTGCTCTTATAGGGCATTTATGAGGGAATCTTTTTGTTGGTACCTAATATTACCTCATTACAAGTTGTTCAGATTTATTACTACAGGTGATATAAAAAAGAAACAGTCAATTTCTTTTGTGCACTGTAAATGTCTCTTTAGCCCAAATGTAGTCAATTTTATTGGATCTTTCCTTGTTACATATTCAGATGTTGTAAGTCTTGGAGTTATCTTTCTAATCACAAGACAGAAGGGTCCTGCATGACTGAGAAAGGAAAAGTCATATTGACTAAACTGTTTGGAGTTTAGTTAACATCTATTTAGTTCTAGTACTCTACAAACCCTTGTCTGACATAAAATCTTTGTTGAAATGTCAACAATGGAGTCTTTTCAGGTAAAGAATGATCTTAAACATTTTTGAGACATTTAATAAGATATTCTTGCAAAGCCAAGAAAGACCAAACTCTACTTTCTTATCATTTATAAATAGGAAAAAAGGCAGGAATAAAAACCAAAACAACCTAATGTCACCAGATACATCCATAAAGAGCATGGCTTCATTAGTTTGACGTCATGGTGTTCCAGGCTACAGAACAGGTATTGAAGGAGGAATTTACTAAAGCCACTGTGTAATGAAAAATGGGTTAAGAGCAATTAGATTCCCAGGGTAGGATTGCCAAAATAGTCTATATTTCTTTGATAAAGCACCTGGTCTTGTAGGATTAAAAAATAAAAATAAAAAAATTGTATAGTGTTGTGGAAAAACAGTTAAATTTGAGATGATGGTGGTTGACAGAAAAATTGCTGAACGAGTATGAAATTAGTTAAAGACAAGAAGGTAGCTGGCTGTGATGAAAAGAGGATGTAAATTGGGGAGATGTGAGTAGTGCATTCCTCAGCTCAGGATGCTGGCATGAAAACTGGTTTGTATTACTGACATTTGAGAACAACACAAGTTCAAGGACATTGGCAATATAGGAGGACTGGAGTATTGTATGAGAAAAGCTAGATGTTCCTGAGCTAATAGAAATGAGCAGAAATTCAACAAGAAAAATTAAAACCCATGACTTTTCACATTTAGATGTGAGATCAGTAAGCAGAAGCAACACAGGGAGACAATCACCTAAGTATATTAATAGTCACGGGATACTTATGAACATCTAATACACTGTGATACTGAAAAAGTGAATTTATCTGAAGTTGCTTTACGAAGGATATTCTAACACACATGAAGATCGTAATAATTCCTTTTTAAAAGACCCTCTTGAAACTTCACTGGTAATAATGTACACATTGTACACATGTTCAAGGGAGATGAATTTGGAATGCAGATGTGAAGAAAGTCTACTAGCTGTATCAGAGAAGGGAACCTAACACATGGGGTGAGATGAATGAGTTTCATCTTGTCTGGCAAAACAGAAGGTGTAAAGGGACAAGACATTGGGGAATAAAAGTTACATAAACTGAAGGGAAATGTTGGCCCAAGAACAAACAAGGATAACTCATCATGAATAAACTTAAGTGGAAGTTCAAAAACTAATGTGTAACCATCAGAGGGATGGTTTCTGAAAAGACTTCCCTATAAAGGAACACACATTATTATTTTAAGGTAGATGTCAGATCATTGTGTTTAATAAAAATGAAAAGGACCTGAATCTAAAATGCACAAGGTCAGGTTAGTAAAAGTATTTTTAAAAAGTTCAGAATAAGCTACTTTGAATTGTCCCAGGTTAATGAGGTATAAAAGCATGGATACTTTCACTGTGATAAGAAACTTCTTTCCAGCAGTAAATGTAAGCTATCTTGTTCTACTTCTACGGAATGTAACTGGGCTTTTATCACCCCAATATACAAGGGGTCAGGCAGGCACTCACTCGCTCACAGTGTCTGCCCACATGTAGGCTCACTCTCTCGGCAGAATCAAGACCAAGTGAGGCAGCTTTTCATTTAGTGGAAGAGGGGTTAGCTGCCTCTCATTTACTGCAGGGCATCAGTGGATCAGCTTCGAGTGGCCTCCGAGCAGAGGACAGCAGAGCTGCAATTTACCATTCCAGGATAACTTCCTAATGGGCAAATCTAAAATAACCCCTGGATTTTGCATCCCTAATGGATGCAGAAATGTCATGTTGCATTTAGATAACTATAGTATATGGTATGACATAATTGCCTGCAGTAGTACATTACTGGACTGAATGATCCAAGAGGCTCATATTCATGTATACTCCAGGTACATGTAACATGCAAAATTTATTATAGGATTCAGGATGTTAAACATTTGAAACTGTGCATCACCCAGCTCTTCCGAGTCTGAACTAAATTCAGTCTTTTTACTAGAATAAAGTTTTTCAAATGTTTCCTGCCTGAAACATTGTTGCTGCTGAGCTTTTTTGAAAATCACTGTTGAAGGACAGGATGAATCTATTGCTGAATCTTTGCATATAGTGAATGGATGCATAGAAAATAGAAATTTTTAAACATTAAAGGTCAAGATTTTGTAGTGAAAACCAGGACTGTAACCTAGCTAATCAGTTCAGAGTATAACTTGCAGTATATGTTTCCTGTGGGCATAAGCACAATGTCATTCTTAAGGCAAGCTTCCCATTCAGAGGTTATACCCTCTGAGGTCTACCGGAATAGAAAATGGTCTCAGTAGGAGCTTAAAAAAATTACATGCCTTAGACAACAAATTATGCTTGAATGCATGACTGTTCACTAGCGAATTCAAATAGGACCTTGTGAGTAAAATGCAAAGGCTATGAGCAGCTGAAATTAGATTATAGCTGTCAGGGAGCCTGTTACAGAATTCATTGCTCTAGTTCATTTGTTTCTTTCGGTTGAAAACCAATGACAGGGACCACCCAGCCCACCTCCATGTCAGAGACCATATATAGGCAAGTACCAAGTGATTTAAACAAAACGTGAAAAAAATCCAGCAAGAAAATAGCTGTTCTGGCTGTGAGAACAAATAGCAAGGATCAGAATGTGAGCATCAATGTCTCCTCTGGCAAAACCAGAAAAGACCAAATTCCTTAATGCAGACCATTCTGAGGTGATAAAATTAAAAAACATTAAGATCTATTGAATATCCCACAGAAATGAAAGAAGGTACAAATCCAGTTAACTCCCCCTCACCCCTCCCCACATACTTTTTGTAGACAACTTTTTAGTGCGATTCCCAGATAAATCATGATTGTGCCTTGACAGTCTTTCAATCTGAAGTTTTCAGTATTTTCACCTAAAGGAATGATTTAGAAAATCACCTTTCTGAACAGTATTTCCCTACTGATTCGTGAGATTCTTCCTTCATTCGCCAGTTCACTGTGCCACTAAGAAGTTGGTCTCGTTTAGTCTGATAATCCTGTGTGGAGGGGAAACTCAATAACCATATGCTATTACAAGATGGTTTTCTCAGGAATTTTGTAGTAGATGGAGGACACTTGCAAGTTTGCTGGAGTGGGAATATCTAGCAATTTTTTTAATTTTCTCTTCCTCTCAAATCATCACACCTCCACAGTCAATCTTCTGCTCAATTTTATATTTCTCCTTGCCTGATTCTCCCCCCCCCCCACTTTACTGTCATAGCATGATCCAAAACCTTCACAGCATGCAATATTATCCTTAGAAATTTTGGACTGTGGACTACTATCAAATGTAAACATTTCCTGAGCAACTTCATGAGTATACTTGCACCTCATAGACCACTTCGTGTCTGCAAAGCATGGTGAAAGAAGCAGTGTCTTGGATGATTTGGTCAGCCCTTGTCCCTAGTCTCCATTCTTTACTTTTGATTCCAAAGTGTTTTTTTTCAGGGTTCTTTTCCCCTATAGCTGAACAGAAAGCTGATATTTTGGATGATTAATGAAGAGGCTTAATCTGTGATGCCCTTTTCCCACTGGAATTTTTATTTCAACTGCACAGGAGAAAGTATCACTCTTAGAGTAGGTGTTTCCCAGGGAAATAATGTTATCTTTGAGATTCCCCTCTGTAAAGTAACATTAATTCTCTAGGGGAATGATCAGATCCTAAAACAACAGGTGAGATATAGTGTATTATTTCTGTTAACAACATACAACATACATCTCCAAATGTTTGACCCAGTTTTTTGAAAAGTGAGCATGAGTAGGTTATTTCTCATTCCTCTAAATACAAAAATAAATTCAAGCAAGTAAGTGGTAATGATGGAGTATTTTCCTAGGCAGATTGATCTGTTGATACTCCTTTGTGCTGATTAAATGTGATGATAAAGGGAAATGCATCTTTCTACCACATGGTCATTTCATAGTAAACCAGATAGTGGTGCCAAGCAAGTGGCACAATATTAGCGGTATTACCATACTACCATTGTTGGGCACAGGAAGAAGTGGTACATACTTCTTTCTCATGCTACCCCCATCTCTAGTTTTAGTTTAGATCCTTGGAGCTGGTACAGGTAGAATAATTGAGAGCCTCCCTCAGGCAAAAGCTGCCTCAGAAAGTGTGAATGTAAATACTACACATATTTGCACTCCTAGAGATTAGATACATACTATTTGCTTTATGTTTGTAGTGTCCGTCCTGTTATCTCTTGATTGTTGATAACGAAAAAAATAATTTCAAATATATTAAAATTCTTGTAATTTTTACAGGAGATAATTTCAGTTTTAAGAAGGAAATATATCCCTTCATGTTTGGCTTTGCAACCACTTTCTGATGTCCCAGAAGTATATTTTTGCTATTAGAGCATCTGTAGTTTCAAAACATTATGCCAGACAAGTTCTACAACTATGGGACTCCACAGAGAGAAGGTGGGCCTACCAGAACAGGAACCATTCTGTCAGATAAACGCTTTCAAAATAAAGATAACTCTACACAGATGTAACATATATTTATAGGCATATGGGCACATGGCACCACAGATTTTTCTTTTTCTAATAGGTCCAAAAAGTGTACTGCCTTATGTTAGTTTCACATGAGGGTCTTTCTCCTCTCTCGAAGAATTTCATCTGTTCTGTAATCCTGAACATGAGTGGGTTTGTTTGTAGTAGGTGAACCCTGTTCGGTTTCCCTTCACCAAACATTAAGCACTGAGACTTAAGCAGTAAATTTCACAACAGGTATTGCGTATTACTATTCCTTCATGACAGGCTCTGGGTATGGAAGTCACAAGTCAGGATGAAATATGTGATTATCCAGAACAAAGGCAGTGGTCCAGAGGGCGTTTAGATCCGTGCTCATGCTGAGGAAGCAATCCACTGATCCAGCAGGAAATTCTTTTCTTACATTTGACAGAACTTCAGAGTCTAAAGCAGTTTTCTCATGTACCTCATTCATGCCTTGGAATTGGCATGATTCAATACAGATTTCTATCCTCAGCAATCTGCTCTTTGTTGTCACTCTAGCATAGATGGTTTCAGCCTGTGCCTACCAGCTTCCTCACCTCGGGAGATCTAGGTCTAGTGCTGAATTAGAAACAGCCTTATCTCCACGTGAGGCACTCAAAAGCTGCTGAACCATTCCAGGAAGGTGAATCTGGGCACATGTAATAGGCACCAAATTAAGTTTCCTAATAAAAATGTAGACCCGCTGGAGTCTGAGTCATCTGAGCAAATAAGTATGCATACAAAGTAGACTCTACTTATGGTCAGCGAAGTGGGTACTTCTATGGCATAATTGATCTCATCTTAATGTTAATGCCTATAATAGAACTGAATTGTACCCTGTGTATTTTTGGTCATTTATTATAAAGAGGTTTGAATGACCAGCTCAGACTTAAATGTTGACACTGTAGATCCAACTTATGTGAGAGGAAACCATTATGGACACTGTAGACATCTAGGTATTTAGATCATGAATCCCATACGGGCTCCTGGACATTTAAGCAGTTCTTAGGTTAATCAGTATTCTTACAGATTTTTCTTTTGGATTTATGTTTCTAAATCCTACTTAAAACATACTGTAGATACTGGAATGCTTTTTTTTATAGCTTGCCTTTAAGGACTATATGGGAATTGCTCCTGAGAAACCTTATACTAAGCAATGCAGATCTGTGACACTGTAAGAAAATGGGTTTTGGAAGTCCTCCCATAGCTTGATTTAAGTTTCATTTTCCTCATTAGACTGGAAGAATGAATTGAAGTATATTCTATTGGACGTGGAGCAAAATATATGTTGCAAATCTCACTGAAAGTAAAACCTAGTATTTAAATGACCTGTTTATCACACTGCTTGCATTCTTCAACAAGGGTTAAACATGAAATAAGAGTAGTTTCTCGAAGGTGGTCTTCCTGGTTAAAATTTGCATTTTAAAAATTTTAATTTTGCCTATATTCCAAGAGGGCTTTAGGTGGTAAAACGCTGTTTATATTTCTAGAAGTTAGGTAACACCTCTATATCTAAATCTTTACCTGCCTCAAGCACATTGGTGTTTAAGGTACCACATTTTCCTCAAGTTTGTATGGTTTTAGTCTTCCTTGTGAATCTAGTGCCTTCTTCCTGTCCTGGGTTTATCAATCCCAGAAAGCAACCGAAGGCTACAGATTTTCCTTATTCTTATTACTTTGTTCACAGTCAGGTGCACCGATGCCAAAGTAATAAGTAAAAGTAGTAACACATTGTAAAGAAGCACTTCACTGTAATGCTTGCACCCTGTTATGTGACAATTGACACATTTCACATTACTTTGGAGTCATCTGAAATAATTCCAGGCATACACTAAAAGAGTTCATTGCCTGCTCCTTGTGGCATACCGATCCGCCGGAGCCGTGTATTCTTTTCTCTAGTTTGCTTTGCAGTGTAAAGGCTCTCTAGCTCATCATTCAGTCACAGCACCGGTGAGGGGTTGCAGTGTCTCGTTACTGTACACAAAATCGGTGTGACTCAGAAGAGACTGCCTGAAGACTGTACGTTAACTCACCCTGGTTTCGTTGCATTAATGTAAATGGCGGAAAGTGAAATGATAATTTTTTCATAAAGTGACTGCAGGCAACATGTAATACCTTGCACTGGACCAGAATCTTAACTAATTTTGTAGTGCACTTGTTGCAAACTGCGGACAGGCTGGACTTCACCGTAAAGGAAAAGAGAGCAAAAAAGTTCATTTTTGCAGTTCTCCAGTCATAAGAGCATTCTGTGCGTGATCATTTCCCAGAGTAAGTCACTGATGTTGTTATTGTCATTATCTATATTACCATCAGTCCTGCTCACAGGCTAGCATGCTACTGTATTAGAAACTAATAACAAAAATAACAAAAGGTCTATCCTGCAAAGAATCAGTATTCTAAATGCAAGGGATGGAACATCAGATAGGTACAAGCACCAGAAAAAGACCACGCACATCAATATGACAGGCAGTCCTGCTACCGTATCTGTTGCCTGACTTTTGCCATTTTTTTTCCCCCAGGCAATTCAATAAAAAAGAGGTTTACTAAAAGAGGATAAAGACAAATACAATTGTGTGTGTACAAGTAGCTCCTCCCAAGTGGCAAAGGGGAGTGTCAAGCACAGAGAAGTTTGCTTGAAAATTTTCCCAGATGGATGACAGGGAGTATAATTGTGGTCCAGTCCAGGAAGAATTATTGGGAAGACTGGATACAGACAGGATAGAGAGAAAGGAAATATATTTAACACAGTACAGAAAGGGAAAACAGAGGAAAAGATGGATAATGGTTAAAACTTGATGGAGTAGAAACAAAATCTTTGTAGCAGCATCTCTCTGGTTATTAGTAGGGAGGACTGTCTTTTCTAATCTGGAATAAAAAAAAAAAAATCCTTTCAGATATCGGGATGCAAGGTAGTGAGAGTTTTATCTTTGTGAATGGACAGGACAGGCTGTCTCTTAGATCTGTCACTCAGGCTCCAGGTCTTAAGAAAATCCTTTATATAGAATGAGAGAACGGTTTTAGCCGAAGATGATGTACAGGGTAGGATCCTGACCTGCAGTTCTCAATAAAAGAGGTAGCAAGACATGTTTTTCAATAGAAATGAAAGAAGTCAATTTAGCTATAATGATTAGACATTTATAAAATAATGGAGAAATCTAAAGTTGGAGAAATCTCTAATATTTTGGTTTGGACAAAAATGAGAACATGGAGAAATGAATAATACCCCTCTGCCTGCCCCAAAAGTCTACCTTATGGAGCCACTATCCAGACACATTGCAGAAGATGGTGTCAGGATAGATGAATGTTTAAAGATTTTTATGCTGACTTTCTGCAATTAAACCACCCCTATGCTTTGTATAGAATTTTTGTTTTTGTTTTTGTTTCTTATACCAGGTTTAGACTGGAATCTTCAAGTGATCACATTACAATAGAGGACCTAAACTCTGTAAAAAGAATTCTGACAGATAAATTCCAAATAAAGGAATAAGATTTTATGCACTTATCCCTGAAGTCCATGGCAGCCATTTCCATAAATTTTAAAAAAATTGGATTATGTCTGAAGAAAAATTAAACTGAGAAACAATACCAGTGTTCATTGCACTTGTTTGTTGAAGTGCTCCCTCATAATAGATGTTTTTCTGGAAAACAAAGATTTGCTAGTAGGAATGTATTTTGATCTTTACTTAGGAAACACACAATTTTCACAAGACAACCAATTAAGCCCCACTAAGATCAGTTGCTAAATATCAGCTGCCTGTATGCAGCGACCTAGAACTTGCCATTATATGAATAATAGGGGCTAAACAAAGAACACAGGCATTAATTTCTGAAGTGGAAGAAAAGAGTAAATTACATTTTAATTTATCTGTACTTTGAATATCTTTGCCTGAAGAATTTTCGTGCTTAGGATGAAAAGGAAATTCATTCACTTATCTACTTTTTTCTACTTTTCTGCATGCTAGCAATCAGATCTATTGAGACTGGTTAAAGCTAGCAAATAAAAAATGTATTTGACAAAGACAAGTCCTCTGTGCTATGTAATAACCTGCAAATAATTATGTTCTCTGAGAAAACAATACTTTAAAAATTCAGGTATAATTACTTAGGATGCTGATATCTACTATTATAATAGTCAAATTAATATTTGGGCTTATTAAATGTCACAGTTCTGAATTGTGCAGTAGCATAAACTGATTTGATTATCCAGGCTGCACTGAGTAGGATTTAAGGAAAATGGAGACACTGACCCAAAAGATTAATTTGGTATTATGTTGTTGATTTATCATAAACCAGCCAGAACTTGTAGTAGGAACAGCCAGGACAGGATTTCCACACACATGTAAGCCTTGATTGAGAAAATATGTAAAAATGTGCCAGATAACTGACTAAAATAAATCAATGGAAATATGTTTTCAAGAGAACTGCGGAGGAAATTTACTGCGTGAAATGGCATAGGACAGTATCACGGCACGGATATATTTGTGCAAGAGGGGGAACCAGAGGGAGCGTTATTATCTGCTTGTCTCTAACAAGGGATACCTGAAGCTGCGTGAAGGACGAGAGCCTGGATGTAAACGTTTGTGCTCTGCTCTTGAAGGAAGCGCATGTTAGAGCCCTGGAACCGAGGGAAACACGGGGGTTATACCGAGCTGCTGTGAAACATGCATGTAAATAAGACTGCCAGTGCTGAAGGACATGGAGGTGGCCAAGAGGTCAGAGCTGAGGTGGGAGAGAGAAAAGGCCAAAAGTAGATGGGGGCACGGCCTGACTGCTCCTCCCCGTGGTTTGGCATGGAGAGGAGGAGGGGGATTCACTGACAGGTTTACAGCAGAGTCCCCCTTCAGAGATCCAGAGAGGTACTACAAGCAAAAAGCAGGTGAGGCAGGGAGAAAGGAAGCAGAGCTCCTTCAAGGTGTAGGTACAACAGACACTTGCCTGCATCTTGGATGCTCATAATAAGACCGGTGTTCAGAAGTCTTTTTAAAATTGAATTACGCATATGGCCTTTATGGTTCAGAAAAGGATTCTGAAATTGCCACTGGAACATAACTTGGGAAGTGCTGTGTGTGTGTGTGTGCATGTGTGCGCGTGCACGCACGTGTGTATCTCTAGACAGGCTGGTAAAAATGGCTCTGACAAGGTGAGCAGCCCGAGACATCTCATTTGGTGGGTTATTCACGAAACTAAATGGGTGAGGTCATAAGTGTGACCTAACAGGTGTCATTCAGTTCTATACGGTAGTTAAAAATGAAAGGAATAGAATAAAATAAATGGAATTTACTAGCAAATCAAATACTGCGGAGGCTGTTGTGTTGACAATTTTATTAATTCCCATATCTAATTTAACTGAGACCTTGAGTATCATTTTATCTTTTTTGAACAAACTGCAGACTGCCCACGTGAGGCCGTAATATCCAAGGACTGTGTCGGAGACCTTACATCCAGGTCTCGCAGGATGCACGAAGGCTTCCCCGCAGGATGCTGGCCACGCACAGACCCAGCGAGGGCACTGCCCGGCACGCAGCAACAGAGTGAATGACATCCCCAACGTGCGAACGTGCGCACATCCTCCCACACCGCTCTAAATCAATTCCTCTGGGAGCGTGACGGATCCTCACCACTTTATCAGATCAGGGATAAGCCCTAGTGAGGGCACCGGGGGACCTTAACAAACTGTACTGCTTAAGCTTTTAGGAAAGTGAGATTTTTTGTCTCTTGTATCTTGTGATTTTCCTTCAACAAAACACTAAATTTAATAAATGCTTTTTAAAACCCACTGAAGCAGCGAAATCCACAGTAAAAGACTCTTTCAACATCTAAGCATGCTACAGGGCACAAGAAGTATTGTCTATGAAGTGTTTCTTTTATAAATTAATTCCCAGCAGCCAAAAAAACCTGGAAACATAGCTGACAAAAAAATAGTATACTTAGGCTGTAAACCTCAAGGTTGTTATTTACTGAAGACTACAAAATAATACACCAAGGAATAAATTTTCTGTGCGGTTATGGGAGTTGTATAGCTAAATTCCCATAAGCACCGCTGTGAAAATATAAATACAAGAACATATAAAAACAAGAATTTAATCACTTTTGTAATAAAATTGTAATTAATTTAACAATAATTCCATTTAAGTTCTAAGTTTATTGTACTGGAATCAAAACTTATTTTCATTGCTAAGAGGGCACCTGCCAATAGAGAAATTGCTGGCTTTTTTAATGTAAAACATACCTAGGTGCCTTATGAAACACTGACTACAAAACTAACTGAATGCCTTAGATTTAACAAGAAGTAAATAAACAACATCAGGCAATCACTGTGCTTGTGGCCTTGTTTGTACAAAATGGACTTACAAATCTTAACCATCATACTGATATGGCAATATCATTAAACATAATACTACTCCTACACTATTATGGAAACTAGTTGAAGTACTGTCACAGGAAGACTTCTCATTTCAGTATAAGACTCTTTCATTATGATTTCATCATCTTTCATTTATACTATGAATCATAGTTATATTTTGACTGTACTGAATAATATTTTACTATTTCATGTATAGTAAGTAATAGCAGCTATATCCACATACATATAATCTCTTGTAGTTTCATGATGCAACATTGTTAACAAGAAACTTGTACTGAAATTCTGACATTTCCAATGAAATATCTCCCTGGAACTGTACCTGTTGACATTTTGATTTTTCATTTTGATCAGAATAAGAACAGATTCCAAAATGTCAGAATTTCCTACAGAATGGGAATTCTCTTTTTGACCACTTCTAATGTGCCTACAAAAATTCTGGTAATGGTTCAGTGGCTAATGTTCTGTAATTTCTGCTTCACTTGCTGAGCAGCAGTGCCATGTTGTTATCTTATGATCATTCTGCTGTACTATTTTAAACTCTCTCCTTGTATTGCATTCTTATGGAAGGTTCACAGGGATTTTTGTTTGTTTTTTTGGTATATAGCCTTCCACACTGGAGCCTTCATCTGCAGTCACTGTGTCTGAGTCAAGTAATGGTGGCCACAGCTGTATCTTCTTGGGACACCACATTCCTTTTCTGACATGAGATGTCACTGCTGGCCAGTGACATCTGTTTGGAGCCAGGAGCATCATCTTCCCAAGGCAGGCGCATCCAGTCAAAGTCTATCGTTAACTGGATTTATTCTACAGGCTTCTACTGGCATAAGCACTGTGCTCCAGGCAGTAACTATTGACTGGTTTAGCTCCAGAAGGAAATGCGAGTGGGGAACAAAATGGCCAACAAATGATGTAAAGGGCTATATAGGTAGACGTAAATCTACAGTATACGTTCCTGTGAGCCTGTTCACTCGGACCGAAAGTCTGAAAACTAAGTCCCTTAAGAGAACTAAGAACTAAAGAATAGATGCCAATCTGCTACCCAAAGACATGCCCTCGTAGACCCTTTGATACAGCCTAGTGTCCGTGCATTTCTGCAACACGTGCGGAAGATTCCACATGCACAGGAATCTCTGCGTTCAGTCCCCCCGCTGTTTTCCTCTCACTCTAATGCAGAGCTGATGAACATCTTCAGTGACTCAGATCTTACCCTGATCTTGTACTACATGAGTTAATAGCACCTGAAAAGAGCAAGAGCAGAAACTTAAAAAGAGGTCACAAAAGAAAAGACCTTTGCATTACCCACAGCAGTTTTAGATCTCTATTACAAAAAGATAACCCATTCTTAATATGCAGAGCACTTCTCTACGGTATTATCTTGATAAAATCTGAATAGCTGGGTACTTGCAGAAATGTTAGTCTTCAATCACTGCTTAATTTGACCTACTTCTGTGAAATATGTAATTTGGAAGGTTATTGAATATCTGTAGAAAATGTTCTCTGTGATCATAGAGCTATAATGACTCATCATATATGATGACTTTTTGTGCAAGTGATGGTAGGATGAATGTACATGGGACCAGAATATATCCTGGGGCCTTTCTGAAGTACTTAGTACAATACTTCATTATTTCAAGCAACAGTACCATTTGATCCGATTTTCACATTCAGTAACTTGTATCTTTTTTTCAAAGCAAAATACTAAATTAACTTCAAGAAGATTTAAAACAGATATCAAAGAATAAATATCCCAGATTATTAACAAAGGGAGTCACAGGGTGTTGGCCATGAATACACATGATTGTAAGCAAAATCCTATTGGTAACTGGCAAGACATCCCTTGGTTATGTGTTTTACATTGAAGGGATACTGAAGTGCAAGAAAAATATATCTCCTGGTAATGATGACCCATAACTTTTAACATTTGGCACAACAGCTGATGAAATTATTATTATAGCTATAGAAATCATAAATATAGATACTGTACTGAAAATAGTTACTGGTAAGAGAAGTGCTGGCTGCCTATTGTATAGGAGAATCTGTCACAAAACAGATAATTTTCTCTAAGCAAACATGACAGAGGCTTAGGAACAAATGTATGCAAATCTGAGGAAGGCTTCGAAAACCTTGGCAACAACCAGTTAGTCACAGGTAAACTATGGTACCCAGGAGCAGCATCTGCAAAAGCCAATAGTCAAAATAAGGAACTGCTTAAGCTACAGAGGTGGCAGCTAAGGATGATGTATGGGTCCTACTTTGAACTACCAGGAAAAAAAAAAAAAATATGCTTTGATCAAGATTCACTGGCCTTACCCATTTTTTGGACCTCTGATGCTGAGCTAATCATCCTTTGACTACTAACTGGGCTGAGCTGGGATCAGAGTGAGGCACATAGTTTCACAAAAGTGCTTAGCTGTACGCCTGACAGATCTTTGCTGTGTTACATCATACTGGACGCCCACCTTCTCCATTTTCTTATGCTTTTTGTATTTCATACACATCTTTTTTGTACTTATTGCTTGGGTAATATACTCATTCTGACAGAGGAATCACAATGCAGGAGACTGATTCCTCTCCCTCTAGTATATATTGAATCCATGTCTACAAACCACTCTCTGGCTTTCTTATCTAGCTCACTGTATGACTTTCAGACTACTGCATTGAAGACTGTATCAACTGATATTTTTACTGAGTTCCTGTCTCTCATGACCCGAGCTGGACAGACCAGGAACTTGTGTTGAATTTGGAATTTCCTCAGGTCAAACTAAGGTGAAATGACACCAAACAATCAGTCGAACGTTTTATTGATGGCAGAAGCAGCCTGAACTTGGAAGGTATAACAGTAGGTGGTGGGGTTTCTCTCAACAGGAATTGGCACAGAACTACCTCAATAAACCTTGCAACATGTAGTAACCATATATATAAATTCAGGGAATAAGAAGAGCCCTCCCGTTGGGTCAGGAGGTTCAGAGCAGACCCCCTTGCTTTCTAGACCCCTTCTCAGAGAAGAGCCCAGGGGCGGCTGGATCCACTCCTAGTCCCAGACTGGGTCGGCGGTTTTGTGTCTAGAGGGATGAGGTGTAGGGATTGTGGAAAAGGAAAAAGAAAGAGAGAACAACACAGAGAGAATAAAAAGGAAGAGAAAGATTTCACCGGTCCTGGGTCCAGCATTGGTTCAGTCAGCCAAGGGCTCCAGTTCCAGTGGGCTTGCACACCTGGGGCTTCAGTTGGTGTCCTTTTATCAGCCTTGCCCCTCCTTCAGGTGGGCACTTGAACTCATTAGGCTAATTAGGTGTCATGGCCGATTTGTGAGCCTTTGGGAAATGGGTCAGTGGGCTTGGGGGTCGTTTGGGGAGTAACTTCCCCCTCCCTGCAGACGTGACCGTTGTTTGATCTTTGTATCAGAAGAGTTTATCACAAGAGGGAGCTGCCCCCCCTCCGCACGCCCCCCCCCTTCTGCTGCTGATGGCTGTGCTGATGGGTGCTCACCTCAGCAGCCGCTGCTTTTCACCTGCGGTTCCTTGCTGTGCAGGGTTCCTTGTTATGCAGAGTTCATCTTTAAGCAGAACTTGCCCCACCACAATGTTTGAGACATGAACTCTTTCAGTCTCTCACACTGTCCTAGCCCTGAGATTCAGAAATCGCAGATACCCCTTAATTCATTCAGAATCTGTAGGAATGCCAACTGCTCACCACCTTCCAGTATCAGGCTGTTTTAATTTAAAAAGCTATTTATAGGCATAGTGGCTAACTTCTAGTAAGCTAGTTTAGAAAGTGCCAGCCTCTCCTGTTCTGCTGTCCTGTTCTCCTTTGCTGGTATCACTGTCTCACAGGTGTATACCTTCGTCCCCTTCAAAAGTAACCCATTGCCAAATCCTGCTGTCTCTGCCTCAAATCATTCTCGTGTTTTTCCTATAACCTTAAATTTTTAATGAAGTCCTCATATCCTGCCTTTCTGCCATCTCTTTATTAGTAGACTACATGTCCTTCAGGGTGACTATCTTTTTTTTATCTGTCATTACAGCTTATGTCATCCCCATTGTATGGTTTATTCAATGGCACATATAATTCTGTCCTCATGTTCTTAGACAGACTTTTTTTTTACTGTTTTCCTTGCTCTCTGTTCAGCCAACACAACCTACCCTAATATGCTTTTCATGTATATTGTAAATAAAGATTTCTGTTTTCTCTTCCAAATTGTTTTTTAAACTCTTTTTTAACTTAATTTACTTCTAGTGTGGTAGACGATAATCTTCCATGCTTTAAAATTCTTCTTGATAACATATTCTTAGCCAGGTAGCTATACACATAATGACAGGATTATGACAGAATCTGAGGCTGTCTATATAAACTTATAAAAAACAGGAAGCAGCATATATAAAGAACTTCATCATGGTTGCCATGGTGATGCCTTTAAAAGTTAGAGGACGCTGCGACTAAGGTTGCCTGCAAATATTCACTTGCCTTGTTTTGTTCCCATGCCATGGGAAAGTTAATAATCTTGATTAATATGTTGGGTTTTGTTTTTTGTTGTGGTTTTTTTTGTTTTTTTCTTTTTTTTTTCTATAGGACCCCTGCCTCATTCAGGATACAGGAGAGTACTAACTAAAAAAGCAACACTTTGTTTTCACCTACATGTTTGGACATCTTATTTACAGCAGAACATACAAAGCATGGTCCGAAGACAGAACCATTAATTCCCTCTTGAGTTTTTCCTGGCACCCATCTGTACAATCTTACTAAATGCATCAGAAAAAACGAGCTGAGTAACTGTCAGCTCTCAGTTCTCCACAGACGGATTATCCGAGTTGCAGATTAAGCATGGCAGGGATGTCCAGACGTGTAAGCCGACCCTGCGCAGAGCCAGCACGGATCCAGCCGGACTTTGGGGCAGACAGAGCACCCTGCGGCCGGCGCTGCCTCCAAGGCTCGCTCAGGCTCAGCAGCACAGCCGCTCTTCCAGACAGCAAAAAAACAAAAAGCCAACCCCGTAGCACACGTGCTAGCGATTCGGGCTGTCGGTGCAGGTGCCTCTGCACGCTTTCCCTGGAAGTGGGAGCACTGGTGGGTGTAATGCAGAAGCAGCTGACCCAGCTCCACATCCAACGGCTCGGAGCCCAGCAGGGCTAATTGGCTTCGGTGTCGTTACCAGCCCTGCCAGAGCCAGGCTGTGAGAAGTCGCCACGCTGCGCGGTTTCTCTAGTGGCTAAACTCTTACACCGGTTTACCTCCCTTCCCGCCGCAATCCGTCGTTCCTAGCCCCCGACGGAATTTGTCGCAGCCTCGGCTGCTTGCGAAGGCTGCGCTGTAAGCCAGCGGATGGGAATGAGGAGGCTGAGGAACAAACAGCAAGTGCTGAATACCCGCCAAAAAGGTATTATTATTTTTTAATACTGATGATTTCAGTGGTCTGGCTTACAGCATGAATCCACATACAGAGTTGAATCAGCTTAACTAAGTGGGTAGTAAAATGTGTTACGGGGGAGGTTTCAAACAGACAGAGAGAGGGTAGGTCAGGGACCTCAATTAACCAGCTTTGCTATTGCGCACAGGGCAACATCAAGCTCTTCTCTAAGCAAGTCATCTCAAATCCGAAATTGGACCCGGCTTGTCAGAGCTCTTCACACAAAGCAGGGTTACCTTTGCCTTTGTCATTGTTGTGAGAGCTGAGCACTTTGGATCCGATTTTCAAGTCAAACCTCCTGAAAAGAGGACTTGGTAATGACTATCTACCTGTTACAAGTTTAGCAAGAACTATTCAGCTGTGCTAATTGTGGAGAGATCCTTCCTATTGCTACAGTACAGGCCCCTGCCTCTCTAACTGCACAGTTATCATTTTGTGATAAATAGGTAAGGATCCTACAAATACACATTTATCTCCCTATTTAGCTCTGGCCCATCTCCAAAGATCTTTTTTGCTATTATTTCAGAAAAAAAAAAAAAAAAAAGATATGCAAGTAAAGTAAAACTCACCACAGTATTCTAAATATCTTCATATCTGGGTGTTTGCCTTTGAAATCTTAATAACGTTATTTCAGCATCTCTCTCTCTGTAACTTTGCGGGGCAGGGGGGGGAGTGGGGATGGGTTTATATAATGACTTTTGGCCCATAAGCGGTGGCGTTGTATGTCTGTCATCAAGATGGGGCCCAGTATCTCCTGTTCACTTATCTTCTGTTCCTCTTTTCCATGTTATCCAAGGATCTGTTTTCTTCTTCTGTGTTATTTATGTGCATGTTTATTGTAGAATCTAAAATCTCAGGGACAAGAATTTTTCATTTTGTGATTATGTTCAATACATTCTTGGGTTGAGGGGGGAAATTACTGCTATCACTGTAATAATTTTAAAAATAACTTCAAATGAATCAATTTTTTTCCTCTTGTCACAATATGTTGTATTAATAAAGACAATGAAAAGAGTTATGTTATATTGTGTAAGTAGCATAAGATGATAGATTACATTGTGTGTAACCAGTTATACAACTGAAAATGCAGCAAACAATGGTTTGGGAATAAAAAAAAGCCAATTAAAAAAAATCCCCTTTCCTGGTGGTATTGCTCTAAGGCCTTTTCTTTTAAAATTACTTACTATATGCAGAAGATTCTTACCATTTTTCCTCTGATTCATTTACTAAGTATAATCATTTCAGGATCATTTTACTCTCTGCAGAAGTTTGGAAACATGACGTTATCATATTATGCATAAGCTAGAATGGTGATAATATTTGATTCCACCTCCTAAAGAGCTAGTTCATGGGGGAAAAAAAAAAATCCATCAACACCTGTTGATAAAAACATACACAGCAACAAAAATAAAAGCGTGGACCTAGGAAGTGCCTAAGCTTTAAATTGCTGAAAATGAGGACAGTGAACTGGAATTGTCATTTGTTTGTGCTGTTTTCATACTTACTTTGCAAAAGCAGCTATCATTTGTCCACTATTTAAAAAATGGGGCTGAACAGATTTTTAGTCTGACCCAGCACGGCTGTTCTGTTATTTTGGTAAGTGCATTACATTGTCGTATACTGTCATTTTCTTCTGCAAGGCAAGGCAGTAGAAATGGCATTATTTCACTCTTACAAGATTTACAGTGGAGCCTGTTTCTCAGAAACATGTTTCCTTAAAAGTGATTGCTTTGTTAGAACATTAGCTTGTTTTCTTTATTTACTTTATATGAATGCAATTAACTCATGTACCATAGTAATAGTACCATCAGCGGACAAAGATATACTTCAGTACAATTGAATAAACTCTCAGTAGCCCCTATATTCTAATTTAGCCTGTATTTTCTTTTGGCTGATGTAAAGCCCAACCTAGAATTCTAATGCCAATAAAACATAAAATAGGAATACAAACTGGAGTTCACTGCTCCACACAAGCGGAGGAATTTGAGATCCTCTGCAGACAGAAAGGCATTATGCAGTGTATATATACAACACAATATGGACTATATATTCTTCACAGGTAATTCTGTACCTACTGCTTGAAGACATTAGGGCTGCAAATAAAGGATTAGGCCACTGATTGGGCCTAATGGCTGAGATAACTGAATGGGATATAGAAAATCAGTGGACACAATATGAGAAACCACTGGATGTGGCAGTTGCACAGTGAAGAGCTGAAAAAATTACAGTTAGTGCCATGAGGCTGGCTGTGCCCACAGATGTTTAAGGGGTGAGTTATGGCAGAGATGGCCAAACTTCACAGATAACGGGGGTCCAGTGAACTTTTGGGGGTTAAAACCCTCAAAGGCCAGCAATGCCTAGTGTAAAGGTATTAGTGATAACACATACGGCAGAGAGTGCCCAGGTATCAGGCATACCAAAACTGGGACCAATGGGGAGAAAGTAATCATCAGCAGGTTGTTTCTTTGGGACTGGGGGTGGAAAAAGGGAAGTACAAAGGTGGTGAAGAGGAGGATCAAAAACCAGGAAAAAACAAAATAAGGTGTGCACATCACACAATTTGTACAGCTTGAGGGTGCTTGACCACTGCAGCCTAAATCAGGAAAATAAGTCAACCTGCCGTTATGGCCACACCATGGGTGTCAAACCTGTTTCTGCAGTCAGGAGGATGGGAAAGGTGTCCCCGGCTTGCAGGCGAAAACCTGGACTTGATGGATCGTGTCTCCTGATACCACTGCATCAGTGCCTGTTTGATGTCTGGTGGCGACAGTATCGTCCCAATAATTGCCTAGTAGAAGTAATTGGTAAAGTGTTCAGGAAAAACCTCTTTGGGACCAGTGGGAAGCAGAAAGTGGAGGCAACAGTGTCTACTTCCAGTTGCTAAATAAATGATCTTGCTAAATTGCCTTTTTATTTACCACGTGCTTAATGGTGCCTTCAGTTCATTTTTCTAGCATTGCTCTCTGCAGAAATTCATTACAGTAAATAATATTTTTTTCTGTGCTCTAAGTTATTACCCATGACACTTTCTAAAATTCACGTCGTATAGGTTGAAGTCAGATAAAGTAGTATGCTCGTATACCTACAATTTTCATATGTGCCCATCTTCAGTAAGCACACAGAAAACACAGGTGGGTATCAATTGTGGTAGCTTTCAAAAAAAAGTTCTCAAAATTGAGACCTTCTAGTATGATGCGCTTGCATATAATGATGTGACTAAGTATAGATTTACCTATGTATTCTAGGTTTTATTACCTTAAAATAATCTACAAGCCAACCTCTTCCCTGTTCTCAAAGTAATAGTGACAAGCACCTGTATTTTCCCATCTTTGCCTGGACTCTCACTATTTTATTGGTTCAGCATTCCTATAACAGAATTATTACCTCAAACTTCCAGAGTTCAGAAGCTACATGGCAATCACCACTTGCAAGATTACTAAAATATAACCATATCTCTACTAGATATTTGCTGTTTTATGTCAATTAACAAATAAAGATTAAAGATATTTGCATAAGTAAGTAGAGCAGGCTCACAGCCCTGTGCTACTGAATAGAGAAATAGATTCTAAAAAGCATCAGTACACATGAATGCCTTTTTCCACAGGCAGTTGGCTTTTCTTCTCTGGTTTAATTGAAAAGGCTCAGAGAAATTTTGTTGTGTGTGTAAATTGTGGTGGTAGTGATAGAATATCAGTGACATTTTTACACTGAGCATCTCAGTGATTTTTCCACTGACCAGCTGCAAGGCATTTTTTTCTTTGGGCACTGTGGAGTGCCTGCAAAGCACAGCTGATAACCTTTTCAGCTCCATCTGGGATCTGCTCTTACACCACGTTCCTTGTCACACTTTAGGGGCTTCACACAGCAAAACTATGGCCCAAAATGCTCGTCTTGTCATTCAGTACCTCTTCTTAATGTTCTGTTTCTCTTCTCCTGCCTTCCCTCTTTACCATGGGAATACTTGACATCCTTTCTGGAGGAGTTGCTCTTTTCATGCCAACAGAGCAAATAGACTTGGCAGGTAGTTTGGCAATAATTGATCATATCCAAACAGTAATTGAATTCTGTTTGCTGTCGACGTGGAAGAAGCCAATGCTGTCTCTTCTGTGACAATAAGCACCAAATTACATTACTCATTTCATTGCTCATCCTCCAATCCACTTCTCCGGATATGAAACTCTGTAAGTTACATGGATGGGAAGTGGAGAGAGAAGGAAGACTGAGCACCACGCTCGGCTGTGACTACCAAGTGGCTAGGTGCGGTCAGATTAACGAACGGAGCTCACATCCTCTTCCAAGAAAATCCACCGCGCTTTGGTTTCTGCCAAGCATTTTCTTCTCTTTTCACATTATCGAAGCCACAATTTTCAGGGCAATAATTTCAGATTACTGTATGGGGACCTATCAGCAATATTTATTTTTCAATGGGCCAGATACTCCACTTTGGCAACTGTGTCAAACACCAGCTGAGGCTTGGGCTCAGTTTTTCTAATCACAAACAGTGCAATTGGCTCTGTATGTAACACGAGAGACACTTTTGTGTCTGTTGCAATACCACACTTGCCACCACAGTTTTGGGGTTTATTTACTGACACTTCTTTCAGATGTGAATAAGGATAAAGGAAGGAGTCTGGCAGTTCTGTCCCCGCACCCCCAGCCCTCAAAAGTGTACTTAATGCCTGTTTGGTGTCCTACCTGTTTCAATATATTAACAGGGACCACCAGAGACACAGCTTCTTTTATGGGATTGCTCTGCTAGAGGGAGGAGAGGAGCCTGAAGTCAGGACTCAAACACACATTCATGTATCATAAAGACCCCTTCTGTGCAGCCAGGTGCAAATGGGTCCTACCTACACCCATGGGCGAGAACAGCGAAAGCCAAAAGTACGTGCTGAGAGGAGATGCGTGAAAATCTCCCAAATGCTGACGAGCTATGGAGATTTGTCATCCTGTTGCATTTTCAAGCAATGAAAGACGACGCAGAGCCTGCTGAGCACGCGTTAAGGCCACCAGGCCACGGCAGCACCAACGAAGGGCTGTGCAACCCAGGCCACCTCCGAGGAGGCAGCGGCAAACGTGCGCGGCTCAGAGGCACCAGGACCGCGTGTGCCGCTGAGGAAACACGGGACGCGCTGCGGGACTGGCCGCACTGCGCGTGGGAGGGCAGTGGGAGGGAATACGCAGATGCACCATGCCAGTAGCTGCTGCTTTTAATAATACTGGCTCGATTCCTTTAATAGTGACGGCCAAAAAAAAAAAAAAAAATTCCAATGAATATTACTCCCCCCAACTCATTTCCCTCTCAAGAAAAGGGGAATTTGCAACACACACACACTATGTATGTGTACAAGGGTCAAGAGTAATTTGCTGCAGTAGGTATGACTGCCAGAAAAGATCTTAGGAGTTTTTGGAGAGCTTTCCAGTGCTTTGCAGAATCGATTGCACTATAGAAAGCAAAAGTCTCAGGTTAGCTTTGTAACTGACTTAATGTTGTGAGTTACAATTTAACTGACTTCACTGAGATTGAAAGGAAGTAATTTAGGACAGGAATTGCTGGTAAATGTAATGGATACATTACAAGCTGGTTTCAATTTCCTTTATTGAAGAAGTTGTAAAAGAAATGCCACTTCAAAGCAGACCTTTTGCATTTGGACCAAATGAAGAGGCCACCCTGTGTTTTCTCCTAACACATCAGTGCTTGGTCGCTTTTGAAATCATTTGGCCTTGCGACTGCCAATAATAAAACAAAAAAGGCAGTTACTAGTGAATAAAGCAGTGGACTTATTTTGGAAACTACGGTATGCCAAACCTATCTTTCTTTTGGAAGAAAAATGACCTAGTTATGTCTGAACATGAAACTGTGATTTCTGTGTGATACCACGGGATTAAAGAGCTCTGTTTTTCTTTTTCTTATTATCTTCAGTCTTCAGGGTTCCTAAACTGTGGGTGAGAATGAAGTTGACCTGTGAGGCCAATCTATTATCCCTGTCAAGACAAGGAAACCTCTGAGAAAAACTTGAAAAATATTGGTACTCCTGATTCTCTTTGAGACACAGAAGAGGGAAAGGCCTCAAAAGCACAGAAAGCCCTCTTTGTTTTTTAAATCTGTAAGGCAGAAAATTTAGCAGAATCCTGGAGAAAATTGGTGCAAAATTAAAAACCATAAATTTAAGGGAACTTGCCAAAATGCTTCAGATGAATCAGAGCTCCTTGTGACTGTAGAAACTTCTGAATGATTTGTGAAGTTTTGTAAAATATGCAAATCACTTTACGAATTTATTTTGCCTTGCTTTTTTTCTCCCTTGAAGTTTTCTCTTTGCTTTTTTCTTAGACAAGCTGTGTTTGATCTTATTCCAGAAAGAGTCAGAGGCACTCACCTTTTCCCTTGAAGCCTGAGAGGAAATATTCCAGAAGTCTTCTGAAAAGGAAACATAAATGCCAGATGATGAAATCACCCCTAGAACTTGAAATTAACAGACCAGGCAATGGAGAGTAGGTAGGAATACAACTCCAAAGCCTGTAGATCTAAGATGCTCTTGCTGAAAGGGTGCTGGAAATTTAAGGGGGGGAAGAACAACGTATCCTTTTATTCTTTCCATTAAGATTAGACTCATACACAGGTGTAGGTCTTACCCTGCTGTTGCCTGAGATGGGATCTTTGGTGGGAGAATCTCTCTCCCTGGCAGCAGCTACTGGCCTGATTTCTGCGGCCCAGGAGTCTTCTGCCTTCCTGCGTCCACAGTGCCACGCAGCTATTCAGTTCCCGGGTAACATTTCACCTTTGTTTCCTTTAGCCAGTTTTTTTAATTAGGCAAAATTAATTCATTTGATCATGATTTCTCCCACATTGCTACCAAATTGGGAAAATAATGTGCCTTGTAAGAAAACTGCACCACTCTGCCTTTTGAAAAAATCTGGTTGTATAAGAACTCAAAGTAGAACATCTGTGCTGTGACCTTGGGCAAATCACTCGGTGTCTCCATTACAGGCGTTGGAGAAGGTATTAGGAGCATTACACAACTGATGTTGCAGCAACCCTTGAAAGCACGGCTATGCTTGGACTTGGTAAATATGAATACTTTGCAACATTTGATGCAAACGTCAATGAATCTAATCAAATCATGCACAGAAAAGTGGTAAACTGCAAAATGGCTAACATTTTCTTGTTTTCAATGCATTTCAGTTAGATAAGTAAGGCATTACTAATTATTAAGTTGTTTTTCTGCTGAATGTGTCTAAAAAATACCTTAGACGTGGATCTACAAAGGAATTGCTGGCTGATTTCAGGATGAATTATCCACCTCAATACCTCTGAGGTGCTGTGCTTGAATGCTTTTTCAGATTGAACTCTTATTGAGTAATGAAAATATAGCAAAAAAAGAAAATAATTTGCTTTGTCATCCTCTTAAAGACCATTCTAATTACTGAAGATTGAAAGGCCTTTTAATTTCAATTTAGGAAAAGCCGACAGACATCAATAGAGAATGGCTTGTTACTATCTCTCTGTCTCTACTTAGCAGAGGAGTTTTTCTTGCTTTTTTGATCTCTTTACAATATTTATACTCACAGGTTTCCTGAAAGGTAGAGAAGCGCATTGTCACTATTTTACAGATCAGGAACTGAGGAGTATGGAGACAAAGAAGTAGATCTAAGCATTTGAGCAGCAATGTTTTAACACCTGCCTTTATGATACAGAGCTAATTAGTCATCCTCAGCCCTACATTCAGCATCTTTGTTGCCTGTCTTTGCAGTTAGCTTGGCACTAAAAAATAATGCCTTCAACAGATGCATGTCGAACAGAAAGCCACTTAAAGTGGCCAGTAAAAACATTAAGATATTTTAGTGCTTGTAACTTAGCTGTTTACCAGGCTTTATTGACCCTAGTTAGTTAGGCATCCTATGGTAGTCACTGGAGGGAAAGAGATACTTCCAAAACATGTGTCACTTCACCAAAAGAAGATGCCTACTTCACTCCATTTATCTCCAGTGATTGTAAAGGGGCCTGAGAATGACTAGACTTACTGTGTAAGTACCTAGGCGTAGTCTGACAAAGTCCACACCAGTGAAGCTGGGCTGTTAAAGATATCAAGGTTTGAACTGATGGGCCTACAGGGGAAGATAGGCAGGCTTTGGGCACCTGCCTTGTTTCGTGCATTTACCTCAACTGAAATGCCTAAAGCTTTGCAGAGCATGTAGTTGAGCAAGGTTTTAAGACTGGATTTCCTGAGTCCTGCTAAATGGCAAGTTTGAGGCTACATATTTTCTACAATAATTAAGGGAAGCACTGTCAGTCAAGCAACATGTAATCCATTATAGTGTTGGATTAGGCTCCCGTAACTCCTTAGTCTCAGTTTCAGTCTCCTATGAGCAATACACTGGGATTTTCTTGCAGTGTCTGGGCTCCAGGTCTCTGTTGACTCAGGGGCAAAAAAAGCTCTTCTAAGTCTTTTGTGGATTGAGTCACTGACTCCAGAAGTTTCAGATCTCACCTGTGTTTTACCTGCTCTTCAACCGTGAAATACTTTTCTGGATATCACTGAGTGTTGGACATGGTGGCTTCTCAAGCAGAATCACAGTAGTTACTGACACAGAACCTGAAGCTGATTTGCTTGGCAGGACAAATACAGCCGGTGGACAGCAATGCTTGCCCTGCAAACGCAGACCTCACAAATATCACAGCTCAGCCCCGTTCATGCAGGTCACACCAGCCAAGCCAGCTGAGCCCTGGGAATGGGAGGCTCACCTTGACTGTGGCTGTGGCTGACAGCTCAGCTCCTACATGTGGCAATTCCTCTCCTCAGACTTCAGCTTCTACGTGGTGTTGGAGGTCTGAGCATCCTCTTCCTCCTGAGGGGGGTTATTTATTGTTTTCTCAATTAGGTGTTACCTTATTATCTAGCTCCTAATGGATTCAGGTAGTCAGTTCCAGCTGGGGACATGCAATGAGGTCTCTATTGTCCAGGTGGGTAGGTTTTTGGGTGCCCTCATCAGGGTTCATTCAGAACTGGTGTGATGGCTGCAGTTCCTCAGCCAAAAAAAAATAATCTGTAGGTGGATGCATCATTAGTGACTTTCCTGGATGTTATGCTTTTGTAATTCAGCACTGTCTATTCACTTCATTTATAAAAGTTGAATGGTATAGAGTGATTGGCATAACAACAAAAGATTGAGATCTAGATTTCCTCTATGAGTGTTCAGAATTACAAACTCTGATTTTATAATAGAATCCTGAAAGTCTTCCTGTGAATACTTCACCCAGTACAATTTATTTATTCAGACCTTGGAATAGGAAGCACACATAGATCTACAAAGAGTTCTAACCTGCAGCAAACTTCATTGCTAGAATATTAATAGGAAGCATACTTGAAAAGGATATGAAACTATTTGGATTAATTTTAAAAATCAATTAATATTCAGAGATAACATTTTGCAATACTTAATGAGCCCTACTCCTGACTTTGTGATAGTTCCTGTATTCCTTTTTGCCATGCAAATTGACATAATATGGTATAACATTTATGTTTACAGTAATTCTCCTGACTGTGGTTTACTTCTTTTTTTGCCAGCTACAGTTGTTGGTTTGAAATATAGAAAGGCAAAGTGATGAATATCAAGAAGCAGTAGGATGTCACAGCTTGCTACTGTCAAATTCATTGGCATTTGGACAATCTTTTCTTGAATCCTCATTAAACTCTCCAACACCACCAAAGATTAAAAAAAAGAATCCTATCAGATCTATACAAGGTGATATTCAGAAATAAAACTTCCAGAAGAGTGTAAGTAACACTACTTTACCCAAACACATCTTTACCTCTCTTAAGTTCACAAGATAGCCTTAAGTATAGGAAGAATTCTCAGAAATCAGAAGTTGTGAATACAATTCCCTGCAAGGCCTGGCTTCTTATAAACCTTTAGAAACAATTAGAGTGCTGGTGGAAGGGCTGCACTGTAACTGTCAGTCCTAGGGGAGCTTCTATGTATTAATAGAAAAAAGCATTTTAAGCGTAGATGGATAATAATGACATCATCTTTGTCTATGTGACAAGCATAGATGCTGTTATCACTCAGTGTGTGTATGTTCTTGTGCATGAGTGCCCATGCTGATATATTTACATAAAAGCAATCGTTAAATCAGTGGTTTGCTGTTTTTGTTCCTCTCTTTTTCTTCTTACACAGAAGAGGTGAAAACCTGCTTAGATGTTGACAGTATAAAGGATGCATACAAGCATCCTTTAAAAGGGCTAATTTTAATTCTTGACAGTTTGATTTAACCTTAGTTTTGTTTGCCTATCATAAATGAAGCAATATAACATTTATTTCTTGCACCTCCCTGCACACACTATATATTAATGGATTTACTTTTGTCCAGCTTCATTTCAGATAGCCTTTTTTTTTTCAGGAATGTAATTTATTACTATAGAATGGTTTAGGGTATTTTTTTAATGGAAGATTGGCTTAGTGAGAAAATTATGGTTTCTCCTACATGTTGTAAGAGATCTAGGTTTAGAACAGAGATTCCTGTCATACAGTGTGAGAAAGCCTAATTGCTCATGTCATGCTGAATAATCCTTGTTTTATGGTTTCTTGACAGGAAACCAGGGTATCTATGGATAATAAGGATCTTTCATAAGCATCAAAAATAAGAATGGAACAGCCCTAGTCAGTGGTTCTCACAGCAGCCATTCTCAGCAGTTTCTGGTGGGCGTGGAGCTACTCTCTAGTGTTTCTTTCTGAACCAGCTCCTGTAGAAAAACAGCCATGGGAGAAAGGAAAGAGCAGCTGTGCCAAACAGAAAGGATGAGAACAGTTGTCATCCATGCACAGAGACAAAGTTAGGCTCTACCTAACTCTTGCATTAGGTATCTAATTTGAAAAGGTGAATCTCAAAAATTCTGCACAGTTGTCATATTCCCTGAAGTATTTAATTCCATAGAAAGCCATTTTTTGCTGTTTACCTGAAGATATGGGTTTGGTTTGCTCAAAACTACCCAAGCAGAGAAATGTCACCTTTATCCCACAACACATAAGAATTTCGATGTAGATTTTCCTCTGCCTCTAACATCCATGATGCTTAATCTTACATTTTATCTAATTCACATGAAATGCAGACATCACTGTTGAATCATTGAATTGAGACTAGACTACAGGTTTATCTAACCCAAAGTAAGTGTTCTAACCACCAGGCAATAGTCTTGCTCCAATGGGTATTTTGCCTTGGCAGCAGGGCTGCAGAAAAGCTGTTCTGCATCTGAAACAACATCCTTTCTCCCCAAGATATATGTATACGTCCGTATTCTATTCTCCTCTCCCTCACATTTCCCCTACTTCCACCAGCAGGAGTAACCACCTTCAGCAGTGGTGACTGAGAAAACCCCAAGCACACTTACAATATTTACCTGGAAATGCTGAAGGTGGACATACCTTCAGTCCTAAAAGAAAGCAGAAATGAGATTTTCCTGAAGGACTGATCAAAACTCAGACCAATTACTTAATATAGCGCATCAGGTGCCAGGGACATTTTTTTTCTATCCTTTTGAGAGTCAGAAGCAAGATCTGCTCAGGTTTTGAAAAAAAGCAGAGTCATGTGGGGCAGAGCTTTCTTTTCTAGAGGCTTTGGGATGGAAAATATTGAGGAGAAGGGAAATGACTTTCACTACCCAAGCTTTAGAGATGGGTAGGATTTAAGCCATGCCAATGTTCTCAGCATTGTGATGTGTTAATTTAATTTGTGTTAACCTCTATATCCAAGATACAGGTCTTTTAACGCTGTTGTAAGATACACAACTCATATATGGACTCTCTATGCTCCACTGCAGCATTGAGTGCCTAAACCTTAAGGGCTGGATTCTGAGCATTACAGCACTGACATCTCTTTGGACACCTGGGACTGTCGGGACATAAAATGAAGGAACAGAAATGAAGAAGGGAACAGACTGCAAATATATAGTTGCAGGTTAACAAAGAGAACAGAGGTAAGGGAAAAAAAAAGCCATTTTTGTTGAAAGAACAAGAAACTATCTGTTGTTTTCCTAGAGCTGCATTGTAATTCTAAATGGAGAAATGTGTAGGCTTGGAGGACTTAGTGTGAAATGTCTCTAGTTTGCTATTAGAGATGTCGTTTCTTTGTTTTTCTTTGTTTTTCTTTTTTTTTTTTTTTCTGGGGTGGTGGTGGGGGCACACACAACACGTGCTTAGGTAATTTGTTTTTCCCCTTGTTTCTAGCTGTTCCCTCAAATTTTAGCTGCTGAGTAGCTCCGGTGCCTCTTAGCAGCTAATATGGACTGAAACACCTGGCTGCTTTCTCCCTTTCCAAGTGAGCATAGTCTGCATCAGCATTTCTGCTCCCCCACCAGTCATGCTCAGACTGCAAGGAGAATGAAAACCGAAGGTGGGAACACCTCCAGTTCCCATTATTAATTCCCAATGTGTCTGGGGAGGTGGCAGCAGGAAGAGAGAGGGGAACATAGAAAAAAGTAAAAAAGTCTGTAAGAATAAGAGAAAAGGTGGCCTCGTGCCTAAAAGGAAGGAATGGCTTTCTCATAGCAGCAAAAACTTTAGGCCTCCAGTCTTGGGAATCCAGGGAAGGGATATGTACAGCTGCCAGCGTTGGCAGAAATGTGTGTCCTGGCCATTTGCCTGCATTTCCTAGATGTCTGGAAATCCGCTGGATTTCTGCTAACAGCGACGATCTGCCAGCAGAAGTGGTGGTGTTAGCAGAAATAGGAAGGAGCTGATGACTGCTGGAGCAAGGTACAGTGCCCAAAGGACTGGCACAGTTTGGGACCCAAAAGAAGGTGGAAATGCTGTACACGATGTGAGAAAGGCTAAGTTGACATTTTCCTGGTATTACCAGGTATGTACTTTGTCTGTAGAGATTCTCTCCTGTGCAAGGTGATGGTCTAACGTCCTCCTCGAGCAGGTGCAAATGCATGCACTGGCAGTGCAGGACAACAGATCAAACCTGCAGAGGCTATTGCACGTGTAGAAGAAATTGCTGACTGTCATTTTTCAGCAGCAAAATGTTTCTTTTTCATGTGTACTTTTAGATGTCCTTTCTGTAAACTTCAGATAGATTTTTCCAGGTTTAGAAGAACAAAGCTTCACTCTAACACTTTTTTTAAAAATCTGAGACAGAGGCAAGAAATTTATTTTTTCAAAAACCAGTATGGTTGGTAATACATTTTTATAATTTCATTTTGGTCTGTTTTGTGTTTTTTAACAAAGAAAATCAGCAATGTTCCCAATGTTTTCCTTGTGGTCTGACTTACGAATATCACATTTCAGCTACTGCAGCATCTCTCAGACAAAAAAATGGATTTTACATTATTTTCAGTGAAGGACCGTGGAAGCATGAAAGTCCGTAACAGCAAGGTCCAAAATTAAAGACATCGCTGAAATTTGTTACGTGCAACCCATTACATTTTTTAATAAACTAAAAAAAGTTTTGCTGGTGGGAATATGCCTAGGTGCCCTCATGTTACACTTTAATGAGATACTTATTGAAAAAGCTTTCTTGAAGTACTTCTGTTGAAATACTTCAGCAAATGGCAGATGGCAACACCCACTGGGCTACAGCCTGGAAAGTCTTGCAGGACTTAATTATGTGGGATTGTGAGGAAAATTGAAACTTGAAAAAGTTTTGCGTTTCATTTTTTGTACAGTATGTCATGGGCCACCCTGCAGTCCCAGTTCCCACTCTTACTCTAAATGGTTTGTTTTGATTATGGCATGTCTGAATATGTCTTTAGAAAGATTTACTTAATCTCTTTTTCTATTCAGAAAAAATAATTTTGCAAAAGGTTACATTATTTTTCAAACCAAATGTTTGTTTTTATATTTCAGTAAAAGCATGTAGTAGGGTAAGTGGCCCCATTAGGATGGGGATGAAAAATTTTAATTGAAAATTATTCCACATGAACCAGTCAGAGTCATCAGACTTCTTAGTCAAAAGATGGCTTATATCTCCCAGCTGTAAAGTCTAAAGCTGTGCAGTCCTTCCTAGCCCCTAGTACAAGATCAAGTTTAGGTTTCTGCTATCTTTCTGAGAACCACAAATATTTCCTTCTGTTTTAATTCATGCATGTTTGCATTCACTGGATATTTTTTGTTTTCACTTTCAATCTTCACAAAAAAAATTCAGTATCCCACTGAATCTATTAGACTTTGGCACTGATTTGAATGGTTGTAAAGAGAGGCCTCCAAGTGGGAACATTTTATGCCTATTTAGGAGGCAGACTCACATTGTTAGAGCAGTGGTCATTAAGGGACCTAAGCGAGGCAGCACACAATGCTCCTAAGCTTGGCATGAAATAACAGGACAGTCAACATTTAAATCCTAGCATGTCCCTTACAGGCATTTACCCTTATAATCTTTGATTCCAGTTGTATGATAAATATGATAAGTACTCCCTGCAGTGTAGGCACATTAAATGTAGACAAAGATAAGTTTCAAAACAGAATTATCAGTATAAAACAGAGAACAATAAGGGGACAATGAGTAAAGACTGGGAAATCTAGGCAAATGCTGATTTAGAAGCTGGAATTACCTCCACCTGGGACTGAAAATCTGTAACATCTGTATTCAGAACACAACAGAAACAAAAGCATAGAAAAATACACTTTTGAATGCCCAGGATGCTTCAGGAAATGCATTTTGAAAAATTGTCCGCAATTATTAAAATGTATTCATTATATACCTGTTTATTTAATAATTGATGTAATTGATCCATATAGGGTGAGACTGGTTCCACCTTGCCTAATTACCTAATGCTGAGAGTGACTAGTAATGAAAGATTATGATTCATGATTTCTACAAAAGGAACCTTCCCCTTGTACCCTTCTGCTTTGCAATAACTAGAAATTTCTATCACCTACTTTACTGGGAATCTTGACCTCATATAAGCCTGATTATCCTTTAAGACTCACCTCTCCTAGCCAGTACAATGTACATTTTCTGGGAGATTTTTAGAGTGGTGCAAAAGACCTCCAGTTTGCACATGTTTACGCTTAAAAGTTATTGTCTGATTTACTATATTTTCCTCTGTCTTTATTGATTGTTGTATGAAGTCTTCTCATGAAAGGTCTGTTTTAAGGGCTTTTGCTTTTCCTTGCTACCAGAAAATGATCAGTCTGTGATTGGTTGTGCTAACAAGTTGCTACCTCTGATGTATGGACAATTATACACAGCCAGCACTTTAAAAGTATATCTCTTAAAAAAATGCCTCTCCTCATTTGATGAAATGTTAAGTAACTGGAATTGCTTGCTGCTTCTCAAAAATGCCATGAAGCCTATAATCTGCCAGGCAGAGATTTACTGGCTGAAAGAGGGGGAGAGGCACTTCAGCCGTGTCCATTATTACTGATTATCTGAGCGTGCGTGCTCACCTCTCCCGACCTGGTGGCTGGGCAGTCCCCCAGTGCCACCAGTACTTTTCTTCTCCATAGCGGTGATGGTGCCAGGTAGACTTTCTGATTACAGTGAGAGCAGCTGTTCCGTATCATGGCCTCTTCCAGTCTCTGAGAAACACCTTTTCCTTTGGGTCAATGGAACATGAGGCAGAGGATTAGATCAGGATTGGCAAAAGCAGTCTTCTACTATCAGAAGCATTTTAATGACCTAGTCATAAACTCCACCTTAAAATCCAACAGGGTTGGGTTTTGTTGTTTTTTTGTTTGTTTTTTTTTGTTCCCATTGCTACTACTGTCAGGTTGTTTCAGAAGAAAACCTCTTTCCTCTGAGGTTCAGAACCTTTCTTTTAAATTGCATACAGTCATTCTGTTCCCAGCTTTCCACACTGTTGTTTAATTTACATGGTGATTACACTCTGATGTGCATAACATACTTTATCTCTCCGTATTTGGCTAAGCTAAACAAACCCATTGTTTTGCCTTCCCTCAGAGGACTTTTTGGTCCCTTGATCATCCTAATAACTCTACTTTATGTCTGTTCCAGTTTGAATTTCTCTTTCTGGTTGACCAGAATTTTACATAGCTTTCACTGAGGCAGCTGATATCCCTTAGCTGACACACAGGGGTAGCCCTGGGATTGCAGAACAGACATCAGAAAGGAATGCAAAAAGGAGTAAACTCCAGACTCCCTCCAAACACTACCTCTTCAAATCCTCTGGTAGTGCTAGAGGGAAAAAAATGGGCAACTGTCTGCAAGATTTGATCTCCGTCAGTCTAACTAGTTGGTCCAGTCCCTCTTCTCACCATCTTTTAAGCCATTTGGATGTGCAAGAAGCAAAATGGCAATATAGGCTCTGCGCGATGGCTTTCATGCAGGTCAAGGAACTGATGTGGAAAAATTCTTCTGGAACACCCCTCCCTGTCATGGTGTTTGCAGTAGCAGGACCTGGTTCAAGTTCAACCTTGTAGAAAAATAGTACTACAAGCAAAAGCCTCGATTTTGCACTTTGTCATGGAGTTGTGACACTGACAGTTCATAGGCTTTGAAACAAAACCAAATTATGACTCCAGCCTTTCCATAGATTTGGGCAGGACCCTGAGAAAGAATAGCAATATTTTTCTTTACTTTCTGTTCTCTAATTATAGATTTTAGACACTCTTCAGTCCTTTCCTCCTGAAGAAGACTGTATCTGCTTCTTTCATTTAATGTCACTATACTATTCACAGGGGTTTGTATACCAATAACCTTAAGAGAAGGGGTTCCAGCCTTTTTTCTCTAAAAGAAAGATCAACTTCTCCACCACAAACATATGTTCAGCAAACAGCAATAAGAGACTTCCTCAGTCTAAAATGCTCCTGTCATTTACATGTGAAGTTTAAGTCACAAAGAGCTTCAGACATCATCCAGAAATTACTACAAGAGTGTCTGAATGAACCCTGCTGGGAAGCAGCCAACACAAGGGCTGAGAGGTTTGAGCATCTTTTCCATTAAAATTATTACATTATCTCAGCCATCACACAAAAATACTCCCTGAAAGAGGAAGTTACTTAGCAATTCTAAGGAAGGAGCACCATGATCCAGTCCTTTGCTAAGTTCCTGTGTAAAGGCCTGTCAAATTGCTTCCTCTTTTTTTTTTTTTTTAATCCTTTGACACAAGCACATTAACTTAAAACCAAAGTGGGAATGCTGCCAGCAAATCTTTTAAGGTGAAATGAGCTTGGGACTTAAAGCTAAAACTATTAGAAGTGTGGGGTTTAATGCAAATTATACACATTAGTTTGAATGTCTGATTAAGCACTAAATGTTTTACATAATCATTTTGTTTCCCTGTACTATTTAATTACCAGTTTCTTATCAATAGCCTGCTCAGGGTCTACATTTAGCTGCTTGCCAGGCAAGGTCCTTTGATCCAGAAATACTTTAAGACAAGGATTTCCAGATGTACCTAAGGGAACCAGACATCTGGCTTCGAATGGTCATGAATCTTAAAGAGCTTAAAAGGTTTCTGTACAGGATTGCAGAATATTCCTTTCACTTTCATTTTTATTTGGTAGTGCTTAGAAAACTCACCTATTTTGCTGGCTATCAAGCACATAAACATAACACTAAAAAGTACAAATTTAGCATGTAAAGAAAGAAGCCAAAAGATGGAAGACAAGATAATGTGATGAATAAATAGTGACCATACCTTAACTTATGTCTGTGGGTACAAGGAGTTTCACTGACAAGAGCAGAAATCGCAAGGACACGTAGTAGTTAGTCTGCTCAGGGAAGTGCAGAACTACCCTTGGAATAGGTACTGTGCAGAGATATAACCAGGACCATTTTGCCAGATGTACCACAGCTGGAAAGAGTAGACTTCCCCAAAGAGCGGAGATGTCATGCAGTGAGCAGCTCAGCACCATTCCAGATCTGTGCGTTAAAGTCCCAAATGGGTCCAAGGGCTGCAAACACAATCAGTCTTAACTACAGCTGCAATTAAATGTTTTTTTTTTTTTTTCTCTTTACAAAGAGATACATGACAAGACTGTACCTCTACTTCAGAAGTGGTTTTATCTCTTGGGTAAGAGTGGAGTATCTACAAATGCTTCGTGAACCCCAACTAATTGTGTGTGCAGTGGGGAGCAACACAAAGGCCATCCCAAGGGAGGGAGAGACTAGTCGAGGAGGTGGAGGAGGAAGCAGTACATGGTGAGAAAGCAGTGGAAGGAAACTAATTTGCAGATTCAGTTGCCGACAGCAAGCTACTACTTTCATTTGTGGGTTGGCAGCTGTGGAGGGCGCGTAGGATCCCAGATGAGCCTGGATCGTCCCTGCTGCTCCGGCTGGTCTCAGCTACCGTTGGAGATGGTCTCCAACTCCGAAGTGTTGGCTTCACTTGTGCCGGCTTCTGCCTCTCCTACCCCATATGGCTGGGGGAAAATTTGAAGGGGGAATTTTTATTATTTCGCACCTTTCTGCCTTTTGAAGAGGAATCTTGCTTTCCTCCTGGGAGTCAATTAACACTGGAAGAGATTACCATGTTATGCAGGTCATGTTAATTGTTTTAATATAGATTTTGAATAATTAAATAAAGATCTCGCAATTGAGAAGGCAAGAACCGCGGACAGAAAGGATTAATGCGTGTTGTGAGTTCTACATTCTGGAGGAAATAGTGTCTTCTGTAAGTTCAATACATATTTTCAATTAAAAACAAATTTTAAAATGTTTCTTTTAAAAGTCTTTGTAGTCTTGAGTATATTATATAAAGGTAATTTTGTAATTGTTAGAAAAGTGCCCATAAAAGATTAGTACTTTCAAACCAACATGGATAAAATTGTGAGATGTAGAAGCAATTTACACTTTTTAATAAGTACATTGTTCTTGTTGAGAGAGATTATTGTATTCACTGACAGCCAATTTTCTAGTGATGAATCGTCTAAAATCCCTTCTTTCTGATATTCTTAGTAAGTAGATGAATAAGTGGTAAGCTAATTTTTATGTTTTTCTTTACAGATCAAAGCATTCTTTTAATTACATTTCACACCAGTATTACAGATAAACATATGACTGCAAGAAACAGTAGCCACATTACATTGTTAGAACTGTAAGTCTGTGTCTTGTCATTTAGATCGATTCCTCTCTATTTTTTTAATTCTGTTATTTTTTCATCCAGGGCCTGAACCAATGACCAGGGAAATCAGTGAGAAAATCCCTGCCAATTTCATAGATTTTAGGATAAAACTTAATGCCAAAACATTTCTCCTATGTATAAATAAGTCTTTTTTTTTTTACTTAATTTTCAAATATTTTCTGTTGCCCCTCTTCCCCTAGTATAAAACAACCATAAAAGCCTTGTTGACAGGAAAATGGTTTCTTTAAAAAAAAAATCTTAATTTAGTCTGTGGACCTCATCTCACACTCTGCTGATATATTCTGTGCACGTTAACTCCTCTTTCAGTAAAATCCTGTAAGTAAAGTAACTGCAACGATGATACAGAGAAGTAACAAGTATGTATGACATTAGCTTGTGTCCTGAATGGGATAAATTTGAAGTGTAATGGGAAAACTTAAGTTTTCATTTTTTTTCTCTCTCTTTCTCCCAGAGGTACAATAATTATGAATGCGTAAAAACCAACGCAATCCTTGTCTGTTGAAAGGATCAAATGTTCTTTTCTCAGCCTCTGCACGCTTGCTGTAATGTAAAGGAGTGAAGCATACACCCTCTCCGTAACCATCCCTGAGATGCTCAGATTAGTTGTGCACTATTGGTGTGACAGTCGCCTGCTGAGGAGCGCTCAGTACTGACCTGACCCCTTCCAACACCCGCACTTGTGCACATCTGGACGTCAGTTCTGCTGTGCCTTTTCTTCCAGGCTTTTCTAGGCAAGGCGGGGAGCCCCCGTTGTCCTTCCTGCTCTAACTGGTGTGCTGAAAGTCGTCTGTGTCCCACTGGGTGAAGAAGAGAGAATGTGTGCGGGTAGCAAACCTGACTCCATTAGTTTCTACTTTAGAAAAATGTTATTACTCTCTGGTAGTCTTGGACATTTTCAAACAGCGTGGCACTAGAAGGATGGAAAGGATAGCCTACGGTCTGGCAGGTGGAGCCGTAACCGTGAAGAGAAGATGAGGACTGAGTCCGCTCGGGATTTAATACAACAGAATGGGGAGGCACAAGGCAGTTGGGAGGTTCTCAAACTCATAGCGTGAATGGAGTCATCTGGGTTTTGTAGGAGTCCCATCTTTCTCCCCAAACTTTGTCTTTTGGCTCTGGCCAACGTGGCTTCAGCCTGGCCTGTGCGAAGCTGTGATTACATAGGAAAGGCATAATAGAGATTCTGGCCCCTTTTTTATTTCTCCTCTCTAAGTGAAATATAAGATGAATTAATAAAAGTACACCTGTGTTGAAAAACGAGGCTATCTACCCGATTAGAGTATGAAGTGCCACATTTAGCATAACATCACAATGTAGAAAATTATAAGCAAACAACTATTGAATGGTAATATTAGGATTGTATTAATAGGCATTATACCACAATATTAAGCACATTTTTTAAAGTAGCAGACTGTCTACATGCCTAAAATTTCAACAAGGGACACTGTGAAAATTCAGCTTCACCTCACCATATGTAGATATGTAGATACTGTAATATCTATATATGTCTTACTAGATCATATATCCTGATATACATCCAAAATATAAGACCTCAGATATTGTTTTCATCCAGAAGCCTGTCAACACCATATATTGCTACCTCATGGAGCCACCTAAGCTCCCTCGTTAAAGACAGTTTAAGTATCAGTAACATTCTGTGGGTAATAAGAAGCTATTTGTAGGGTTTTAGTTTCAAAGTCTTTTCCACAAATAAATCTGTCTGGAGCTAATTCTATACCAGAGTCAAAGCACCTGGTAACTGCTAAGGTATTACAACACTTCCCTGCACTATGCAGTTTAGATACATTTCAAATATACTATTTTTTCAAGATGCTTATTTAGAGTGTTCTTGTTTATTTGGAATGTTAAACATTAATTGGCCAAAAGATCAGTATGTGGCTTTGAAAAAGGTCTGTGTCAACAGCCCTCTTTCACAAAACATCAAATAGGCAGAATTTGCTGTATAAAAAGCTGCACTAGTAAACTACTGCTGTTCCAAGCAAAGAGAAATCAGGTGTGCTTCCAAAGTTTTGACCTCTTCTGGTACCTGCATTTTTTTGTTTGATCTTAATATTTGTGACTGTAGTTCAGGGGAAAAGTTGAACCTTCTCATAATCAGTCTCTGCTCGTCCTGCATGCTAAACACCACAGTGCTGACTTTGCCTATTATACCATGCCTTTGACTGCTATGTGTCAGCCTAAGCCAATGACTGTTGGAGCCATCCACTCTAAAAATAATAATGATCTCAATCATAATGACTGGATCTACATGTGAAGGGACAATGCATAATTATTTTGCCAAGTGGAGATAAAAAAAGATCTTTATGATCACTGCTGCCACCTAATTGCTCAGGAGAGACATTGATTTGAAGAGCTCTCCATGGCTGTGCATCATGATATCAGTCAATGGAATCCCTCAGTGGAATAATAATATATCACATTAACAGTATATTGTACACTTTCAAGGAATGTCACACACCACACACATGCCAATTGGTTAACTCCCCAAACTATGCTCTGAAGCACTATGCCCTGGTAACTATTATTATTCTGCCTTAGGGTTAAATAAGCTGAACCAAAGCAAACAACATCTCCTACAAAGTCAGTGAGCTAGCCAGAAACTGAAGCTTGGAATCTAGATTTTTAATCATACCTTCCTTACTAACCACCACATAATAATGCCAGGTATTGGTCCTGTTTACTAGTGTGTTTAATTAGTTATTTACCTTTTCAGAAGTATGAAAAGAGAGTCAATAAACCACGTGTAGATGACTTTCAACTACCTCTTAGAGCATAAACCACTTTTTTTTAAATGTTTCAGTTATATTTGTTTCTACTGCTGCATAATGTTAATTGTCCTAAAGTGCACACTAGAGCTTTGCTTCAATCTGTAATCACTGGGAACTTCCAGATTTTCACTGTATTTGCCGAGTCTTGTATTCTTTAAATATGTCCTGTAGCCCATGATTCAGCTAAACACTTTGACAATGTCATTCAAACTATTTTTTGAACATTTGTGTTTAGTATGAATTGATATGCAGTAGTGTTTGAGGTTTACGAAACATGCTCTTTAATATGAACAGTCACTTTGCCGTCTAGTTCTTAAACTGAAAGAAAGGATACACACACAATGAAGACACTTGACACCAAGAGATTTATTTTTATATAGTCTCTGAAACAAAACAAAACCAAGGAAAAGGAAATAATTAAAATAAAATAATAGTTATTGAAGTTATTGGCACATGTATAAACCTTTAGTAAAGGTCTTTTTTAAGTAAGAGGTTTTTATCTTTCATTATTAGAGACTCTTTCATGTTTACTCCAATCACGTCTTATTTTCTGGGCCTGACCCAAGTCTATAGTGGTTGGAGAGTGAGTGAAAATTTGGAGAATTAGAGTAAGACGTGAAAATTTGAGGAAATGTCAGTTTTCTGCTTATGGATTCCAGCTGATGTTATGAAAATGCTGAAGGTATTGAAGTCAACTGAGCGTCACACAGAGAATCTGAGATAGACAGGAAGAAGTTGGGGAAGCCATATATAATAACCTCAATTTTGTAAAAACTAGGCATCTTACCTGAGCATGCCATGTGGAATTCTCCTGTGTTGATTGGGAAGTGCTGAGCTTTTTCACAGAGCTTTTTTTCCCAAAGACAGGGAGAACAAATCATAGTCTGAAGACACTTCTTCCCATTTAATACAGAGGGACAATAAACGACCTAGCTGTCATGACACAACCGATGTCTAGACTCCCAAATGGAAGAGATGAGTTTGGTTTAGTCTTATCATTGACTTCAATGACTTGTAGGTTCCAGAAGACAACTAATTATGTGGTAAAAGAAGATTTTTTCTTTTTTTGGTCCCAAAAGCCAGAACTGAGGATTGCCAAAGTGTTTGTATTGGCATAAAGTAACATATACCTAGATGCCTGTATGTTTCTATGAAAGACCATATTTTTATTCTATCATACTTAGAAAGCTGGAGCAAGCATACTTTTACGATGGTTCAATGTCTGATTGAATACAAGCCTGTTACAGAGGTATTTAGAAATTTCCTCATTCACAGGAAGGGTATTGTGGTAGGTCACAGAAATAGGTCATAGAAATCAAAAGCTGTATTTTCATGAGCAGCCAAAACAACCTAACGGCTGCCACCAAGGAGGATTTTGCATCTTTTCCCTTCACAAGCCTTACCTTCCTGCACCCCAACAAGTCCCATTCATGCTGTCCTGTCAGCTCCCTGAAATCAACTTTGAAAATTATTAGAGCCTCCACGACCTTATTAATCTCTGGCCCCTTCCCTTTCCTTCTTTCCTTTTTCAATAGATTAGCTCTTAGGGCAGTCTGCCAAGCACCAGCCTCATAGAAGACAGGCAGGGATGTGGAACAGAGAGAAGAAAAGGGAGGATAAAAGGGAGGAGAAGGAGTAAAATCTCCTGGTTTAGGTAGTGGCAAGCTGTTAAATCAGCTTGCTGTCCAAGTGCTGCTGCTCGGAATCACGGACTTCTACTTGCAGATGAAACGGCTGGGAAAGTGGGAGGATGAGAGGAATATGCTTACAGAGTATTAGGGAGAATTCCAACTTGAAAAATCAATTCTTTAGATGAGGAGTTCCGGGTAGATCTTTATTTTAAACACTATGCAAAAAATCTGTCGTACTGAGTTGCAGAAAGCCCACACAACTAGTGAAAATGAATAAAGTTAACAGAAGTGCTATTACTTCCAGGCTAATATTTTAAAGACAATAGACATTTCTCTGCTCAGCATTATGGCAATATTTGACCAGGGGCAATAACGCTCAAACTGTTTTCAATCTCTGGTTGTACTTTAATAGGACTCTTGTGATGAGTAGAACACAGCCATGGCGAACACTTACCTTCAAAGAGCTTTACAGACATTAAAAGCCTAATCCTGCCACTTCTAATTGTGTTCTGTGATCACTTCCTTACGCTGGGAGTCAGGATAGGAAAATCATAGCCTGGGTCCAATGCCATTAGCCATGTTGGCCAGCCCCGTTCTCCACCTTTTGACTTAGCGCGCTACCCCTGGGAACTGTGCACAAAGTGCTGTAGAAGTGCTCTGATGTATTTGCTTACACTGTTCTTTTGTTGTGATGTTGAAGAGGGTTTAAAGGCATTTATCTCAAAAGAAACTATAAGAATTCAAAATGTTTGGGATCTTTCTGGACTGCAAATAACAAATAAGGGCAGGAGGGTTTAGCTGCTGACCTTTTTGTAAGGTGAAAGCATATAAATCCAGTATGAAATGAGGATGAGAGAGGTACAACTAAAGAAATTAATTTAACACTCCCTACAATTCAGGACAGTGTGTATAAAAAAAAAGCAATACAACCTCCATAACCATTCTCACTAAAGCTTGTGACAGATTGCTGGATTTGAACTTCAGTACTGTTCTAACAGCCCATTTATAATGTTCAAAGGAAATGCAATTAGACATATTGCACTCATCACCTTCTATTCAAAATTAGTAGATTTAATTCCCAGCAAAACCCATGAGTCTCCTGTTTGAAGCCAAGCTTGTATCATCTAGTTGAAGGATTTACTCAAAAAGCAGGAGTTTGGGGAGTTTGGGGAGATAAGTGCATTATCTTCATGGAGCGTATATTACCTTCTAATAACTCCAGAAAAGCATTTTTGGAGTTCAGAGAGCTTATTTCTATTCTTATTTGTTACAGTCGTTATTTATTTATTTAATGAGTATTTGTATAGTGTGCTGCTGCGGATAGGATAAAGTTTGGTTTCTTATCTATGATTGCATTTTTCTATGCTGTTAGCAAGTGGTAGGGTAGTATCTGCTGCCTTATCATTAATACATTTATTTATGTTATTGAAATTAAGGTCGTTATCAAATCTGTTAAAAATTTCATACACGTGTGTATAGTTGGCATGGAGAAAAGGATTTATCTGAAGGAGATATGTAACTGAAAATGAGCATAAAAGGAAAAGAATTCATAGTCTGATGCTATTCCCTACTTTCTGAATTTTAGAATGAGACAACAAATTCAGTGCACCAGTTTTCTTCCATTTATTGTCTGCTTTTCAGGAGGAAAAAAAAAAGGTACCTGTGAAAAGAGAGCAAGAAAAAGAGGACTTCACTGTGGTAGTTTCACATATTTATCATAAAAACTAGCATGGAAAAATCTAAGAAAAAGACAGATTTGCACAGCTGACCAAAAGGTGATATGAAAGCAGAACCATTAATTTGGAAAGGTAGACGCACAAAAAAAGATGTAATTTTTTTCTCTTGAGTGGTAGCTGGTACTATTTTTTTTTTTTTTTTTTCAGTAATGAAGATGTTCTAGAAAGGCTCCAAAGCTTATCATATGTGGTTATCTCAGCTTCTAATCAGTATCTATATTGAAAAAACCTGAGGCTCTCCTACTAACTTAACCAAAATATGAGCAGTATCACAATTACCAATTGCTGTGAGTAGAAAGAGGACTAGGTACCCGACTATGACTGAAAATGCTCTAGGTAGAAATAGAATATTGAGTTTCCTAGCTCTCACCCTCATCTTTTCCTCAACCCCTCTGGTATCTGGGTTTCACAGGAAGGAAAATCAGATCTCATTACATCTAGTTTTTGATATTTGGGCATGCAGTTAGGGGAACAAACATGCACCCTGGATTAGGCAAGGGCCATCAACGTAGCGTGTAGGTGGAAGTGCTAATTCCCCCGTGGGTCCCCTTTCAGCAGGACTAAGGAGTGTCATATCGCTTCGCTCAGCAGCCTGAGGAGGTTCCTGTACTTAGCAAAGCCAAGACATATTATGCTGAACTGCTGACGAAGTACCTTTACTCAGTAAGTATAAGCATCCTTTTGCTTTGTAACTACAGCAGGAACCTACCTTTCTTTGCAGGAGCTGATATTTAATTTGTTGATGCCCACTCGTAGCAGCTTTAACACATGGTAGTTACACTCCTTAAGCCTATGAACACTTGTGTGCGCAGTGGAAAAATTACCTGGAACAGTTTTACAGTAGAGCTCTCTTGCTGGCTTTGCTGATGTAAAAATTGAAGATGTTTTGGCACTACATCTTCCCTAGAAAAACTAAAAGCCCTACTTTTTGATTAGAGCCTGAACACCTTCAGCACTCTAGAACTATAGCAAAAAGAAAGTATTTTCCCCAGACTGTTAAAAATATGATTCTTTTTTTCCGTTGATGGTTCCCTGTACATTTTACTGGGTTTCACACTGCTTTGAAAATAATAGTGGTTCCTTTCTCCACACATTATTCTCTCTATTGATTTCTAGTGAGATGGGTGCAACTCCTGCTTAATCAGTTGAATGGCATACAGCTGATGCTCTGATTGCGTTCACTGCACCTAACATTAAATTGCTAGCTTGGCACATGTGCAGTATTCAAAGAGTCAAATCCTCACTTCCTCAGCATTTGCTAACAGAAAAATGGGTCATATATAGGTGTCTGGTGAAGAGGTAGACAGTTCCGAAATACATCTAAACATATTTACACAAATGCACACACAGAATTAAATGCATTATAATACACACAGAATGAGTACAAAGCAAAAATTATTATACCTTTTAATGGAAAAATCCTCAATTAAATGGACTTATTTGGCTTGACAGTTTTAGCTCAAGGTAGGTCTGTGGTTCAGACAAGTTGATACATCAATATTTATGATAGAAAGGGAAAGGGGTAAAATTGGAAAGTTTCCTAGAATATTTGACAAAAAATTTACTGCATCATTTAGTATGTTCCAGATACATTACCTAGATGTATTAGTAGAAAATGGAGGGTATGTATTTGTAACCACAGACACAGACAGAAATAATCTTCTGCCCGATATAAAAGCTTTCTTCAACCCCTTCTGAGGAGATATCTCACTTCCATACATCCGATTTATTAAACATACATAGGATCATGGCACATCATAGGGAATGTGAGAATGAAATCAATGAATGGGTTGACAGGTTTCTAACAGGAAGATGTGGTAGAGAGGAAACCATGGAAGCAAAGATTAAAGCATTAGAGAAACCACATAAATCTTTATTAAAGAAATATCTATGCCTAGTTTATACCAGTAGCCATAGTGCATGAGGAAAAAAATTATGACATATCCTGAGAAATGACTGTATATTATGACCAAGATTTAGATTAGCAAGTATGCCATACCCTAGTGCTAGAACCTGATATAATTTTTATTAAGTCTCTTTATACACAGCTTTGCATGTTAATACCATGTTCTCCTTTGATCTGGTTAGTCATCCAGCAGGAAGCTAGCAGAAGACAGTTACTTTATAACAAGAAGTACAGTAAAGAAATGACTGGTTTCTTTGTAGGACACACACAAAAAAATTAACATGCTACCTAGCATACTTGTGCAAGGCTTGAGTCATTATCCCTGCTAGAAAGACATTGTACAACTTGAAGTCTTCCTTCTAACGGGCCAAGAGAGCTCTTCCACATCTCTGAGTGTCTTAGATGGAACTAGAGTTTGTTTGCCTAGTGTTTGGTTTGGTGGGGGGCTTGGGGTTGTTTTGGCTGGGGGGTTATACTAATGGAAGCCATCACTGAGACAGATCAGGAGTTTGATGGATTTTGATTCAGACACAGACTGTCTGGGGACAGACAAAAAATACTAATGTTGTCTGGCTGACTGTCCTGGGAAGCATACTGAGAGATGAGCAGATGAAGCCTGTACTTACAGCGTTTCATCATAGCATTTAATCTTAATAAATTGTGCTGGGGACAGTACCTCCCAATAAACTATAGTACAGTGAGGATATGCTAATTAAGTGGAAGTGGATTTCTTGTTTGATCAGACTGTATCTGGTTGATCTGTGATGGCGATGACAGCAACGATAATCTAATCTCATCCACCCACCCATCTGGTAATTCTAATATGTTTATTGTACTGTTGTATCTACATCATCAGTCATGGATGTAAAACATGTAAAGACTGCAAACGTAAATAAGGAATGACATATTAACTGAGCAACATACACATTGCTGCGTTTACAGGGCTGGGAAGTGGGTCCTCCAGGGAACTTCTCATTACAGATCAGCTGCTGATATGCTGCTATTAAGACCCAGCTGCTTGCTTCTGCCACATAGAGGTTTGTGGTGATACCTACTACCACTTAGTACTGCGCAAGGAATGGCTTAGTAATGCACAATGAATGCACTTAAAAAATCTTTGCTGGGCACTTGGATGTGATTCTGTAAAACAGTCATAAGGAGGGAGAGAAAAAAAGTGCACAGCAGTATTTCATGCACATTAAATTTATTTACTGTCTTGAAACTTGCTTACGCAGAGAACCTCCTCTACAAAGCTGGCCAGCGCGTCACTACCTTCTCTCGCTTTCTTCCTTGTTACTGCCAGCTTTGGGGTGTCTGCATACTCACTCAGTCTTTCTTTTCAGATAATTAATCTTCCAAATAAGCATTGTCCTGTCCCTCAGGCATTAACTATTAAGTTCTAGTTTCTGCTTTTGACTCACTACCATGTCTTGTTCAGCTTTATGCACTTATCTCCCTGCTCCAGCCTTATCAGGCAATCCTTTTGTGACAAGAATTCAGGGGAGGGTCTGTAGCATTGTCACTATTTTCAGCCTCTACATAATGTCATCAACAGTTTGAACTCAGTTGTTGGCTGCACTGCAGATTTCAATTCCTTTTTCAGGTGTTTAGCTATTTTAGATACACTTCCATTTCTTCAGCTCCCTAATTGAAAGTGGTTGTTTTGCATCTTGCTTCAACTTACATCTTTAGTTTAAGTGTATTGCATTCCCTGTCAAACACTCTGACCTGATCAGAAGTTGTATTTTGTACTTCCTTTAAATTTTAAAGCTTAAACCAGCAGATTAGAGCTATCTATCTGATGCATGAAACCGACAATTACTTTCATTTCTGTTTTTCTTTAAATGATTCAAGTGTCTTAATAGCATGTAAGAACATTTGTAAGTTTAAAAGATAGAACGCCCTTTAAAGAAAGGTTATGTTCAAGTGAGAAAAAAGGTAACTTTGATTTTTATAAGCAAATTACCTATACAATCAAACACACATATATACAGAAATACAAACATGCAAATACATCCATTAACTTCATCTGTCTCCCTACTTTTCCCAGGATTTCTTGTATTCGGTGGGAAATACAGTGAAAATACAGCTGTAAATTTCTGTGCATTCATACTCTCTTGTGTGGGAGCTTGAATTCACTAGTATTTAAAAGACAGAGAAGCATGCTAGCATACCTTATCTGAATTGTTAGAGCACAGATTTGTTTAAATCTCGACCGTATTTTCCTCTCTGCTGGAGAGAAACTTCCATGAAGAAAATACTGATGAAGTAAATAGTTGGCATACAGCATTCAATTGCTTCAAACAAAACAGCCAAGGATGTTAAAGAGCTGGTGCTGGAAGGTTCTTGTTCTTGGTGTCCTAAACCTGCATTCCCTGTGTCAATTCATGGTTTCTTTTGTCGGCACTAACTGTACTACAGGCACGTGTTGTGATCAAAGCGTTTGGTATCTATGTCAGCTCCAAGAACCAGTGCTGTCCTTACAAATACTGCACAACCCCAACTAATTTCACTGAAAACAAGATATGAAAAACGTAACTAGGTAGCACTAATTTGTACCTGAGTTTCTGAACTTACCTTCCACTACACCTTTCTAGCACATGAGCCTTTGGGAACACAACATCCACATGAAAAACATTTCTGAACATAGGCCGGATACTGGTATCTTCCTGTGACATAAGTAAACCTCAACAATTTTGTCTCTGTTAGTGTAAATGTGAATATATTACTTGTAGCAATGAACTGTGCTGCCATTAGCTGTTTCCAGAACTGATTAAGGAACAAAACTGAAATATGGCATTTAACTATTCACAAGAAGAGTCTGAAACAGAGCAGTGGGTGTTACAGTATATCAAGATGATGCTGTTTTACCAAAGATGTTCTATAGTACCCCTATTTAGCAGAAGAAGAGCTGAGCAATAGCTTCAGAGAACATACAAACATGTATACAGGTACATATTTGTGCAACCTGGTCTAGTGGAAGGTGTTGGAACTAGATGATCTCTAAGGTCCCTTCCAAGACAAACCACTCTATCATTCTATATTCGAGCATGAAGGTCCTAAAATAAAAGCCCAAAATATACTTTTGCTCAAAGGAGCAATGTTGAACACACAGTCTGCTAACTGTTGCAATAAGAACTGGAGCAAAAGGGATGGACAATCACATTTTCTGCAAAATAAGGTAAGGAGCTCATCTCAGCACTCTTTACCAATTTAATGTACATAATGTCCAAACTGTACTAAACTCACTGCTTCCTTAAAAAAATAAACTGATTACCATAACAACTGTGGGGAACTTAATGGATTGAATATCCGAACAATTCCAATAAGTTTAAAGTTTTAAAAGAGAATTCTTACAGAAAAATGTATGTTTTAGCAGAAAAGATACTCAATATGCAAAACATGTTTAATTAGATTATTTAAAAGCATTTTATATGAAATAATAATTAAGAGAAGTATTGAAAGAGGCATTAGTTAAATATTTCTTAAAATATGTCAATAGCATATTTTACTTGCTCTGCACATCTGTAAAAATGGAGCATTCGCTTTGGAGATTTGATAGCTATCAGGGAAAATTATTGTACCACAGGGAATTTGTATGAAATATTAATTCAATTAAGTATTCAAAACCCTCTGAGCCATTCAACTACTCAGTCAAAATGAGCATATTCTAGGAGCAGAGGCATCGTTTTTATGATAATGCATACAAACTGATTTCTTAAGCAAATGCACTTTTTGACTTGGAGATCGATCTAACAACAGTGATGATAAAGGCTGGTTCCTCACTCAGGAATTCCAGAAAATGTTTTGCTGGCTCTGCTGTGCTATAAATGCAATTTGTTGTGCTCTCAGTAAAGTTATTAAGACGTTACAAGGCCAGAGCTACTGCTCTGAGTTAGGGTGCTTTGGTTTGCTGGGTGCTCAAACTGGTGCTGGAATGCACAGCCTTCCAATTTGGCTCTTTCTCACTCTGATTAGCATATCTTCTTTTTTTTTTTTTTTTTTAATTAACTGAGCTTATTAACATTGAGATACTCTATTCTGAGGTTTCTGTCTGCTTGTTTTGTTTTTCTTGATTCAAATGAGAAATGGATATGCAGCTTTTCTTCTGATGCAGATATTTCAGGCTGCATTAAGAACTTTGCCCCATGTTGATATAATTCAGCTCTAAGATTCAAAAAATACCACAACGGGCCTGGTTAAAGGTCCATTTAGTCTGATTTTTCTGTATAAAAGAATGGCCATTTACAAATACCTCAGACAAGAAAAGAAGAAATAGAGGACATACAGGTGACTTTTCCTTAGGATCTCCTTTTACCCCTTAATAATTTTATTTTAAAAGTGTATTTTATTTTAAAGGTGTACTGGGTAGCCTTTTGCTTTTAGTTGCTTCTCAAAGAATTTTTGACATGCTTTGTTTGCCCTAGTTTGCACAGCAATTTCTATTTTTCTCATTTGAATGGGAAAAGGCTTTTAAAGTTTGTTTTTTTTAACCAGTATTTGCATATTTTACTCTATTTTTTAACTGCTGGCTTTTTCGCTGAACCTTTGCAAATCTTTGTGTAATTGTACATCTTTGTCCTTGTCCTCCAACTTGAAATGGGTCCTCCATATTGAAATGTTTAAGCAGCCTCTCTGTTGACATTTGCACTGTGATTACTCTATTATAAAGTGACTTTTCTGCAAGAATGAAATGTGAACTACTGAGGACTAAATAAAAAACCTCCTTTTTCTTTTTGGAGATCTCCACTCGCTCCAAGAATGAAAAGAAAACAAAATGTTAAAAGACAGAGAAACCAACATTAAATATAAAGACAAAGACCTTAAAGTTAAATTATCCATATATCTCTATTTGAAAAATTAACAATAAATTCATAGACCGTTAGTATTTATACTTCACCACAGTGCAGCAAGAAGAAAGTCTTGAGGTTGACTCAGTGCGTACATCTGTGCTGGTGATCAGTCTGGTTGTAAAGAAGGAAGAACTGAGATTTAATTTCTGTGCTCCTGCCTGGTCCCAGGACCATGGGTGCACATTGCATATTTACTAGCAAGCAAGCTCACTTCTGTTGCTTGTGCTAAGCAGGCTCTGCACATGCATCGGGGTAACTGCTGACAGCCTGGCACAGGGGCTGTGCCTGGGGCTGTCTTGGTGGCTTCTCGGTGTGTAACTTCCACCATGGACTGTCAGGAGTGAACACACTTTGAGAGCACCGGTGCTGGCCCTGTGTGTGCGCTGCGATTCCATTCTGGATTGATCAGGATGAACCATAAACGACCTGTAAAAGTTCAAAATGATTTAAAACAGATTGCAGTCTTCTAGTTGGCCTTCCGTTTAGTGAAAATTCATCCAGCTTGCTTTCCATCTATCTTTTGCAACATCAAGCCAACCTGAACATAATCTTTCTTCTTTATGTTTTGCAAAATATTATATGAACATCCAGGAGTATTTTGTCTTGTGTCAAAATGTGTCGTGAGCTAGACTTTCCATAGCAAATTTTTAGCATTTTTTTCTACCTGTGCTTCTCTAAAGAGGTATGAAAATAAATCTAAAGAAAACCCAGTATCTGAAAACACTGTGTTAACGATTCCAAACAGACTAGAAGTAGTAATGCAATAAATTTAATAATTACAGACAGGTAGGGCTTGTGCAACAGTATGTACTTCCTTCAGCAACTTTCCTCTTGTATCAAAATTCTTTATTGTTCATTCTGCCATTGCATCACAACTGCTACATTTTTTATAATTTATTATGCTTGACTAGTTCGATATTGTTTAATGTAAAACTATTTTTTTCTGAGCAAAGCGTTCCACAAGTCCATTCAAGTTGTATACAGGGTTGATTCAGAAGATGTTATTCTTGCCATATTTTGAACCTTATTAGAATTATGTCATGTTATATCTTAAATAAATACAACAAAGCATAGTGATGTTAAATATAACTAGATATATTTCATATGTATCATCTAAACCCTGACCATCTGACTGTAAATGTACTAACATTAATGGTACAGAAATCTAGTTTACATATATTCTTGTTGGGTAGGTTAAATGTTCAAACTAATATTTTAAAATGGCTAAAATGAATAAAATACTTTTGGCAGCCGGAGTCACTATCTGTATTTGCTTTTTTATCTATCTAAAATCTGTGGTCTTAGGCCTGGATTCATGCCACATGAGCTTACATACTTAACCATAGTGACTCAGTTAAGAACATGCTCTCTCTAGTGTCCTTACACAGTCAACAAAAAAGGCTTACCACCTTCAGAAGAGTGAGTATTCAGCCCTCTTAAGATGTTAATTTCCTTAGAAGTTGGCACTTGGTCTCTACTGATCACAGAGGAAACAGTGGCTTGCAGAGGAGACCATACTCTACCCTAGGCACCACAGTAAAATGCCTGTGTTTAAACAGGAAGAATGGAACAATAAAGACTAAAATAATATGAAAAGGCTTGTTGCTAAAACCCTGTATTTTAAAAGGCTTTGAATCACTTACATACATTTCTCCAATATAGCATATTTCCACACTGAACATTTCGGAGAACCAAAAGAGAACCAACCATGGTGTTAGCCCTGATGCAGATGTATTGAATCTCAAAATCATAGGAGGGAACAATCCTTGTTATATCTTTGAACTGTAGAAAATGGGAACTACACAAAAATGAGGTTGCTAGTCAAAAGGAAATGTAAAAGGTAAGTTGAATTGGCAACATACATGCACTGGAGACTGTTTAAAATAACACTAATATCAGCAAACAGAAGTCATCAAATGAAAAAGGCTCCAAAAGGGACAAATAAACAGTCAGAATGATTAAATGTCTCAGTAAAAGAGGTTAATAGAAGCAAAAAGACATCCTTCAACAGATGGAAGTTGTGCTCAATGAAGAAAACACAATACAGCAGGTATTCTGGCAAGGTAATCATAAAACTAGTATAAAACCAGAAGGAAAAAAAAAAAAAAAAAGATTTGGAGAAAAGCATGCTAGAGGCTGAAAATACAAAAATATTTTAAATACATCTGACTGCAGTAAATGCAGAAAGAAAGGTGCCTCTGAAGAGCAATCCAGAAAAGACATCTCTTCGGAGATGAGCTTTGAGAATGAGAGAGAGAGAACAGTAGCATCCTTCTCTGGGTCTGACTGCCTGATTCAGGACTAGACATTAGAAATCCTGTCTATGAAGAACAGCAAGGAGTCAATCACCTTAGAGATGATAGCCGGTGTAGAGTGTCTAGAAGAAGAAAAAGAAGTGGTTTTGCTGTTACTCCTTTCTGAGTAGTCACGACTATTGGACCTGTCTAGAAGGTGAGATTTGAACTCAAATGCTTCTCCCGGCTGGAGACTGAAATCCACGGAGGGTTTTCTCTGCTGGCTTGTGGACGGGGCATTTGGAGATCAGGGGAAAGACAGTGGTTTCTGTTTCTTGGGTGCCTCCTGCCTCTCATCTTCTCCATGTCAGCAACCCCATTCACCATCCTGGGACCCAAAGTCACCCACTGGAACTAAATCTTCCTCCTAACGGGGCAGTGAGAAGGGAAGGAGAAGAGAAGCAGCATGAGGTGGGGGAAGAACTGGCAGATCCTTTCAGAGACGAAGGCTTTCTGGTGATGCAGTGGTGAGGGCAAGATTGCAGGGGTAAATCCCATTTACTGTTCCTGAGACACATGTCTACTGCACATCCTCTCTGTCTCCTGGTTATAGCAACTGGAAACAGTCTCTGGGTAAGCACAGTAAGTGACCCGGTGCTATGATACTTTGCTGCTGTATATTTCTGTGCACTCTCTAGAGTAAGTGCTCAACACAGCTCAATTGCTGCCTTTTTTTGGCTACCAACCAAGATTTCACATGTTCGCATGCGTATAATTATTTTTTCATCACATATGTGGTAAAATTGTGTGGTTTAGTTCTTGCTAGAATTAGCAATTTGAAGTTTTTCAATTACTAGAATACTTGTGTGAGAATATTTGTTTGGATTGGTAGAAGATGCTACAACTAGTCTTATATTAGAGAGCCTTAAATCAAGGTAGAAGTGGCTGCCACAACAAAGTTTTCAGAGCTCAGCTAGTAGATTGTTGTTGCAATAGCTTTACAACTCTTGGAAAGCAAATCTCCCAATTAATGCTTTATTAAAAATATAATTTTGCACCTATCTGAAAGCACTTGTATATCAAACATGGAGGTGGGTACATACACAGTAACTATTTGATTTTTAATTTATTTTTTTTACCTGGCACTCAGATGTCTATTTTTAATTCTTTTTTTTTTTTTTTTCTCTCACAGTTGAAAGCATGAAAGGTTTTTCTTTGATGTTCAAGTTTCTATATTTAAGAATGTTAATTTCTCAGAAGTTATTGGAAGTTACAGAAATTAATCTCTCTCATGGTATCACTGTCTCCTTGGGCCTCTCTCTATATCCATTCATAGAAATTAGAAACATCCTTTTTGATCTAATGTGTCATTAGTTTTTTATTATCTCCTTTCCACTGAGCCTAAACTTTGTAATATTTTTCTTTTCCTGAAATTGGCCTGAAAAGGGGCACTCAGCTACTATAGAAATTAAAGTCACTATGTGTGCATGTACATCCTGACTAAGATTTACTCTGGATAATGGGTGTGTTCGTGATAAGAATGGGAGCTATTTAGAAAAGTGGGCTTGCCACATCCGTATGGTCCAAGAATTTGTAGTTTACAGTTTCTGGATCACATGGGCTCCTTTTCTCATTTAAGACAGTCCTAGGAAAGGCAAGGCCTTATCTGAAGAATAAATGTCTCTTCAGCTCTGGGTGTGACTTCTGATATATAATATCAGACTCTATCTGAGTACTATTCATACTACTCCTCTTCCATGTCCAGGCTTGATGACTGTTATCCGCCCACTGTTAGTTTCTTCCAGGACAACGCTTTGTATGGAAGAAACATCATAACTTGTTGAAGTTAATTGCAGCATCATAGCTAAATTTAAACATCCTCAAGGTGTATTGAAAGGTATTTTCTGTTCTCCTAGTAACTTCCACGGCTGCAATAAAATGTCCAGGCCAATGGTTAGGACCTGGCCTGAGGTTAAGCTAACTGAAAAGGATGTGAAAAACTACTGGGGTGATTAAGAGGAAATTATATGACAAAAGGCTGAACTTCATCGGTGATTGGAGGAGAACTCTGGGTGTTTTTTGAAGAGTAAAATCTTGCAAGATCAACTCAACCTAGATAACAGTATCAGTGATATCATCTCACATCACAGAAATGGGAACAGAAATATCAAATTTTGGAACAGATGTAAAAATGGGTACCAATGGGGAGAAGAAAGGAAGGGTGAAAAGCAGGGTCAAGAAACTGTAAAAGAGATAATAAGGTATCTACATCATGTGACTACTGCTCTTTGGTGACCTGCTGGATAGCCCTGCCCATGATCACTGAAGCCTAAACCAGGGCAAAAAACCAGCCTGTTGTTCTGACCATACCACGAGATGAACTCACTTCTGTAGTCAAGAAGACAGAGGTGGTGGGATGGTGGGATCCTGGACTGATGGATTAATATTTTAAATATTTTTCATTTGTAGAGATTTCAAGAGCATTGTGATACTGAGAATCATGTATAAATAAAGAAGACTGCATTTTTTTTCTAAGGAGAAGGGAAATGGCAAATAAATAAGTTTTATGAAAACTTGTGTTTTAAAATTTGCAGCTTTACAGCAGTTGACAACAACCCATGTAAGTCTATACTGAGACAACTACCCTTTTTAAGAAAATGTTTCTAATAGTTTGTGAAAATATAAAAAGAAGTATACACACAGAAGTTAAATAGAAAATATATTTTTCATTCTAATTTTCCTTGCCTCGTGAGAAAGAATTGTGTCAGAATCTGAAACTTTAAGATATCCAGCAACCTAAGACACAATAATTTCACATTTTAAATGAGATATATTATAACTGAAATATTCCTGAGATTCTTTATAGCCAAAAGACTATCGGCATTCAATATTGCATGTTCTCAGAGAAAAGTCTGAAGAGGTCAATAGCTGGCCAGGTTTCAAAATGTCTCAATCACTGTAGCTCTCTTTAATTTTACAGAGTTATACTGAATTAGCCTGGCTGAAGATCCAATGTAGTGTTTTTTATCAGAAAAGTAGCAAATGGTTTAATTGTGCTAGTACAGAGTGCTGAGTTGAAATTTTTACATGTTTTCCTAACAGGGAAAAATGTGAACCCAATATACAATTATACTGAGAGGAAATACAAATGTAATAGTAGCAAATGAGGAGATACTGAGGAGAAACTGCAGTGGCAAATGGTATACGTGAATGGTATACATTAAATACTGTAAAGGATTTATCTGTCCAATTCCCGTTAGATTACAGTAGGATTTTGGTATTGCAGAAGTCTGTAGCTAGAATATAACTTCTCTGTTGCATTGGCAACAGCTGTACAAGTACACCGAAAGAAAAAATCCAGATCTTTTAAGGTAAGGTTAGAGAAAATTGCTAGCCTCATCACTATGTCAGACATCCCAGATGGGAGATCCGCAAAGAGATGGAATATTGTTTAGCTATTTTGTAAAGACTGAATATGTTGTGCATATGAGTGCCTAATATGGGAAAGGCAGTGCAGCTCTCGGTCAGACAAAGCCGTCTAAGATGACAAGCAGGATATCTGCTAGTCTTTGCTAGGAAGGGTTAGGACACTGGCTCTGGTATGAAATGTTTCTCCCTAGGCTGAACGAGAGGCACTGTGCAATGTTAAGAGTGCAGTGTGGGTACGACTCGCTGGCTAAAGCCCAGGCCCCTCTCTTTCTCTTCCCATTCTCCCATTTAATCTCTTGAACTGGAAGGTGTCTTGCAGAGCTGCCTCAGGATGACAGAGCAACTTCCTTAGGATTTCTGTAAAGCTTTCTTTATCCTGTTTTTTTTCCAAGTAAGAATTTAAAGTCTGTTATGAGATTTGAACCAACCTCATAAGAAAGTAAAAATTAATGACAGGTAGTATTTATGGGTGGGGTTGTGGGCCTATAGTGGTATTCCATTACTTTACGTTTTCAATATTTACATAGTTGTCTCTTTGGCCTAGTCTGTAAAAAGCCAATATAGTATTATTCATTACCTTTTCTACCCTCAGGGTACTCAGTTAATGATAACACTGTACCACAGAAAAGTTTTGTGTATTACTGACGGTGCTATAGCTGTAGTTAGGACGTGTTGGTTAGGTCATGGTTGATAAAATATGACCTCAAAGCAGCTTTCTATTTGCTATCAGTATTTACCAGTTATATTAACCTGATACGAGTATTTGTGTCTGGGGATTTATAGAGAGAAAGAAAAGACTACTGAGTAGTCAGGGTTATGGCGAGGTCTGCAACTGATCCATGGAACCAAATAAAATAATAAAAACCACTGTGCTTTTTGTAAAATGTTTGATAATTGTCCATGAAAACTGTTTAATTTGGGCAATAATCTTCTGGGCCAAAGAGCTAGGTGGTTACTGTGATTGAAACCTCTTCCTGAAACATAGGTGCTTACTGTCACCCAGAAGGATCATTGGACAGTTCAAATCAGCATAATTCTGTTGACAGGCAGTTGTTCCTCAGTGAGGAACTGGCTTCTTCAGATAGGAAAGAAAACTAAAACATCTCAGTAACAAAGGCAAAGTTCTTAGCTAAGAAAGATTTCTTCTGTCTTAAAAATGTCTTTTTCTCTTATATTGCAAGAGCTGCCTTAAAACAGCTCCTCAGTATGCCTTTGCTAGATTGGTTTAAAAATAATGAGACTCCAGGTTCAGAGTGGCTACTTACATTTATTACCATCTGTCATGTTTGCTTCCGAGATGTTGCTTGCAAACTAGAAATTTATCATTTAAAGAAAGAACAGTTCTGTATATCCATCATATATTATATTTCACACTGAGACAATCAATTGTGCCTCTACACTGGCACCAGGCTGGGGCAGAGCAAATGATCACTTGTATCAGAAGTATGAATTTCTGTTCCTTTAAGGCAGGACTCCTAGAAAACAAATGTTGCATGTGAATAAGCAGAAAACTAATGTTGGGCTTCATCTTGTTCACCGAGTACAAGTTAGACGTACATTTCTCAATAGTCAATGAGGCAATGGCCAGTGGGACAGTCCCCATGAGGAGTCAAACTGCCTTCTCCGTAGAGAGGGAGTTAACGTGAGGGTGTTCCAGAGGGAGTTAATGTGAAGGTGTTCCAGAGGACACGCTGTCTCCTCCTGTCCATATTGCTGCATATCCAGACATACATACGCAACTATATATACACGTTACGTACAATGTAAGATATGGAATATATAAAACGTAGCATGTTGTGTATTCTTATTTGTTATATATCTTATGCGTTATACAAACTGACAAATAAATTAATTTACAATTGATTTTCTTCCTATCTCTTGCTCCTCAGTTACAGCAGATTGAGCCTTTTTAACTGCTTAGACTAGATGCCTAATTACATGACTGAGGTTATGTGAGATAACTCCAGCAAAACCTAAGCCTATTATCTTGAACAGGACAAGAGTCAGTTAAACACAGGGGAAAAATGTCTTACATATGCTATGTATTAATAACAAGCATACTTATTTAGATTAAATTTTTTTGCATAACCATTACTATTAATAAATAATTCAAAATCATGTATTATCTCATCATTTTTCCAGGTCATTAGGTAAGAGCATAACATATTCAGATGCTGAACACTGCTGCCTAATATCAGAGCAAACAGTGTGCAGGAAAGGTGGTCATATGAAAGTTTATCCACAGTGTGCATTTTACCTACACATATTTAAAATGGATATATTTTACCATAAGTTATATTTTAACTCTGAGTAACATAAAATAAAATAGTGAGTTTTGTAGATAAATAAAATATATTATTACCTTATGCAGCAGAGAGCTTTGTCCTGTTAGCTGCCTATGACTTAAGGAAGACTGTGTTTTAGGCATGCAAGCAATGTATTTGTCATTGAGGTGAGGAAGCAGGAACACAGACCATAATGCTGCCAGGGGCTGTCAGATTCATTAGGTCCAGTTCCTCTGTAATCAGAAGCGATAGATTATATAGTCCCACCGATACACATATTAAGCTTCTCTTCATCTCCTGTATTGTGCTAGCCCCCACTCCCCGCATTATCAGTAAAAAGAAAATGTATAATATGTCACTGCAGATAGAAAAAGTGAATTTAAATACTCAGAGGACCTTACACAAAAAGTGAAAGGTAAGACAAATGGTCTGCTTGGGCACATGAAGGAAAATAACGAGCTCTGATGCACAGTTTAATTCCTGGCAAGACTAGGAAGCTAATGGCTGTGTGTATTGAAGTGGTGAAACTACAAGAAAACTTCTGCCTTTCACTCTCAGTTTCAGGAAAACAGCAAGTTCTCTGCTCTAACTATGCTCCTGGCATAGGGAATCTCACAGCTGTTTCCCAAAAGAACATTTTCTTGGTAATAATTCCCTTGCACAATTGCAGGAGAGGAAAGGAGGACTCAAGCCCCCTCTAGTTGACCCTTATGAATATACAGGAGTGAAAAATAATATAAGTCATTATACCTCTGTTAGGATGTTGTAGAACCTGGTGACATTCAGTTCCGTGAGGCGAATCTACCTGTGATTTCTTGAAATGATGACCCCCAAACCATCAAAAGGGTGTTCAGTATCTAATGACAAATTTTAATGGAACACAAACTAGGAAAAAAAAATTAAAGAGAAAACTCAGGTTTTGTAAATAAGAGAGGTCAAGAAAAGAGGTATCTCCATTTCATTCCACTGAGCTCTTGCTGATCCAGTTTTGCTTTTCTACACAGCGACTTTCAACAGCTCCTAGAGTTGTGACAGTCTCTGCAGAATAAAAAGTTCTCTGGATAATTTAGGCTGGAAGGGGCTTCAAGAGGTCTTAAGTCCAACTTTCTGCTCAGAACAGGGTTAGTTACCAGGTTGCTCAGAGTTTTTTCTGGTCAGGTCTTGGCTATCTCCGAGGACAGAGACTGCATAACCTCTCTAGGCGGGATGTTCCACTGCTTGACTGTCCTCATGGAGAAACTGTTTTTCCTTCCATCCAGTCTGAACCTCTCTTGTTTCAAAATAGGTCCCTTACCTTCCATCGTCCCTCCATGCACCAAACCTCTGGCTTCTTGCTAACCTCCCCAGAGGTACTGGGGGGGGCAGCTGCCCAGTCACCCCTCAAAGCCACCTCTTTTCCAGGCTGAACAAGCCCAGCTCCCTCAGCATCACCTCAAAGGGCAGGTTCTCCAGCCCCAACCAAGCTTGGAGGCCCTCTGCTGAACTCACTCCAGCTTATCGATGTCTGTCTTGTACTGGGGGGACGCAAAACCGGGCACAGTACTCTAGACGCAGTTTAACAAGGGCTGAGTAAAAGGGGCTAACCAGTTTCACCAGTCTACTGGCAGTACTCCCCTTCACCCAGCCCAGGAGGCTGTTGGCCTTCTCTGCTGTAGGACACACCACCGGGCGACGTTCCGTTTGCTGCCCACCAGGATCCCCAGGGCCTTTTCAGCATTGTGGCTCCTGAGTCAGTCGCTCCCCACCCTGTACCGTTGCGGGGGGTTAGTCCATACTGAACGTAGGACTTGAAATTTGTCTTTGTTGGTTTTCAAAATGTTGGGTAATTCCTCCAGCTGGTCCAGATCCCTCTGAATGTCAGCCCTGCCCTCAAGCATCTTAACTGCACTCTACAATTTGTTGTCATATGCAGATCTCAGGAGTGTGCTACCTCCTCCAGATCGTTGACAAAGACATTAAACGGGACAGGTCCCAGGATAGACTCTTGTGGTACACTGCTTGTCTTTGGGTAGACTTCATTCATCACTAAGTTCTGGGCTCAAGCACCTAAACAGGTTTTCACCCATCTACTTGTCCTCCCATCTAGACTGTAACACTCCAACTCGAATGCAAGAATAGAAGTAGAACATGTCAAAAGCCTTGCTAAAATCAAGAGAGTCAAACATCCTCTGCCTTTCCCAACCCTTTAATCCAATCAAGGCAACCAATTTGGTCAGGCATGATTTGCCGCTTGTTAATTTGTGCTAACTTTTCCAAAGTTGCCATTGCTCAGAGGCTGGGTGGGCGTCAGTCTGCTGGTGGGAGGTGGTGAGCGATTGTCTTTGTATCTCTTGCTTTCCTTTTTTCCCCCTTTTCTTATTAAACTGTCTTTATCTCAATGCATGAGTTTTTCTTGCTTTTGTTCTTCCAATTCTCGCCCCATCCCACTAGGGGAGAGTGAGTGAGTGGGGGCTTAGCTACTGGCCAGGGTCAACCCACCACACGCCATCCCTCACACCTCTGGAGGCACAGAAAGTGTTATGTTGCTTGGCTTACCTGTAATAGCCTGTACTGTCATCCTCTTTCAGGGTGGCAAAGCTTGTATTTTATATGTGACCTAAATTTTGCTGTTTCCTGGCTAATGTGTGCTTAGTTGCTCTGCTTTAGGGATGTTTATAAGTAGTGTGTATCTGAGTACACACTGCCTTTAAAATCATTTTTGAAAGCAAGCTCTCTCTGTGGTGTTGTGTTTATTACATTTACTGCTGGATATGTAATAATGATTAAAATCTTGCAAGAACTTAAGGATTAGACAGATTATTTCAGAGTTTATACTACTGATTTCGAGAACACTTGCAAAGCAGTTGTGTATTGCCTTCTGCGTCTCTGCTGTGCTGCTCTGGGCGTGGTATCTGGTTTTAAAGTGGAGCAGGAGAAGAGGGGATCTTAATATATGGCAAACTGTTGCCAGGCACTGCTTTTAATGAGTGTACGGAGTTCAGCACAATTGATACCTTATAATAAGTACAAGACTCCTATTGCTAAAGCAATATAACTGTTAAATAATGTTTCTGTGTACAGACATGCAGACAAAGAAGAAAAACAGTTTGATGAAAGCATCCTGTTAAGGAGCACAAAGCTCTTTCTGTGGTCTCATGCCTGTCAGTCTTTGGAACTTTTGTCCCATTTATTAACTTATTAACATACCGAACAGCCAAATATTCCCTGAATGCAACCCATGTTTATAAATACTATCAGCGTTATTGACATTTCATCACTTTCAAAGTTTCATGAAGTGATGAATAGGTACACCAAATTCTATCACAGGAAACAAAATTAGCTGATTCCAGGTGACTCCAGAGCTATACAGGCTGTACAGAGAAACAGATTAATCTGGAGAGTCAAGAGCACTAGGTGAGTGATACAGACCTGTTGGTCAGGTTCTGCAGATCTATTTAATAGCAGCTGGCAGCATGGGGATATTCTTAGATCACTGAGTTGTTTCCTCTAGCTAAGCCAATGTAGCAGAAGTTGGAACCCCTCCTTCTTCCTGACCACATCTCTGATTAAAAAAAAAAAAAAAAAAAAAAGGAATAGTATGCCAATACTTTCAGATAGAAGATAATTCAAAGCAAATTTTATTCAGTAGGGCAATGAATTGGAGCAAGCCTGAAGCAACCAAACTGCAGGTATTGCATATGGCAGACTCATCAGCAATTTCTGAGCCACCAGCACAGCTGCCTGAGGAACCTGCCAAGAGTCCAGATGTCACTTTTGGAAAGCTACATAACACAGCTTGAAGTATGAATCCTTTGATGGCAAACCATTTTCACTGGGTCACATTCTGATCTCATTTACATTGTTTCAAAGCTGAGGTTTTGCACAAAATAAATGAGAACAGAATTTCTTACATGAAAATATAAATGGCAAACCGGCTGAATTTCTTAAAAGAGAAATAGTGAGAGAGAAAAACTGTGTTTAAAATTGAATTCTCAGTTTTCAGGAATATAGTTTTCCAATAAAAACAAACATTTATATGTGTAATTTAAATAATGAAAGCAATGAAAGGAATTAGAATTATAGCACACGTTTTCCTAACAGGGTTTTAAAAATAATTCTTATTGCAGATTCATGTAAATTAACTTTTATTGTAATTTGATATGCTAGCAAATAGGTGTGTTACTAAAAATCTAATGAGTATGAGGTGCTTAGCCATGCATACTTTCAAAGTATTTTTTTAAATAGTCTGTTTATTAGAAGACTATCAAGGTGCTACTAGAAGAAAAGTATAAAAGGATAGACCTAGTAAAAACAAATTCAGATTATCAGCAACAAAGTTTAATCCCTGCGTCTAAGTCTTACGATCTCTTTCATATACACACAATAAAACATGCAGTAAATTTAACAAATAAATGATACATCAGTGTCCTTAGAGCAACGCTCTAGACCTGCTGAAGAGTTAATGAGAGAAGTTGTGATGTTTTACCTCTAGGGATGTAAAGGACTTGTAAAATTTTTAAAGACTATTTAAAGATTATTTGTTTTTACAGAAATTAAGCTTTGTTTTTTAAGAAGATAGTGACTATTTTAAAATCTGTTTATTGAGGAACGCTTCTTTCATTGTTTCTGTTTTTGTGTGGAAGAATGAACAGCCTGATGTGCAATGTTGCCTTAACCTCCCCAATGTCCTCTATGATAATCAAAACACTTTATCTTTAGCATCCCCTTTAAGTACAGCTTTGCCCGTAGATACTCATAAGGCTTCAAAGCTCCTGCAAAAAACACTACAGCCCAGTTTTGATTACACAGCACCAACAGGCTTTGCTTCTGTACTTCTCTCTATGTCTGTCAACCAAAGGCCTCTAACAAGATGACATTATGTTTTCTGGAATGACAAGATTCACAGAGCATGGGAAAGACTCTGGGGCTGATCCATGATTGACATTATTTTCTTCAAGAGAAAAACATGTTGTATATTGGGATTTTTTTTAAGACCAGTGGGACACTCTAAATGTTATTTTCAAACCTACATTATGCCAGCTAAGACCAATTCTTTCCTGGATAAATAATGAATAGACCTTTTTTTGGGTAAGCCACATACTTTTAGCTTTTTAGCTAACATTTTAGCTTTTTCTGCACTTCCTAAGCCAATAAAAATAGTATGATCATTCTACTATTGCCAATAGCCTGTTCAAAATCCATTAATATAATTGAATAATGGTTATTATAATGACATACGTCAGAATTCATTACATGTATTGTGGGTAAAACCTGCAGTTTAGCACTAAAAGAACATGGGAAAAGGAGAAAAAGAGTTCTAGTGTCATTTATCTTGTTAAGCAATTAAGAGTATGCAACCTCAGATGCATAAAAATTACTATTGCAAGCCCACATGAAGGAAATACAGGCTGAATAAGTTATTTTTATATGTGAAACTGATCTTTTGTTTCCGTTCAGCTTGTAGGTGGCAATTTAAAGGACTTCTTGAAATTTTGTAATATTTCTTTTTTCTTGATGAAATAGAAGCTTTATTTGACATTCAGCGGGTTTTACGATAAAGAATTTTTTAAAAAAAATATTGATGGAAAAATTAGAAGGGAACGTTTAATACCTGTCAAAAAAACCCAAAATTCTTGTTGAAATTATATGTGATTTTTTGCCATTTTATTATAAAATCATCTCAAACTGAGGTTATTTTCTGCAGAATGGAAAACTGGAAGACTGTCTAAAACCCCCTAATTTTCAGCTGTATTTTATGCTTTTGATTAAAATGTAGGCATTTATGTGCCATTTATACCATTGTGCTGCTCTGTAACACTAGTTTTCTTCATCACACCCCAGTAAACAGATTATTTACATCCCAGTTAAGAGATTGTTTGGATCGCAGTAAGGAGAACATGTATGAAATTTCAACAATAGGAAGACTCATACAGCTCATCACTCTGTTTCATGATGTTTAGAAGGGCTTCAAGCAGCACATCCATCTATTCTAACCCTCTGCCCCATGAGAGGTTTCACTGTAACTTAGGCTATCCCTAACAAACATTTATCCAACGTGATTGGCCTTTTCAGGCTAAAGAGATAACCAAAAGAAGATGTTAAAGAGGACTGAGAGTGGCACTGGGATGGTGAATAGGAACACATAGTTCATTGCCTTTTTCAGCAGAACCTGTAGGCATTAAATGGAGGTGGCACATGGAAGGTTTGAAACGATCACATAAAGTTGTGAAAGTGTTTGCGCTGGATGTTGTGCAAGCTAAACTTTTTAAATGAGTTCATGAGAAAAATCCAGAGAAGAAAAATCCATCCAAGACTGTTAAATACAAACAAAATGGCGCTGGTTTATGATTCCCTGAGTCAAAAATTACTGGAAGCTTAGTGTGCATTCTAGGGGAGACACTTATATCCACTGCCACACGCTCACTTCCCCCCACCCCTCCAGGACAGTATGAAAACATTACCACACTCACCCCAGAAAAACCATCTAACTGGTCATGCTGTCTTCCCTGAAGTCCTGGATAGCTATAGCTGTGGAGTAATCTGTTTCAGCCATTCTTATGCTCTTACATCCCTTAAACATCTGCTAAAAATCTCCAAGGAAATAAATTTCCAAAATTTCCCCTAGTTTGACAATTTCAGTGCTTGTCACAGTATTAGAAAGTATTTCGTGCCATCCAGCAATATCTTTTTACTGTTAATTAGAGATTATCCTTTTGTCCTTGCCCAAGTAGACATGGAAAACCCTTGATCGTAATCTTGTTTATAACATATGACAAAACAAAAGGCAATTATCAAGTTTTCTACACAGTCTCCTATTTCAGAATTTAAAAATCTGTACAAAACAAATCTTAGACCATATCTTCTAAATACCTTTTTCCTGCTTTATATTGTCTTTGTTCTGTCTGCATCAGTGTCATTTCCCAAATTGGATATATTACTGCAGAAGAAGCTTTCCTAGTAGTGAGGGGAATAATTTCTTGAGTTTTATACAGAATACTTCTCAGAGAATCATTCTGAAACTGTATGATAGCCTTGACTCCAATTAGCTTTGTCCTACAGAACCTTTGCCTGCCATACAACTGCCTATAGCCAGCTTGTCTCTATGCTGCATTGATGACTTTGATTTTTTTTCTTCCTGCGAATGGTACTTTGCACTTTTCTTGACTGAATTGCCTCCTGATGATTTTTGCTATAGTGCCAATTTGTAAAGATCATCCTGAAGTCTGATCCCCACCTCAAGGGTATTTTCGATTTCTCCTATTTTGGGGTGGCTCACAATTTTCATGCATGTACTCTTTATTCCCTTATCTAAGTTAATGTAAGTATGGAATAAAACCACACTGACACAGCCCCATATAAGATTCCTTTTGGATTAACCTGCTTTTAGTAAAGAATTGAGGACAAGCCCTGCTTTTTTTCAGAAATAGTTTCTTTTCATTTGAACTGTATTTTCCTCATTTTCTTATGAGAATATCCTATACGACCTATATGTAAAAATGCAATAAATCATGTAGTATTTCCCATAGTCCACCAGAGCAGCCATTCTGATAAAGAAGAAAATTATACAGTTATTGACATAACTATGCTCGTTGTTTGTTTCAGGTCTTATTATGTTCTAGGAGCTCAGAAAATGTTTTGTTTAAAAAAAAATTCAGACTTTTCCTACGTACTGAAATTAGACTGATATCTATAACTTCCAGGTTCTTCTTTCACCCCAACTTTTAAGAATAAACACTATGTTTGGCCTTCTTCGATACTCTGGGACTTTCCCCATGCTCAGAAGTTTGTCAAAGAGAATGACTAATGATTACAAGATTGTATTAGCTAGTTCCTTAAGTACATTGGGGAGAATTTTATCTGAGCCTGTGGATTTGAATGCATCTGATCTATGTACACTTTTAAAGCTATTTTTTTACACATTCTGCCTATGCCTGTCTCCATGTTAAAATTAATTTTTCTTGGACTCTGGTCACAATTAATCTTTTTTTCTTTTTTTTTCTTTTTGGGAAGAGTGAAGTGAGACAACATTGACTACTTCAGCTTTCCCTGCATCATCCATTCAAACAAAATATTTCCCTCAAACAAATAATAGCACGAAGCTGTCTTAGTCTTCCTCTTAGTACTAATGTGGATGTGGAACTATCTTTGTTGCTTTGTTTGGTGTCGTGGTAGTTTTAACTTGTTTTCATTCCTGGCCTCTTTTGATGTTGTCTTTTCAGACTGTACATTTTTCTGATGCATTCACTACTTCTCTCTGCTTTTATAGGACTCCTTACTGATTTAAAAGCCTTTTGAGACTCTGGAGGTCATCCAAAGGGCACAGTTCTAAGTGGGTGCTATGACAAATATTGCATGTGTTTATAGCGTACATATACACAGTGGCATATGTACACAGATTTATATTTTTGTACCAAATACTTATTCAAAATATATGTATTGTCACTGAAGTAGTGCACATTTCAAGTACTTCATCCTTGATGTTCTCTCTCATGGAAAAGCTGTGCAGGAGTCGGAGACCATTATGTAGGATAGGGATCAGCTTCTGAAGCGATATAAATGAATCTCACCTGTTATGTGGGTGAGAAAGCCAGAAAACAGAGGAAACAACCCAACATATACAAATATGCCTTGTGATAGGATTTGATGTAATCCATTAAACTATGATTTTCTTTGAATTCCTAGGCACAATAAAACATTCTTTAATGTTTCTTGGAATGACTCGCAGCCTTGCACAAAAGGACTCACCCACCCAACCTACCAAAAAACCCTCTTCAACGTAACTTTAGAAAGTAAGGAGGTTAGTATTGAAGTGGTTAACATTTTGACTGTAGCAATGACAACATGCATCTGTTCTGAAGGAAAAAACCTCTGAAATAGGCAGCTATATAATGATCTTCCAGAAAGCCAGCTAGAAAAATGTTCTGATTATACCAAAATACAACGGGCTAAAGAAGCTGGGGAAGGTGACAGTCAAATGCAATTGAATGTACATTTGGATCAATGATAGGATCCAAAATTTTCTTGCCCACATTCTTGCTGAAAAAGACAATCTTAAATACTTGAATTCAGCACATTCAGATAGTGGTTTCTGTCACAAAAACTTTTTCCTTCTTTTTGTCTCTTTCTTCTCTCATGAATCATTAGCTGAAGGAAGGAGGTCTCACTCAATACAAATAGATGTGGTTTTGAATATTCTATTATTCACTATATATTTAATAAATACATGTTAGCTTATGAAGCTCACAATTATCACATAGAATTACCTACTCAGGAGTGAATTAACAAATCTCTGTACATGGCATGAGCTGAAGACATTGTAATTCTGAGAAAACATCCAAAAAAATAACTAGAACTGCTATAAAACATTTTTTCTAACTTTTTCTTTCCATTATTTTTCCTATTTACATGCATTCTCTTTTATTTTTTTGATAGTCATGCACATAATCAAGTTGCAAACCACTGATGGGAACCTGCCCATTACAGGCTTTCATGTATAATAAACCAATTGCATACTATATTGTAATAGATTGCTTAAAGGAGTGACAACTTAATTATCTAGACTGAGCAATGGGCTAGAATTGAAATACCTCATACCTGTGGATAAGGACATAGTTAATCTGATTCGAATAGTATCTGGAAGACAGCAGTTTGGTTTTTGACACCCAAATTAATCACCCAAAAATAACTGCCTGAAAATGCAAACAAATGTTGATACACCATTAAGAATGCAGGAACATGGCCACAGCCTGGAATAGTAATATAGTTGTAGCATAGCAGATATAATATAAAATGAAGAACAAGGGAAGTGATAAATGATATCTTAATATACATTTTGTATACTCAGCTCCCTCTAGCTTTTTATACTATGGTCTTCTACATCATGTCTGAGTTTCTTGGAAATACATATTTTTATACTGAATCTGCTAAAAGTTCCATAAAATGAACCATCAGGAGACACAAATCACTGCATACATAATATGTAGGAGATGAAATTGTTTACCTGTATCTACATCAACAGACGTTGTTCCAAGGAAGGGACATAAGGAATAATATTAATCTTCCTATAACTAGTGATGAAGGAATCTCTGAATTTTCAGTCAAGAAGCCTCACCTTCATACTTCTATCTGCTAAGATTTGAAATTGAGTATGAGATTTGACATAGATCTATAAACCTACTTTCTACAACTGTAAGGAAACAGTAATATCTTCAGGCCAGACTATGGCTGAAAAAATGTTGTTTATGTACGTATTTTGCTTAAATGACTGGCACATGTATTGCACTTTCTCTCTTTCTTACTCTGCAGTAGCAGATATATACATACAAAGAGATGTATTGCTCAGATCAAGCTCAGATGCTGGGTCGCTGTGGATGTAGTACTGTACGCCCATCGGTGTGAGACAGTTTAAGGCATAACTGATACTATGGAAAATGAGGCAAAGGCATGACAGATGCAAAATTTCTTGGGTAATAATTTAAAAAGTAAACAGGTACTAAGTTTGTTCAGGTTATTTTGTGACGGGACATTTAAACACAGTCAGTTTCGTGTAAATGGTAGCATAGTATGGATACATAAAACAGAGGTGGAGGGCAGGCAGAGTGGTAACTAGAGTCTCTTATAAGCTACAGAATGTCCTTGGCCTTGCAGCGGGAAACCTGGCCAGTGAAATGATGGACAAGAACCTATTCATTCCATGTCTAATGGATATTTTTTTTTTATCGTGGATTTTTTGGTTTGGCAATAAATCAATATATTCTGTATGAATGGAATGGTTTGGGGTATTTTGTACTGTACTGCTATTACTGTTCATTTTGTAACTTCTCGTGTAAAGATGTGCCTGAGGAAAGACTCCTGACTTGTCTGTGAACTCAGACAACCCATCCCAAAATCCGACAGGACCCTGACAACCTATGTTTGATAGCTGTAGTGCAATGTAAATGATTATCTGGGGCTACTGAAGACAAATCCATTCTGGCAGAGCCTAAGGAGTGATAGGGATTAGCAGGTAAAATGGTATTTGCACAACATGATGATGGTGTCCCTCTGCCTTCAGTTTGGCTTTTCACACAGCAGGGGCAAGGCCCTATAAAAGCACCAAAATGTACAAGAAATGGATGGGACATACAGAGGTAAAAGTGAGGGGAAGCCTGGGAGGGAGTAATGTGTGATTTTGGCATCCCAGCTGCCAAATGAATCTTTGGAAAATCAAATGAATATTTGAAAAACTAATAGGACAACACTTCGATCCTAAAAGCTATAGCCTGCAGACAAAAGCACTAGGACTGGTAAGTATGCAATAACTTATTCTCTTTTCATGAAGCTGCAAAACTAGATTATCAGTTGTCCAAGAACTGGATTTGTCATTATTTTGACACTTTGGCTTCAACTGTCAGGAGTTCAAGACATTATGAACTGAATCAAGGTAGTCAAAATGTATTAAATACTTCACTGAAGGTCTGGAATATTGTAGCATTGTTGTTCTGAGAACCTAGTGATTTTAAAGGTCTGTATTATTTTTAATGTGTTACAATTTTGGAGAATATTTGATACTCACTTCTTTCTGTCACAAATTTAAATAAAATGAATAATAAACATCTTCCCTTCCCTTCCCTTCCCTTCCCTTCCCTTCCCTTCCCTTCCCTTCCCTTCCCTTCCCTTCCCTTCCCTTCCCTCCCCTTTCCCCTTTCCCCTTTCCCCTTTCCCCTTTCCCCTTTCCCCTTTCCCCTTTCCCCTTTCTCCTTTCCCCTTTCCTAAAACATTTTTATCAGACCAGAACTTCTCATATTCATGCCAATTTGTGATTAGTTAACAGTTTCATTAGTGAACATATGGCTGAATCTGTACCCGAGATACCTGATCATTGCAGAAGGAATCATTTTTCAATGACACTTCTTAACACAGCTTATACAGTGTAATGTGAAAATGTTAAGAAATTCTATTCTCTTAAAAGAGTTAAGAATAATTTTCTGAAATACTTAATGTGCTTGTGTACTTCAACATAATGAAAATTTTACATTGTTCACAGCTATTAATCATTAACCATACTGAATTAGTTGGAAGTAAAATAGATTTTGTACAGTTTTCCACATAAAACTGGACACTGTGTGTCCTCTGTAGAGAGAGTGCTTATTCAAAGCAATAAAAATTTTGCTCAATAAGTTTAGAAATTAGTCCTTTAATTGTGAATATTACTAAAATATATATCAGGGAAATTCTCATAGTTTTCAGCTACAATTCTTAAAAAAAATGCTTTGAGGCAGAAACCTACCTTCCAATAAACAGTAAGGTTGGCTAGTAAATGCTCAAATATGTTTCACAGAGACTGAGGACTGATCCTGCCGCTGGTTAAATTGGAGAGAAATAATTCCTTTGTGAATTCTGGGGTGAGCACAGTAGAGTACCTGATGTGTTAGTAACAATTTATATGACTCTTCTTCCTTAGCTGTGAGTGAACCTCTGTCACAGGTTCTGTATTTAAGGCATGAGCTGGCCAGTGGGCCATTTAATTACGGGGGGAGAGAGAACAAAAAGATTGTAATATAGAATTAGAACTTTAAAGCCCAGCTCCAAAGTGTGGAATCACACCAAGAAATTGCAAATTTTACAGCATTCATAGTTAGAAATTGTCTGGGTTATTTTCCCCCACCTCATGAGCAACATCACATACAGCTTCTTATATCTAATTTATTTTGGTTAACAGCATGTCATGGCATCTCCAATTTCCAAGGAAAACTCATTTCCATAGTAGGCAGCTTTGCATCAGCCAGAGCATTAAGGTAGTGATCACACAGTAGCTTACATCTTTCTAGCACTCACCTTGGTTAAGATAATTCAACTCTGTCTTTCTGATAATACACTTAACAGAAACTGTATTTCTCAAATGCCTGTAGAAGCCTTTATGTATGACATCCTGTGATGTCATTACATAAATATTGGAAATAATAGTCAATTAACCAATGTCATCTGGATAACAAGATTCCTCTGTAGACAAGATTTCAAAATAAAAATAGTAGTAAAGAACTGATAAACTCTTATCAGTCTGAACTACTTGAGCATTTAAAATTGATTTCTTTTCTTCTTTTTGTGTTCATGCCAGTAAAACAGAATTCTGTACAAAAGGAAAAGTCAGAGAAGAGTTAGATCACTCTCTTCTTCCCACTATCTGACCTCTACTTCCCTCTTCCTCACTGTTAGACTTTTGACTAGAAATACATAACACAACTGGCGACAACCATGAACGTTGCCTTTCCGTTTTATTTCCCAGAGAGATATGTGATCAAGATATTGGCAATGAACATATTAGAGAACCAGTTCTTATGACAGACTTTATTGTAAAATTACTTATGAGACATTGTACCCATGGACTACATCTGATACAAAAGGCACAGGACTGCATTTGAATAGGGAGGAGAAAATGTGTAGACAGAGGCCTTGGTAGCTGTGTCAAGTATTTTTTGTAAACAATGCATTTTGTTATAGCTGTGAAATGCTGTTGGTGGATTGAAAATGGAATACCTCAGCATCTTGAAAGAATTTCAGATTAACATACTTCAAGCTCAGAATGAAATATTTTACTTATCTAGCCTATGACTAAATATAACTGGTTTGGTCCTCTAGCCTGTGGTTTCTTGAATAACACAGGCCATATGCCCTAATGCCAGAATTGTTCCCTTTGGAGTCTCATTAGTTTAAAGGCTATCTTCTAGAAGATACCAAGTCCTGATTTAAAACCTCAGAGATCATGGGAAACACTGAAGGTCATAGCAGAAGTGTCTGGGTACTGGGCAATTCAGTGGGTAAGTCTTTACCTGTTTGAGTTAGAGGTAATTTAGCGACATCTGTTACACTAAGCCAGCAGGAACTGTGAGAGAGTCTTCTGCAATTTAGTATCAATTTAAACAAGTCCTGTTACTCCAATTAATTTTTTTTGTTGTTGTTTTTTTTAAGCATGAGCTACCAGTAATACTGGCTGGTAAGAACCAATTTTCATGTAGAGACACACTCTGTAAAAATGGTAAAATAATGTTGACATGATTACAGAATGACATTTTGAAAGGCAGGAACATGAGACAAAAGAAAACCTTACATTTCTTAATTTAATGTGCTGGATGTAATAACATTATTCTAAAGTCTCATTCTAAAACATGGAAGCGTTGCATATTAATTTTCCATTAAAGTAATTTGAGCCAACCCATTCAAAAACTTTTTCTCAGTTATGTTTTTTGTTAACACTCCAACTAATTGCATTAAAAATGAGTCTAGTGCTGTTGCAGAATACATGTTGGTATTGAATAATTGTAAGTCTTATTATTGAAGCCTGTCTGAACAAGTTAAAACAACCTTAGACTAGTCCTGCAATTTGGGAGGAATATTATAAGAGGATCATATAACATTAGAATGTTAAACTCCAAATCCACAGCATGAAAGATCACAAGAAACATCCTAGATCTTTTGGGGAAAAAAAGCAACTAAACAGGAAAATCTTTATGACACTTTGGAAACACAAAAATAACATCTGACTTATGCTGACAATAAGATGAAGTTTGCTATTAAACCTAACTTCTTATTAGTGAGTTATTGCCATTATGTATTACCTCACAAATTTAAAAAATTATGACTGAAGTATAAATTTATGACTTCAGCAATTGGTTTCAAAACTCTCGAGCTTATTAATAAGAGCTCAATTCTGATAGAAATACAATACCTGGTAGTGATGTCAACGTTAGTAGCTACTTGTGATTATACCCTACTACACTGAAAAATTCAATGTTCATGTATGTCAGAGCAGAATCAGATCCAGACAGTGAATTTTTCTTTCAGTTTAGCAATGGAGCCACATGTCACATGGAACTATGACTGAAGAAATATCAAAAGCTCATTTAAAATATCCCAAGCTCCCTGATTCCCTTTTGCACAGAAAAGCTTTTGGGTCTTGGCTAAAACTATGTAGTTCAGATATCCAGTAATTACTTCTAGATACCACAGTTATTTCTGCCAGCTGGGCAAATAATTTCCTGTGAATATTCACTTTCAAATGAATCCTTTCACTTGTACTCACTGCTTTATGTTCTCCTTTTTGTGAATATTCTAGCAAATGAGTTGTTGGAAGGAAGATGTGCCAGTAAGAATAATTTTCTATAGCAATCACAGAATATTCAAATAAAATGAATAATGAATTCAGCAACTTAAATATTTATATTTTCAATTCTAGGCTTCTCTGGCCCTGGAAATTCTTTGTGTTTCAGAGAATTCCTAGTGTGTCCCAATTGCTTTGGTTGCTTTGGTCTTCTACTCACTGATGTAAGAAGATTTATTTCTGTGGATTTGTACCAATGGAAATTAGAACAGAATTGTGATTTTTATCTTTAAAATACACTCACAATAAATATTTTGTGAACATGCTATTCACAAGTGTCTGCAGAAAATAGTCTTTGAATAATCGCTATATTTGAGAAATATGATTGTGAATAATTCATACAGAAGAAGGAAGGTAAATTAGCTCATACATCTATTACAAATAATTAATCCCAGACTCAGAGTTTTCTGCCTGATTAGAAAAAATATCTAAGGCAGCATGATAGTAATTGTTGGTCAATAAGAACCATTTAAGGAGATTCACAGTAGGTGTGAACTGTGTGGCTGTGTACGCATATGTATGTTTTCCTGTGTTTATTATTATCCCAACCCTTCTAAATGAAATAATGAACCTTTTACCATTATCTCTGCTTTTTTGAACATCTCTTTTTAGAACAGTTTTTGTTTGTTTACAGTAACACTACTAATAATAAACTAACAATTGTTAGGTTGAGTTTAAGAAAAATGTTAATCACTTATTAAGGTCACCTTTTTGAAAAATTACTTGCGGTGATTACAAGATTAAAGAAAAAAAAGAAATGAAGCAGGGAATATGCAAATTAAATTTACATTAATTACATTTCTCTGCATGACAAGGACTAATGATATTATTTTAAAATGAGAGAGTTAGTCCTGAACTGGTGTTTCACAGCTGACTTTAATTGTCATGGTAATTTCATAATGAATCTTAATAATATTATATTCACAATATCAGCATGTCTTTCAAGTATGAGTGCAAAAACAATTTGCTATTAGTTTCAAGACTGTTATTTTTTTGCATCCAAATGCAACAGAAAATAAAACAGAAAACAAAAAGCCCTCATTTTTCTCAGAAACCAGAACACAAGTCAATAGCTAAATCAAATCATGTAGTGACACTATTTTATTTAGGTAAGGAACATTTCATAAAGCAGAGGCACTTTTTCGATAAGAGTTTTTCAAATGCTGTGTGCTGTCTCTGTTAGAATCTTGCACATTTTTCTCTCACACTCACAATAAGGATGCTTTCACAAAACCATTCCTCAAGATAATGTAAAATTGTTATCCAATTTTTCCTTTATTTCTTCTGATTTGAATAATAGCATAGCCAAAATTAGAAAAATAGCCCATGGCACCAGACTTATATATAAAACCAACTTTAAAAATACTAAAACACTAGTAAAAGAAATCCTGCATCAGAAATTTACCAATCAGAAATAAACTTTTATTTTAAGGGCAACCTTCATAGTTTGGTACTATTGTACAACTGCCCCAACTGCAGAACAGCAAGCACAGTTTCGAAGCCCATGGACATAAGAGTTTTGTGTATCCCCTAAAAAAATGGAACAGTATTGTTTGAGTAGAAGAACAGACCAAAGCGTGTGCATAGGAAGCCAAAGAAGACTTGTGGAAAGTAAAAATTTCTGCCTGTCTTCCTCTTTTAAACTGAGATGCTCACATGTGGTGAGCTATCAGTGACTGTACAAGTTAGTTTTTGCCTTACATTTTAACACAAACTCTGGTATTTGCAGACTTTTGCGAGAGAGAAGTTGTTAGTTTGTCTTTTGATGATATTTACATATGAAAGTACTGGTCAGTATTGGAAATCCAGTCTTATAATTCAGGTAGGTAGGTATGATTGTTCTTTAGAAAGTTAATCTTTAAAATATTTAGATAACACAAAGGGATCTATCACAAAAGTTTAAAATAACATTCAAATAGTTTCCCCCTTAATCAATACATAAACATATATCAATATCTATTAATGGTTCATGTGAGCCAAAGCTTCCTGTACACTTTAATTGTCAAGTTGTTCTTTATACTACTCCCCCCCCCCCGCCCCTGAACATTGTATTCTAAATTTTGCAGAATAAATCTGATGGACAGACATGCTAAATGCTGTCAGATTGATGGATTAGGATTAAAGGCATCCACAAACTCTCTCGGTTTTGATTAACTTGATCTCTAGAAATGTTCTATCTTTAGAAATGTCTATTTCTGACTGTCACTGTCACTGTCAGTGACACAGTGCCAAAGGAATAAAACCTCATATGGTTAAGGTTTCCTTATGATGTAAGTATAGGAGGGTTTCTCTTTTTTGCATCTTTAAATTACATCTAACAGTTTTACTTCCAGTCTTTGGGCAGAAGGAATATCTCTTTGAAGAGATCATGAAGTTATCTTATTCATGTTCCTTTTTCATATATATGTCTTGTTGAAACAAGTTGAGTATTTGCCATAATAAAAGCAAGCTGTTCACCATAACAGATGAATGTAGACTGAACACTTGAGACTACCTCCCCTGCAAGCATCAGTATTATCTATGGAACTTTGAATGTAGGGTGGTCCTTATGTTTGAGACACTGCTGGCAGCCATGCTCTTCTGACTTAAAGCAGTGCATCCTCCTGTGATCATAAGAAATACATGGAAATGCAAAACTAGACGAATTTTTTAACTTGGGAACCAATTTTAGCAGAAAAGATAAGAAAGCTTCAAGAATATAAAAGTTCCTCAGTCATTTATGTTCACTCTAAAGCAGCCCAGTTATCTATGAAAGAATTTACTTGAAGCAAATGCAAAACAGCTTTATATTCCCATAACCTGACCAGTTTACATACTTATCAAATCACTGATACACTTTGAGTCTTTGAATCTTGTTGTGTGGGCAAAAAGGACATAAAAATTCTCACTGTAGGCACACATGAGAATTACTATCTAGAGAGAAGCAATGAATCCTAGATTCCTCTTCTGAGAAGGCTTGTTCCTTAAAAGCACTAGTTCATCACTTCAGGATCGTTCCCAGTTCATCTATTTAATCCATTTTCACAGTAGTCAGGTTGATACAGACACCAAATGCCAGGCAGCAGCAAGAACAGGGTTGCTCCACCCACGGGGACAAGCCACAAATCAAGGGTGACCCCAGGAGAGGTGGTGCCCTCACCGAAAGTCCCAGTCCCACCAGATCAGAACTCTGTGGCAGTAGTGGAGTCCATTACCAGCCAAAGCCACCCCAACAGATGAACCACGTCCAGGGACTCCACCGAGGAGCAGAAAGGAGGTGATGCCTGAGACAGGACCAGAGACAAGGCTACAATATCTGAGGTCCAAGGAAGATACAATGCCAAAGGGAGGCTTCCTCCTGACTTGTAAAAAAGCTTCCTGGCATGGGTGACTGGGGACATGCTCCATCCAGAAAATTCCCAGTTGTGGCTTGGGAGTGACTATGAGTGGGTTCATTTCAGTGGCCAACCTGGATGTAGGTCACTCTTTTTCAGAGGATATGATAATTCAGCTGTATGCCTGTGGCCAGAGAGTCCCCAGATCTTCCAGGCCATATAAAAGGGCTGCAGCAATGTTAAGTTTTGGTATAGCTAAAGGCTATATACAGAATAACATACATACATACAATAAAATACATACAGAAAAATGCTTTTGTGTTCCTGTGTGGAACCGGAAAGAGACTAGTCATTAGCAGTGAGTCAGGAAAGTATCTTGTGTTTGGAGATGAACACTGAAGGTGTGCAACTGAACCAGAAAGGCAAGACAAATCAGATCTAGAATTTGGCCTATCAGAATGAAGAGTCTTTTGAAAGAATTCATTTACTTGTCTATTTTTAGGCAACTAAAAATGCCCAGATTCCCTTTTCCTATTAAATAGGAAGAAAGAAACATGTACAAGTGTGATCCATTTAACTTAAAGGATATTTGTCTAATTTTGATGAATCGCTCTCTAGAGGTGTCTACTTTTGTTGATTGGTCAGAGTAGGAGGTGGAAGTAATTAGCTTAGGCTTCCATACCTATCTTTTGGACATCTGAATTTAAGCATAAATCCTACTCCTTGCATACCAGTCCTTTCATGAAATAATATCCTGAGGTCGAACAGCTTGAAAACATGAACTGTGTTTTCGAAAGCACCACTGACAGTTGCAGAACTTGTGTTGCCATCATTCCACCTTTTTGGCTCTGAAACCTTCAAGTTCTGTTTCTTACATCAAGTGTGTTAAAGAATGTCTACATACAGAAAAGTAAATTTATAAATTAAAACTCTTTATTCATAGAAAAAAATAGAAACTTATAGATCAAAATAAAAGAGAAAAAGAAAAAAAAAATTCCCGATATACCTCTGGAGCATAATTATTGATCTGAGAACTATTCAGAATTTTATTGGATCTTTTAGGGCCTTTAAAGCCTTTTCTCCTCTGCTTACCTATTTCGCTGTCTCTCCTTAGAACTGCAACCAGCTTCATTTAGATTATTCAAACCTGGAACTGAAGAGGTTTTCTTGAGCACAGACAGCACACCTTTAACAACATTTTCTACCATGTTTTTCTTTTCCCCTTTTTCTTTTGGGGAATTTGTGTTGTCCTTGAAGTTTAACAGTGTTAAATTTCTTATTGTTTTTTATCATATCCACCAAGGAAATGTTTTCCAGTGTTAATTAATTTTGATCATCTAGTATAGCCAAAGGTGTGTAATGCCTGCCATGGTCCCTATTAATGGATTGCTGATCCATTACATGCTAATGGTAACATCAACAAAATTAACTAGAAATCACGTTTAACCTGAACAGGCTCCACTAAGTATTGCATTTATAACCAATGTATTCAAGATGACATGGTGGACAAAAGTTGCATGTCATTGTGCACTTTTTTGTTTGAAGGGCAGTACAGTATTTTATCATCATTGTTCATATGAACGTGCTTCTGATCCTTTTAGCAGTGTTTAGCTATTTTAATAACTCTTTTGTCCTCCTCCTATCACATTTTTCATGTATTCAAAAGATAACATTGTGTAAATTGACATATTAGTAAATGCCTAGTAAGACAATCTGGTGTTTCTGATGTGCCAAACTATACTGGGTAATAAAAAGACCTTCATCATTTATGTTTTCATAGAAGGATATGCTTCCAGTAAAATTTTCTTGGTTTTGTTTTTTTTTAATCTTTTGTATAACTGAAATAATGCCTCACAGACTTCTTTTAGAAATATATCTTTACTTTTATATTTCTTCAGGAACTTATTTTAAAATTGTTTCCTAAACTCTTACAATACTTTCTTTTTTCTCAATGCATTTTGCTGTTACATATTGTATTAGGCTTATTCTGATTCCATGTGTCTCTTGGGCCTATTTCAAATTTCTTTTTGAGAGGTCTTTAAATGTTTCAACAGTGTAATCATGTCCAAGGAGGACATAAGACCTTTGCATTGCTTTTACAGCCTGAGGAATCAGCTTGAATTTGCTTTTGGCCATAGTACACAAAATAAGCCCAGGCATCTCTCTACCCGCTATGTAAATATGTCCCTAGGACTACAATTGGCAGCGATCAGCATAATATTTAAGAGCCTTAGAACTGATAATGGGTTTACTATTAAATGCAAGTAGAAACAAAAATTAAATGTGAGTTTTATAGGGAACTGCATTAGCTGCTCAGGGACTATGGCCAATTATGTATGAAGGTTCTAGAAACTGGAAGAAAAATCTGAGAAAATTATTTTATAATATGCTAAAATCAAAATTGGTATAATCAGGAGATCACTAATTGAACTAAATGTAATAACCGTCATGATTTAACCCCAGCTGGCAATTAAGCACCACACAGCCGCTCGCTCACTCCCCGTCCCCACAGTGGGATGGGGGAGAGAATCAGGAGAAAAAAAAAGTAAAAGTTGTGGGTTGAGATAAAGGCAGTTTAATAGGACAGAGAAGGAAGGGATAATAATAATAATAATAATAATAATAATAATAATAATAGAATACACAAAACAAGTGATGCACAATACTATTGCTCGCCACCTGCTGACCGCCACCCAGCCAATCACCAAGCTGTGATGCCTCCCAGCCAACTCCCTCCAGTTTCTATACTGGGCATGTCGTCATATAGTATGGAATATCCCTTTGGCTCATTTGGGTTGGCTGTCCCGGCTGTGTCCCCCCCCAAGCCCTTGTGCCCCCCCAGGCTCCTCACTGGTGGGGTGGGGGGAGAAGCAGAACAGCCCTTGGCTCTGGGTGAGCACTGCTCCGCGGGGACGGAAACATCCCGGGGTTATCGACACGGTTTCCAGCACAAATCCAAACCAGAGCCCCATACCAGCTGCTATGAAGAAAATTAACTCCATCCCAGCCAAACCCAGTACATAGCTAGAAACAGGCAGCAGCTATGGTGTGCAGCGGGAAGAGCTGTCTATGACACTAGAAAAGAATTGTAGCAAGAGGAGTGGAGCCACGGGGTAACCACAGGGGCCTCCAAAGTGCAGGTCGAGGCCATCGACTGTAGACGCTAATGACAAACAGTCAAGCACCTGTCACTTAGCAGCCGGTAAAACCAGCTTTAGGGGATCAAAGAGAGCACAGAAGAAATAGCCAACATATAATAAATAATAATTGCATAATATAATTGAGGACAAATGAAGAAAAAGCAAGTAAGCTGATGGTTTTGGCCAGTATATAAAAATAGTCTCATGTGGACCCAAAAGCAAGGAGGAATCCAAATCTACCATTACCACCACACTCTTTTTGGACTTGGGACACTGACGTCTGGCTTTATGAACACACTAGAAGGGTGAGAATAAGATAAATTACAGTAATTAACTGTATTACTAATGTGAATTAGCTATAATCAATATATAATTCCGACTATCGGTATTAGCATCAGTTTAATTGGACTAATAATAATTTTGATTAGATTATCAATAATTTCTTGACTCTTCTTATGCACTTTTGGTGTCTGTGGACTGCAGGAGTTATAGTGCAACATGCCAAAGAAGTATTTTTCAAGAAACAAAACCCCCAACCCTGTGGAAAAAAAAAAAGGAACATAAATTATGCACTATACAAAAAGAGGAAAAAGAAAACACAGAAGTATAGGAATAAATCTGCTTTCAATGGTATAATTGTGATATTCCTGCTCAGGACTGTAGGAGGTGGGTCAACTGGACTTAATAAAATTTAATAAATTTGACCACTGTCAAATGAGAACATTACATATATAGACACAGACACACACAAACACACACAGACACACACACATATATGTAAGATTCAGATATGAAAAAAACACAATAACTGAGTAGAATAAAAAACAAAAAGAAAACTATATTACTTCTTTGACTGAATATTTAATTGGAACTTCTAATATGATGGTCCTTTGCATTTTTCAAATCATGAATATAGGAATATGAATTTTAAAGAAAATGCATTAGACAAGTCCTATTTTGGTAGGGAATATAAATACATAGATAATACTATTTTAATAAGCATTTACTTAATTCCCATGAACCTCCCTGGTAGTGCTTGTGCTTAAAGTTTGGCTGAATGAATTGGAATTTTCTGATTGTATGTGGTTTCATCAGAAAAATTCTGACCACATATAAACAGAATAAATGCCGAAATAAATGCATTGTAACCTCTGAGGAGAAAGAAATGAGTGTCATTTAGTTAGTACAATGAAAATGTCTGCTTAATGCATATCGTCAGTCAAAAAGAAGAAAGACAATACCAGGATTTATAGGGAAATGAATAGAAAGCAATGCTGACAATATTATACTGACATTGTGGAAATTAAAAGGCATATTTTCTTTTTGCAGCTTCTCAGGCAGCATGTGCGATAACAACATAATGTATCTTTTCCAGCCCTAACAATTATAGGATGAGTACATTGTAATAATGCTACAGCAAAAGAAGTATATATTATTATCTTATGTGTATGTGAGAGTAGGCACTCCCTTGTTACATCACCAGCTCTGGAATAGCTGTTCTGAAAACTAAGCTAAAACTATTTTTATTTTGTCATTTTTATTTCTGTAATTTCTCAAGTCCGTAACACAGCAAACCAAATCTCTAGTTCTCATTAGCATAAAAATGAAAGTATGCAACAGTTTTTAATTTAAAAACTTTAAAAAATTGGTAAATGATGGAATACTCCTGGTCACAGACTTCCTTCTATGGTGTCTCTGCATGCTATTATGGTTCAGCAGCCAAATCTGAGTACGACAGGCCGGAGAACCTGCGGCATGATCTACCCTGGTGTAATCTTCCCTGCCCCACTGGGCTGCCATCTGCCAAAGCAACTCACCTCGACGAAAAGCAGGGACAGAGTCTGCCTGGTAAAATCAACAGTAGAGGTATATACTCTCATTTGCCTTAGAGAATTTCTCATTTTCACTCATGTCAGAGTAAAAGATAACTTTTTCTCGAAAGATTAATATCATATGAATTTTCCATTTGTCCAGGCTTAACACAATTGAACTTGAATTTACATAATTTATTAAAGAAAAATCTTTCCATAGTTCTCAGTCTTCAACTCCAAGCAAGTTATCTTAAGGGATTTATTTCTTGGTCCATATTCTAAATTGTTCCTGCCCTGCATTTTTATTGGACTCAGATTCTACAGAGCTTTTTTGTGTGTTTGTTTTCTTAAGCACCAAGGAATAATTTTATTTTGCTGTCAAGTACAGAGATCTAAATACAAGAGTAATAACAGGAAAAGAACCTTCACAACCTTCTATCCAGAAAACACAGGAGTTTTCATTTAAAATGTTTTCCAATGTCTTAACATAAAAATATCATCCATTTTCTTAATCAGATACTATGACATTAGACACTATCAAAAATAGCAACAACCCCTCCCCCTGATAAATTTTATGAAAATGTTTCAGTTACCCAATTTAGCTTCTTTTGCTTGCAAATGTTGATTGAAAGAAATCCATGAGATTTCTAGGTCTTTGGAAGGGATACAATAAAAGAAACTTTTAAGGTAAGACAAGCTGAAAGTTGTCATACCTGATAAGAAAAGCAGCAGTGAAATGAGGGTTGCTTTCTTGTCATTCAGAATACCCAGTGCTTTTTACTAATAGTTCTGTCTTTATCTGTGGCAAAGCAAGTATCTTTAGAAGAAAACTAACAGCTGTCAGAGCATGAAATACTGGAATAGCCTTTCCACCAAAAAGTTTAAGTGAGGAAACTAGCTGATTTTTAAGTGGATTGTGACAAAGTGATGCAGGAGATTAAAATGGTATAACTTCATGTAAGAGCAAGAGACTGGCTGGCCCAGGAGATCCTGTCCAATTCTGTGTTCCTTGTAGCATTTTTGGACAAGTGTAGTATCATCTGTAAATTTAAAAATGCTGAAAACTTAATCTCTTCTAAGCAGTTTGCCTGTGTTTTTTGCACTGTGTCTGAAAAACCTCAGAGCCAACCTGAGAATTCTGGTGCCCAAACAGATGAGTGTTGAAGAAAATTCTCATCACTTACTGAAAATCAGGGCTCTTGAAAACGTTTTAGGTTGTACCTTTGAGAATGTAGCTTCCTCAAAATAACTTATAAATCCTTGAGTTCTTATTTGGAACTCACCTTTAATATGTAGATACAATCTTGCAGTCTGAAGACTCTATGGAAACGTGGTTGCATTAAGGCTTGGGCTATGAATCCCAACAATTTTCAATGGGTTCCACATTCATCTGTCAGTCAGGCATTTACTAAAAAGTTCTATAAGATTTGCAAGACACTAATACCTTGTATAGAAATTAACATTCATGGGCAGGTTGCAAATGCCTCTCTCTTTCTTCTGCTTTGAAATGAACTGGCACGGAGAACTGATTTTTTTCCTGCTGGCTTCCTCAAATGAAAACCAAAGTTGTTTCCTTTGCAGTGGGAACAACTGAACTGAAAAAAGCTCTTAGAAAAATTCAGGGTCAAGACCCTATATTTTCTATCAGTTAGGGCAGAAATAGAATTGAATTGTCTTTTGTCACAAAAGTATACAAGCCAAAGACTAATGTTCTGGGTTGAGAATTAGCAGTCAGAGCTGTTGAAATACTTTATTACTTGCTTACTAAATAAATACTAGTGGGGGAAAATCCTAGCTAAATAAACACTAAATAAATATGACTAAATAATTCAGAATACCTTCATCTTCACCAGACTGGAAGGAAGACAAGGTAATTCTTCTATAACCACGTGGATATGGCAATCTGCTGATAAGTGGCACATTTTGAAAATATTTAGTTATTTTAAACAGAAGTCAACAATTGTGATAGGAAAGAAAACCACCTCTACATACCTGGAAGAATAGGAAATTTTCTTGGAGAATGAGGTCATTAATTATTCCCTAACAACATAAGGGTTTTGACCTTTAACCTCTCACATGCTGCCTAAGTGTGGCTTATGCTGTAACTTCTGTGGTGCGAAGCAATATGTCTTCTCATTTTCTCAGTTTCCCTTGATTCTGGGGGGGGGGGGGGGAAGAAAAAAACCAAGGGAAAACAGGGGAAAAGGGAAGGGGAAAAAATAAGCTACTTAATTATCTTTTTTTTAGCTAAAATATTTTCTGAATTTCATTCACATTTGCAAATTATTTTGAATTGACTGAAGCTGCAATTTCAGTGAATGCACTACTAACCATAAGGTAGACTATTCAATAAGAATTGCTGCTTCCCATGATTAGAACTGTAACGCTTATGCATTTAAACCTGAGAGGAGCTGAGGTCCACTGACAGGAACAAGAAAAATACAAATTAAATATTATAAGTCAGCGTGAATTTTGCCTAAGTAGATTGGAATTGGTTAGTATAAAGTTACAAATGTATAATAGCCATAATACTCTTCAAATATGTACTCCTAAAACAGTAAAAAGAGTATTAACTTGCTATATAATTTTTTTTTATAACATATTTTGAGATTATTAAAAAAACAGTAATAGTTTTCATTACCAGTTAAGGTAATTATCATTACCTTCATTGTCAGCAGCATCACAACAATGAACTGCATTCTGCTCTTGAGCTGCAAACCTGAAGAGAGTCAGTAATTTCTGGTTGTCAGAATCAAATAACAGATATTGTATTTTAATTAGGAGGTAACATAAGTTAAATGTATCAATTAACCAATACAGTAGGCAGTACACTTGGGAAAGAAATTATATCAATATATTAGGAATAGCATGATTTTCTGTGAATATAATTTTTCCTCAATGTTAATCAATATTAAGAACATCACGTAAGACTGTCTTTTCCTCTTTTTTTTTAACAGTATCAGTTCTATATCTTCCAGATCAGTTATACTTTTCACATATTATGGGTATATGGGATTGAGATCTTCCAGGGAGTATGTCTGGCATATGGCTTGGCATATGGCTATTGTTTGTATTCCCTCATCTCCTCTCTATAAATTCTTGAAGATTTTTTTGGAACAAAATCTTTGATTTTTCTGTGAGCCAATGACTTCCACCCTTGGGATAAAGGCTAGCTCTTCATTGACAGAATAACCAAGAATGTTTGGCATAGTTTTTATACAACATATGCGTCTTATTTTATTTAAAAAATCTCCTTTGCTTTAAAGGCATTTACGAACAGTTCATCTACCTCTAATGTATTCTGCAAAAGCTTCAAATTATCCTGCTTGAATTCTAAAGAGAATTAACTTTAGTCTTCTAATATATTGTTTCTCGACCAACTGTTAGCTCTGCATCTGTGTCAATTTCTCGTTTGACTTTATAATTTCCAGGGGTATGAGTAACCAAGCAGTCAATTTGTACTGTAACTCGAAGGTAACTCCCTGAGAAGCTGCAGTTCTTTTTCCTGTGAAGAAGTTTTTGTTATCACTGAAATCTATTGCTTGTGGGAATTTTACCAGCTGAGCTCTTATGCAGTAAAGTAAGCAAGCTTTGCAACTACCTACATACTAGCTCACTTGCAAATATACACACACCTAAGATGCTATGGTGTTTTCTGCTTCACTTCAGAATTCTGAATCATAAATCAGTACAAACACAAACTTCAGCCCTTTTTTTTGTGAGAGGTTTGTGTTGAGTGAAGTTGTAGGTGCAAATTCTCAAAGATGTGGCATGCTTCTTGGTACTCCCTCAGACTCTGTTACGGCCTTGACTTTCAGAAACCTTGATTCACTGTTTTTGGACAGAGGAAAATATTATAGCATATCAGATATTCTGGGTTAGTGTGCTTTATTGTAAACAGGTGATGGGGTGGAATAACATAAGCAGATATTTACCACAAAGCTGGCTGGGCTTGTATCTTTCCTGTTTCAGCTGGTACCCATGGTATCAGAATGGAGCAGGTGATAGTGTCAGATTAGTGTAGGTCTTCTTCTTTTCCATCTCTCTTTCCTTCTTCTTCCATGTCTCCATCCTAAGATGCCTTAGTTTGCCCAGTTATACACCTCATTAACCATTTTTTCATATCCAATCATCATGGCAATCCTATCACTCTTGATATGATATCTCATTTTCTAGTACATGGTATTACATTTGCTTGTGGACATACAGGACTCTCAGGCTGGAATGACAGCTGACAGCTGTTAAGCTAAAGATATAATAAAATGATGGAGAAGCTCTCATCCTAAACTGCAGATCCTATACATTTAGTTGGTCATATTTGTGCTTGGTGAAGCTCCAAAATTTGAAGCTGTGTTTTCAATTGTAGTTTATCCTTGGTCACAACTATTTGGGCAGCATGTTCCCTCCTTCCTCTTACTCTATTATCCAGACTGGTGTGATTTGTAACTGAAACAATTCTGCTTTAGTTTGTACCATCTCATGTCATCTCAGTTTCTCTACAGATACAATGAGATATATACAGTGAGATACAAATTTAAGACATCTAAACCTGAGAACATGATTAAGTTGCCTAGTGCCACTTGAGAATTTTCAGAGCATCGTATCTGGCCTCTATTACAAGCACTGCAGAAGAATACAGGTCCTTTGGAGGTCTTTTTTCATATCTGCCAGCCATAGTTAAATGTCTCAGATATCTGAAGATAATGCTAATTACTTATATTTAGGTAACTTAATTGTGTTGTGGGTGTCAATATATGAGGTAGTGTCTAAATTCCCATTGTGGTCAGTGGAGATAGAGAACTTTTCTTGATTTCATGAATATAGGCCTCCAGAGATATCTTCATGGAGCTGGCAGATAGGAAACAGGACTAAAAGGAGTCTTGTGGTTTTCTGATATGGTAGCTGAAGGCTGGGAAGAATACATCATGTCATCTTAAATATCGCTAGACATCTATCTTAAGCAAGCAAATTGCTTCCTTAGTCAATGCAATCAATTCAGCTAAGAAGATTTGCCTCATCCTAAAGAAAACATCTGGTGACCAGTCAACTCAGCATCTCTCTACTCTTCACTGACAGTACTGAGTGGATCTCCACTGACTGTTATGGGAGCCCCTAGCCTGTGATGTCATCTAACTTACCCCTAGACACTCACATGTAGATGTGAAAGTTTAGGTGTCAGAATCTTAAACTGAATCCCACCATACATCACTTCCTTAGATTCTGGATACCAGATTTTTAAACTGTATACATAATATTTTTAGATCTCAGAATCTGTTGTGGATTTGAACACCTGTGAGTTTAACGTTATGTGACAGAAAATGTACTTTATCTGATGTGTTTTAAGACAGAATTAATACTGGACTAAGAATGGGTGACCTGTACGGAGAGGTACAAAAATATACTGAACCTTTTGTCATAGCAGTATCTAACACATGTTCCTTGTGATGCAGTGCATAAAACCAGAACAAAACAAAACATCTAGCACATCTTTGTCTTTTTGTGACTAGAAATTTGGCTAGGAATAAACTTACATTGTTTACCCTGATACAACAAACTTAGTACTTTCCCTCTTTATACAAGAATCTTATGCTACGTAGTACACTACTTGGCCACTAACTCCTTCAACACTTCCCTAATTTTAAGCACACGAGTGATCTTAGTAACTCCAGCTGACTGCACTTATATGGAAAATCAAGAATGTGGGGTGAGTTTTGGGTTCATTTCACCTAATTTTTCCATGTCAATATCAGTAGTTGCCTCAGAAGGGCCCCAAATCAGTAAAGCAGCGTGACTGCAATTCCTCTTACCAACAGCTGACCTGCAGTAGTTATCTACATTTGAGCTGCTCATCCTTTATAGTCTCTGAAGAAGTATAAAAATGTATCAGCAATTAATCTCTTGAGTTTTAAATTGCAGTTTTATAATGAGATATATTGTACCTGGTAAATGTTCATACCTCTCTGCTACTTCCAAAGGAAACCTTCAGTGACTACATCAGACTAAGATACTGGTATTGTTCATGCATATCCACATGTACACATGTGTTCCAGTGGATTCCACCTATGCAATCCTATTTAATAAAGGCTATTTAATGACTAAAGTGGCAACTTCAGTTTCTGTTATTGAACAGTTACTTGTTAAATAATGGAATCATACCACTCCTGTTCAATAGTATCTTAAAGTAAAAGTCAACATCTCTGATCGCTAAAATATGTCATGCCAAAATCTACACATCTAAACGTTGCTTTCACATAAATCAACTTTAAATTTATTTTGACATAATTTACCTTGACACTGTGTACTCTTTCATACCAGTGTGACTTTACATACCACAGCTTGGAAGAGTCAAATACAGAAAGTGTTTATAAATGGTGAGAGATCCAGAATAAGAATGTAACTACAGATTGTAAATTTCAAAACAGTAAAACAGAACTGAAATAAATAGTAGCTGATTTTATCAAGCTCTCAATATAAAAATAAGACACGGTGTAACTATTTTTTTTTTTCATGCTTCATGTTACCATTAAGACATGCACTGAAAGCAAGGGTTTGCTAATTTCTTGTACTTCAGTACAGTAAAGGGTGTTCTCACAGATGAGCCTGAAAGATGGTGTGTATATATATATATATATATATAGTTCCTTAGGAGTACAGTTACCATTCATGGAATGGTATAGAATAAAAAATAAGGAGACTCAAAAATTATAGATAATGTGTTATCTTTGAATGTGCACACACTAGTTCCTTTCCACTATTCATGTAATATATTTATGGGAAGAAAGTAATAAATGTTACATATCAAAAAACTCCTTCATGTTCTGGTTATCTACAGGGCATTACAGTAGATCATGTAGAGATGCCATATTGCTAATCAAATTATTTCTGTAAATGAAAACAGCCAGCCAGTTGGTACCTGGGACCCTTCCTCTTGGAAAACAAATTCAGCAGCATCTGAATATAGCATGACAGAAAAATCATTGAATAAGACCTGTGGGGCATAAGTCTACTTGAGGTCCAATGGGATTATCACTTCCTACATTGCTGGAGCAAATAAGGATACAGAATATCCTAAGGTATCTCATGATTTAGTCTTAGAGACACCAATTTATCCACACTGCAGGGCAATGAACCAGAAAATATCTTAGAGCATCATTCTGATGCAAATTCCAGGGTATTTTGTGCTTGGAATTGACAACATTTCAACATAAAGAGTATTCTTAGAGCAACATAATACAGCATTTTAAAATGACTGATTATATTCTTTATCTACCTCTGCTTTTCCCCAACAGACATAACAAAGTTTATGCTGGTATATCATTTCAAAGCATGTGACCAATTGTAACAGACAAAGAAGCTGAAAAAAAATATTTTTCCTGAGTCATTCTATACATCTTTTTGTTCCCGCTGGAGTAAATCATGTTTTACCTACTGACATCCATGAGAGACTTTCCAGAGATTTTGCTGAGTTTAGATAAGACTGTACATGATTAATGTCACTCTTCAGATGGATATTCAGCGTAGGGGTATACTGCCTGTATCAGATTCCAAGCCCACACATAGAATTTTTCTCCAGTCTTCTCTGCTGTCATCCAGAAAGATGAAGAACTACTTCTGTTAACTCTCTCCCTGATGGCAACTAAGATCTTTTGCTTGCAATCACAGCCTAAGGAATTAGAATATGCATCTCAAGGAGTGGAAGCCGAAAACAGGACCTGAATATGGAAATGTTTGCACTGGATCTGATCTGAACTCTGTCTAGCTGTGTGTCCTGGTTTCACCTGGGATAGCATTAATTTCCTTTCTTATAGCTGATATAGTGTTATGTTTTGGATTTAGGATCAGAAGAATGTTGATAACACACTGATGTTTTCAGTTGTTGCTAAGCAGTGTTTAGACTAAGTCAAAGATTTTTCAGCTTCTCCTGCCCAGCCAGCAAGAAGGCTGGAGGGGCACAAGGAGTTGGGAGGGGACACAGCCAGGACAGCTGACCCAAACTGGCCAAAGGGGTATTCCAGACCATGTGACGTCATGCCCAGTATAAAAACTGGGGGGAGTTGGCCAGAGTAGGGATGGATCACTGCTCGGGAACTAACTGGGCATCAGTCAGGGAGTGGTGAGCAATTGCATTGTGCATCACTTGTTTTGTATATTCCAATTCTTTCTATTATTATTATTATTAATTATTATTATTTTTATCATTATTATTATCACTATTATTTTCTTCCTTTCTGTCTTATTAAACTGTCTTTACCCTAACCTACGAGTTTTACTTTTTTTTTTCCTGATTCTCTTCCCTGTCCCACTGGGAGGAGGGAGTGAGTGAGCAGCCGTGTGGAGCAGCCGGAGGGTGCTTAGCCGCTGGTGGGGTTAAACCACAACACTGTGTGTTCCAACACATGAGCAGACAAACACTGAACACCTCAAGGGAAGGTATAAAAAAAGCAGCAGTTTTATAAGTAAAAATTGACTACAATTCTGAGTGATAACCTTATTTAAAAATAAGAAATTGGATTGAATACTAACCAGGAAGTTTAGTTGGCTTTCTTTCATTGTTTTCACTTCTTCTGATACTTTTTTTTAGACTTTCCCTTGCTTACCACTTTCTGTGACCTGTGACACATGGGTCTCAGGTGTTTAATGCCATTTCTAACACCCTAGTATACTGAAGACAAACATTTGGGACTGGGATCCACAAAAGGGGGGCACTCTTCTGGAGAAAGAGCTAGAGGTCAGCCAGGGTGCTCTCAGCCATTTCAAATGGCATAACAACTCCATGAGGCAAATGAATGTTATCTACTACGTGAAGAAGTGATTTATTAATGCACACTTCTAATTTTCCTATCCATGTCTCTGAAGCAGCTGGGATGAACACCATTTTTTCTCCTCCGTATAATTATTTTGCGTACTTTTAACATGACTCTTCCTAAATTTTTTTAAATATCGATTTCTCACCCCAGCAGTTTCCCCAGTATTCATGGAGAATTTCATGTGAGGTATATCATATAACATTTTATATATCTCATACATATAAAAATGTCATACTGATTCATATTAAAATATTGCCCATGTTATTTTCTATCCCATTTGTTACTTACTCTAAACTCTTGCTCATCTATTGCCCACAGGCTGGGTGGAGGATGTTTACACTGCACCTAAGAATAACTGTGTAAAACTTCAATGAATGCATTGTAGCTGCTGATATTAAGACCCCAGCTTAAGACTAGCCCTGGTACGTATCTGTTTCACGAAGTTTCCAGGAATTCCAGTCACTATGTTAATGTCATTAATCCTTGATAAGATTATTACTGGGTGTTTTTAAACCACAAGAATCAGCTGGGTTTGTTTTATAATTTTTCTGTCGTTTTTAAAAGTTACACAAAGCCACAGAGAGCAAGTAAACATGCGCAGTTCTAAGAAAAATAAGCACATAATTCCTTTAGTACGAGGTAAAACTATTGCAGTGCAGTGTGAGTTTCTTTCCATAAAATTGGTTATGCAAATGTCAATACATTAATAAATTATTCAGTTTATATTTCAAATGTAATCTATTAGGTCAGAACAAGTAATAGGTATGCAATGAAATCTTTCTTGATCTTTCAGTAACTTTTCCAGTATGATACAGAACCCAATGATACTCAAGGTTCCAAAGTAAGCTCTATCACCCCCAAACCAAACATGTTTAGAGAAACCAGTGTGCCGTCCCACGGCAGCCGGGTCAGAGCCGGCACTGCCCCTGCCAGCCTTGCTCTCAGAGGAGGGCTCCGAGGAGCAGCTTTCCCTTGCTGCTCCCTGACACAATATCACTGAAATAGGATTTTTCTTTTTTTTTTTTTGGTTATTATATTTATTTGATAGGTAGAGAAAATGAACTGTTGAGGACATACTTTCAAGGTGAAAGAAACCGCCAAAGCTGGTATAAGCCTTTAAAGCTTATGACTTTTAAAAGAATATTATTACTACTACTGTTTCCTGAAGACTTCAGGTAAATTTTGTCACAAGCAGAATAAGGTTGGCCAAGAAATCTCGGTGGTGAGATTCAGAAGGGACAACTGGCAACATGAATTGGAAAGAAAAGGTTTTGCTAAATCTTTTGGTTTTGTCCTACTTGGCTATGAGGCAAGGAGAAAGGCAATACAGAACATGAGACAAAGCATTTAAATGGCATTAGGGTTTTGTTGTTGTTTTATCTTTTTTGTTGGGTTTTGTTTTTTGGAACCTACCCAGGAGAAAGGTAATTGTGCAATTAATTTTCATTTGTGTCATAAAGCTCTTTTGGTTTTATAGACTGCAAATAAAAGGCCATAAAGATATTTATGCTCTTGGTATTTTCATGAGATGGGGTTGGCAATGACTATAGTCCTGGCCAATACTTTAGCTCGTAAAGTTTGCAGGAAGCTGGGCTGACCAGCCACCGTATATAATAATCAGCTGGGACTGACCATGGCATTTGGATCTGGATTTTGAACAGCTGTGCAAGTGTTCAGGTTCTTCTTTGATTAATCCTTAATTGAACCTGGAGACTGCTTCCCAGTTCTGAATGTAGTTCAGAGTTTCAGTTTTGAATTGTTTGTTTCCTTTTAAGGTTTGGGCTTATACATTTTCTTATTTATCCTTATGTCCCCTTTCACTTAGGAATATGGTGTGAAAACTGAGTGCTATATTTCTGGTCTTCACCTATTTCAAACACATGTTTTTTAAACAGCTCTTCCTAGCATGTAATGAGGTGAACACAAAAACCAGCCATTGGGTGTGCAGCAGCAGCTTGGCCTTTGTCAACTTTTCATTTGTTTTCCTCTTACCAAGGGTTCTGGGGAGGTATGTAGAGAGCATAAACTTGCAGGCTGGAAAGTGTGTGTTACTTATTCAAGGAGACACTTTTGTCACTAGTGCACAGGTTCATCTACAGTGAGGGAAAGTACTTAAAGTGCTAGTTGTGTTTTTATTTTATTTTTTTCTTCTTTCACCTGTAAATCAGACTTAAGATTTGGAGAAAGAAGCATTCTTGCCTACCTGTCTCATTTCCCTAATGGGGAAATTTCTGAATACCCTGGGTACAGATGTTAACCTTCATGTACATACATGTTCATCTCAAATCTCACATTAATCCCGATGCATATTTCTTGATGGTCATTCCTGGTGCATGCTTCTAAGAACACCTTTGCAATGAAGAGAGATTAAGAGAAAGAATATAAATAATTTCTGGACTTGTATCTAGCTTGGTGAAAGACTAAAGGAGGGTGACAGTGTCTTTATCCTGCTTTTCTTCCTTTCTGTATTTATTTTGATAGCATGGTACCTCCAGCACCCTGCCACAGGTTAAACGACCTCAGAACAAACCACAAAAAATAATCTGGACAGAGTGGCAGTAAGCAGCATATAGAAACCCCCTGGCTATTCTGCTTGCCATAAGGAACACATTGCTTGTTTTACCACATAACATTACGCATCTTCTCTTTCTACCCTCAGGAAATTTTATGCTGGAAATCTTACAAGACCCTCTTGCCTAGATAGCCTTGGGCACTGCCAAATCTAGCCCTTATGACAAAAGGATTACACAATTAGAAGGTCAAATCTTTTAACAAGAGAGTTCCACATTCCCTTTTTCATCTCATTGCTGATTCACGATATAACTCCTACAACTGTGCTTCTGTCAGAAGTCCCCAGCTTAATTGTATTGATATGCCAGGCAGAAATACACATGCTGGTATGTGGAAGTTAAATATTTAATGAGATTTGAATGTCTTCACTATTTAAAGATACTCCTGAAATAATCAGTGTATTCTCAGGTCGGGGGCTGCCCATGGGGTGGGCAAGGCAGGTCCTCCTTGGCCAGGTCCAGGGGGTGGTGGGATGGGGAGGACCTGCCCTTTCCACCCCAACCAGGGACTGGTGGCCCCAGACTGGGCTGAAATGGGGTTCTGGGCCATGGGCCAGGGTGGGGGGACGTCCCAGGGGAGGCTGTAAGTAAATCTCTCCAAAATGCAGTAAATTCTAAAATAAGGTTAGATTTACTCCTACTTGTGACTTGTTTGTGCAGTTCTCCAGGTCCTGTTGAAGAAGCGTGTTCATGTATTTTTAACTTCTTCTGTATGTGATTGAATAAACACAATAAGTGCTTTGCTCCTTTGTTCTAACGGGTGATTTCTTTGTTTGGGTTGATTTTTTTTTTAATTTTTTAATTTTTTAAACATGAGCTGTACTGCAGTGAGATCAAAACTAGCATCATATATGTCACTATAGAAATGAAGTATGGATTACATTTCTAGGATACATTAGGCAATTAGTTCATCCAGATTCTTTCCTGTAAGAGATGGACAATATTTATGTTTTCAGATCTTACGTGGATAAAAAGAAATTACATTGTAGCTGAAATGTACACTGAACTTGGGCCTGTTCATAATTTTGGGGGAAGATTAAAATTAAGGGTTTTTTTTGTTCTTAGCTAAATTACTATTAGAAAGCCAAACTGGCCAGATTTAAGATTTTATAATATTACTTTATCTGCAGAAAGACACAACAGGCAGAATGATTTATTAAGCTAAGGTTTGTGATAACTGTACAAAGTTCAAACCATAAATAGATTTTGCTGACAAAAAGCAAACTTAATTTTCTTTCCCCACTTTGTTTCTAAGAAAAGCAAAAATATGAACCTTTATGCTGCGCTCTAGACTGATGCTTGTCATTGCACAGCAATCTGTGATAAAAAAAATAGCAGTAGTAAATCATGAAATCTGTCAACCATTGGTAGGGAAAAAAAGCTAATGGATACAGGACTGATTTAGGAAATCTGAAAGAATATTGGACTAAGTTTGGAAAGAAACCTTCTAAGGAATATGTAAGCTGCAATGATTTAATTGATTTATTAAGGTATTGTTTGACCTCAGAATTATTCAATTTGTAAATAACTGTTTTCCTTCCGTCCAGTAAATTGATAAAACAGAATTATAGTATTTATGCCGGTTCTAATCTTCCTCTGATCTAAGCTCAAGGTCACATTAAGTCAAAAATCTCTCCCAGAGTGTTGTTGCTCTGATATTGAGTAGCATAAAGTGAGTATTAAGCCTAGAATACATGCCATATAGTGTACCGTAAAATATCATGACAGTTTAATTCTAAGACTAAATACAATTTACATGTACCATTTACTGATATGTACATATACAATTTACAATATTTTACAATCACATAGGAACTGTTAATGGTGGTTGCTATACATGCTTACTGCTGTCTGCAAAATTTAATTCACAGTGTGTTCAAATGAAAACATATGGACCGAGGTTTCTACTGGATGACATTAGAACAAACTCTTCTACTCAATTTGACATGCAGCATAGCTCGTTCCTGTTGTTCAATAACATTTCTGAGGAAAATGTTTTACTTTGGAATAGAAAAAGCTTGAGAGACGTTGCAGGGTGCTTTATTAATCTTGCTATTCTGTCAAACCCCACTGTATATTAAAATTGCTGCAAAAAAATGAAACATCCACAACTGAAAACCTATTTCCTGCATTAAGAAGAGATGTTTTTTCTTCATGAAAATTTGGATTTTTCTTGGAAATGTAACCCACTGCTTTGAATCTTCTGTCAGATGGACCATTAATTCCACAAAAATTAACACTACTGAGTACTATTTTATATTTTTTATCCTATTTTTATTGACAGATTGAAAATTCAAATTGGAGGAGTTTGGAAACCTATTTAAATGTGTGATAAAACTTAGGGGAAGAGAAAAGAGATCATATTTTTCCTCTTACAGTTAAAACAAATAGTTTAGTATTAGCCACTTTTGAAAAAAATGAAAGAATATAATTTCTCTGATCAAACTAGTAAAACAAGTTTAATTAACGTACCAGCCATGATACACTTGCCATCAAATTAAAGGGTCCCTAACTGAGGGTCTTACAAGGTGTAGGATTCTACCTCTGTGGGAGTGCCAGCTACTACTGCCTTACTGACCACCACTGCAACGAGTAGTAAGAGCAGAGGTGGTGGGGCACAGGGAAGATACACATGAGAACTGCAGCTTACAGGACCAGAAGGTTGGTGATCATTTAGGCAACAAGAATATACATACCAATGCATGTAGCTCACCATGAACTGGATCAGAGACACAGAAGAATACCAGAAACCTTGCTCCATAACACAACTAAAGAAAATACGCATTGGATAAACTGGATGTTTTAAGTTACTGGAAGATATTGTGTTATTATTTAAAATCAAGTGCTATTAGTTCTTTGTTATTTATTATTAAATGTTGTTAGCAATCTTCCTTAATTTTCCTGAAGGAGAAATTAAAGCCAGAAAAGATGAAGAATTAATTTCTCATCTAAAGATAAAAAGGAGGTTCTGGAAAAAGGAAAATAGTTCTGAAAGCAAAAAGAACTATTCAAAAAATGCACAAAGTCATTACTAAAAATGAGTGCTTTAAAGACACAGCAAAACAGACCGAGGACAAAAAAGCAGTTAGGTGTTCCAGTTGCCAGGTGTTCACTACCAAGGCTGGCTGGATGTAGCAGAATGAAAGAGCTGAACCATCCCACTGTCTGACAGAGCTACAAACGGGATGAAGTGTGTGCTGCCCGGTGCCACATCTTTTCTCTTACTCTGTCAATGGCAGAGAGTGCTAAGGAGTTGGCTGGCAGCCGCACGCTGTACGGAGAATCTGTGAGTTGACAGTGCTGCAGCAGGGAAGCACAGATGGTGGAGCACGGGAAAGAAAAGGGTAAAGCCCTCTTAGCCCTTTCCTCGGCCACTAAATCCAGGTCTGATTCAGAAAAAGTACTCAGTGCAACTGTCCAGTTACTTAGGAGATCCAGATTTGATAAACGTGCCTGGTTTGATAAATGTTAGTAGAGCTGGAAATTGCATTTAACTTAATAAATTCACTCAAAGCTGAACATCCTGTTGGGTGGGAAGAGATGTACTCTGACATTCAGTTGTATAGAAACACTGTTAAATAGCTTTTTAGGCTTCTATTGCTACATAATATTTCTAAAAGAGAGAGAGGCAGAGAGGGAGAGAGACTTGGCTTGTAAGCTTCTGAAAATTTTTAAGATAATAAATAAAGAAGTGAGAAAATAGATGATAAGTTGTATAATATGAAAGTGGAAGTTAAACAGGGAAATAAAGTTTCTTTCCCCTTGCTTTCTTCACAGACATCTATGCTAGGAAAGCCCTAGGAAGCCTAAAGTTACACCTGAAGGAGGTTTTATTGTAGTGTGGATGCACCTAGCTACTCGCACAGCCATGTGTTCAACGAAGAGACTACTGAACAACATGCAACTGAAGCAACTTTTATATTCATTATAAGAACAAAAAGAATAATGCATTGAATGGTTCTTCTAATATTTTAAAAGTATAGTGAAAAACATAAGTTGAAATCAGTGTTCTATATTTCACTACGGTACGAAACCCAAAAAGCAGATTTCTTGCGTATGTGTGTACCGGGACTGCCTGATGGTAATCTGATCACTTCTAAATTTGAAAACTCATCGTAGATGGGACATAAAAAGAAAGTGTTGCTTGTTCTATCACCTTAATTTTCACAGTGCTGCAAGTTCTGACACTACTATGAATATTTCAGAACAGTTTATGTTCTTTCCATTACAGGTTGCAAACTGCTTAATGAAGGATACCAATCAGCATTAATTAGCAGTAGAGCAAAATACAGCATACAACATCGTATTATTGCCTTTTTTCCTACAGCACTGTTTGATTACTTAAATGCTGAAGAGAGATCCCTTCTGCAAAGAAGATAAGATGGTGTAGCATATGACAACAAATTCAAGGGCTATTTCTCAGGATCTGGTGATTTAGTGGCCCCTTATAAGGTTATTTGTTTATTCTTTTATATTAGATGATTATTTGAAAATGCGTCTTGTTATTTCCATTAGCCATTTAGATACTGCTATGTTTGTTTGAAATTACCATACCGTTCTATAGTTGTTCTGGACATTCGTTAAACTTCACTGTGTTTTCTCAAAAAACCAACCATATTCCACTACATAGCCTTACATAGACCAGCAGAAGCATCCTGCTATAGAATAGCCACTTTTACTTAAATTCTTCTCAGGCATGGAGGTAATGAATTACAGACCACCGATATAAAAATCCTGATTTTATTTAAATATTTATGTTGAAAATATAAATTTATGACATGATTTACATTCAAATGAAATTTTCAGAAATGGACAAACAGTGGATAAAAAGCTACTTTTCTGGATTAGGGGCTTTTTTTTCTAATACGTGACTATATCATCTATAAGCAAAAGCTATTTAAATAAGGAAGCCAGGAGTGACAGAGGGAGAAGTTTGTAATCATGTGATAGCAAGATTGCTTTAGCATTTAGTAAAGAATTTAGCCTGGTTCCCTCTCTTTGCAAAAATTACTTTGAGGCATAAGGATCGCTCTGTGCTTACCTGCATGTTACATTTATTTCAAAGCTCAGCTCACACTCGTGAAAAAAAGACATTTTACTCTCCGTAAGTGAAAATGTTCTACAAACCCTTACCATTTTAGCTATAGCCAGATACAGCTTTTGAGGATTTTTAACCAGCATTACAATATCTATATGGTCTAACTATAATAATTTTTGTGTAGGCAGATTTCTTTGGTTTTCAGTTTTATGTTTCTACTTCCCTTTTCCTCTCCTTTGCAATAGAATATTCTGTGAATTTAGGTACCTGATGATAGCACAGATAACATCAGAGAATTTAAAGCCTACTTCAAGCTTTGAGCCAAATTCAAATGAGAGATTACAAGGAAACCTGTCTTCCAATTGACCAGCTGTTCAATTGAAAAAAGTGTTACCAAGATAAATGTGTGTGTTTGTGTCTGTATGTATATATCAGAACATATATGCATATTTTATTATTTAAAACACAGTAACAAAAAATTAACAGGGTTGCTTTACAGTTTCTTAATACTTACTGGAGTTCAAAGCCAAAAAAATATTTTAGGAGTGTCTAAGCCTTGTAAAGAAGCCAAATATTTTTCTAGTACTTTGGTTGCCTTAATGAACTGGAAGTTACTGAGGCTTATTTTAATCGTTTGTGACCTGCAGCTGCTGTTATTAACCAGAATAAAATGTGCATAATGCAAGTTTCAAGAGATTGATGCTGTCTGAAATGGAAAGGAAATTTTGTTACTTAAGATTTTGGCTCAGTGATGCTTAAAATATATTTATCTCTGCACACAGACATTAAATGACCCATGAATGGAGTTTGATTTTCATCATACTGGAGTAGGGAGGAGGATCTCGCTGTGCCAGTCATGAACTCCACACTATCTTGCGTTGCCTGAGGAGATTGGTCTCAGTTGCATACACATTCCTGCACATCCAGCTATAAGTAGCTTAGATGATCAGAAGGATAAACCTCACCATTTAAATGCCTCATGACTCAAGACTTCTCTAAAGCCAATAAATATTTAAAATACTTTCACAAAGGGATTCTCTCACATTTTTTGACATAAGTGTTTAAAAGAACCCCCGAACGGTAGATCGTGTAAATTGGAGAGTGGTTTCTACTTGTCAGGATGGCATCAGGCCTCAGTTTCCTCAAGGAACTGACAGGAGTGGTGATGTGGTGGCAGCTCTGAGGGACAACGGAGCTCAACGCAACAGGCAGATGTTAAAGAGCGACCTCCTCCAAGCACAGATACCATCCAGCCCGATGCTCAGGAAAACAAGTGACCAAAGTCTGACGCACAGAGGCAGTAGGGAGGAGGTGGAAGCAGGATGCGCTTGACACTAATTACTTGACGCTAATTACTTGACACTTTACTTGACATTTGCATCTGGAGTGCTGTGTCCAGTTTTGGGCCCTATGATTCAAGAAAGATACCAACAAACTAGAGCAATTTCAGTGGAGGACCCCAAGCCGTTTGGGAGCTGGAGCACTTGCCCTAAGAGGAGAGGCTGAGATTCCAGTCCTGTTCAGCAAGGAAAGGGGCAGCTTCAGGGACACATACCAGCAGTCTCCCAGTACGTATGGGGAGGTCATTAAGAAGACAGGGCCAGACACCACAGATCTACTGAAGCAGGGAAACAAGACACTGGTCATAAATTACAACAGCAAAGGTGTAACTGGCTATTAAAAAAAAAAAAAAAAAAAAGAAAAGAAGGAAAATCACTATAAGGATAATTAAGCATTGTGACAGAGTGCCCTGGGAAATTGGGGGTATCTGTAGTTGGACGTTTTCAAAACCTGACTAGAGAAAGTCCTAAGCAATCTGATCTGAATTCAATGTTGATCCTGCTTTGATCAGAAGGTTCGACTAGAGACCTCCTATATTGCCTTCCAACCAGAACAACTCTGTGATTTTATAATTGAAAAGCAGTTTTGTACAGAACCTAAAAGTAACCCAAGAAATGGGTGACAGATTCCAAATGGCATTTAGAAAATCAGCAGATTAGGCTCCACGTAAGTCATCACCTATTCTTCTATGATCATGCTTCTTTTTAATGACATTCTGTACTACTTCTGTCCTTGTTATCTTGGTTAATGCTTTGGAAAAACGAATCAAGGTTTCCTAATGTTACAGGCATGAATTCCAAATAAACGTGTTCATTAAGCAGAGAGTTCTTGGCCACTAATGGCATCAGGTTAGCAGCAGGCAACATAATTTTAATACTGTTCATTTTTTATGTACTACAGTCCATATGCTGTCCTACCTCAGTTATCCCCAATTAAGAAGGCAAAAGAGTTGAGTTTGCCTTTGCTGGGTTTCTGAAATATTCTTTCTTGAGGAAAAAGAAAAGGAAAAGGGGGAATGAGAAGAACCAGCTATTTTTCATCTGCCCCTACAAAATGGCAGGTTCTCATTCCTTTATTTGTGCAGAGTTTAGCCCTTATCTAGGCTGTGGTAGTGATTTTGAGGACAGTGTGAATTAGCCCGTATTTTGAACAGAAGTTACCTTTCAATGTATATTTAAATGAAGCTTTCAGCTAGGACAAAGCTCAAATGGTTTGGGTTTTTGTTGTTGTTGTTTGTTTGTTGGTTTGTTGGGGTTTTTTAAAGCCCCTGGATCTATTTTGGGTTTTATTTCAAGTTCAAACAATATTAACATGCTGGGTATATAGTTTTGCATCTATACACTGTTTAAATTGGGCTAGAATTTAACTTTTTGAATGTAAAGACAAAAGTAAATTCAGGCAAGAACTGTTGGAATTCTAAACTTGTTCACACAACAATGGTAATGAAGAGCACCTCAGCACAAGCAGAAAATGGACATTAAGAGTGCATAATTACTGACAACCTAATAACACTGTTTGTTGCAGGAATGCTTGATCAGGAGCTAAGCTATTCTGCATTCCAGTGTCAACTGTCAATGACCCAGACTACCTATGCAATGAAGTTGAGTGTAGATAACAAAATCATTAACAAAAAATCATTAACAGATGCTAAACAGTTCAGGCTAAACCCTACTGGATAAATGCAAGCTTGAAACTGAGCAGAGTTCTGGATTCCCGTTTTTAACTGTCTTAATTATTTCTGAGATAACAATTTAAATTTTCTGAACACAACTTCCCAAAATACACAATAACACAGTCTAATAAAAAGAGTATTCCTTGGATGAAGCAAATTATTATAAACCAAGTATAGTCTTGAAGATTTTAGCCAAAATATCTCTCAGCATTACCCCATCATTAATGCTTAGTTATTGAAATGAAGAAGACAAATTAATGCAACCCCAAATTTTACTAACTATTAGCTGATGATTTAGCAAATACAGAAGGGGACTGCACACTATGGGAAATATTACTATGGGAGTTAAGTCATATTTCAAAGATAGTTAGTTATGACTGTGTGGACAGAAGCTGCTGAAGTATTAACCAAAACTGTTAACTCCTCAAGTGAAAGAACTTTGCTAAAAGCATCGTGAGAAGTCGAACAAAACGTGCTGAATATGAAGGTGTCTATTCCACCACTGGCACAACATCAGCCAGAGCTGTAAAGACCAATGCTGTTATCCTGAAACTTTTAATCCTCCTTATCAGAAGCTGGTGAACACATCATTTGCCTGACTTCAGCAGCATCCTTAAAAATGACAAAAGATTTTCTAACCTTTAAAGTTCTATACATCTTTTATATGTGACAGTCTGAGAAGCTGTAACCACGCTCCTCATTTCATTCAGACACCAGATGTGAATCTCATATTTCTTTATATTTAAAATTTTTACCTAATCTTACCTAGGTTCTTATGTGACTACTCCCTGTGGGGTTTGAGTTTCTAATCTGTTGTTGCTCATGTTATTTCTAATGACTGAATTTCATAACATCTGTAATAACAGCATATTCTCCACTCTCTCTGTGTTTAACTTGAGCCTTTATTTGAATGTGCTGTTATGAAATGA